>NC_088979.1:77579782-77925079 GCF_963932015.1 Anas acuta
ATCTGTTATGACAAAAGACTCCTGGTAGTTAGATACATAATTAATGGTAATATGAGGCAGCAATTTCTCCTTTAATAATCCGAAGCTTCTGCAAAAAGCATTGTTGGCCTTCTTTTTTTGCCATTTGGTTCTGCTTCTATGCTTACAGAAATAACAATAATCCCTTTGTCCTTTAGAAGGATTCTGAAACTCTTTCATCCGAGATCTAAGAGCCAGATTGTTATTTGCATCAGAAATTAAGTGATGGACCAAGATCCCATTGTGCTTGATGCTTTCCTGAGAAGCCAAAAAAATGGTCCTCATCCAAAAAAGCTTACAGCCCAGGCATAAGAGGAGAGGCAATAGACAAACAAATTTCTAGGGCAGCACAAGGGACTGATGAAAAATCAGTGGTCATCATGGGCTTGCACAGCTATATATAGCAGCTGACCTTTGTTTTCTCCAAGATTTTGTGCTTAGAGAAATGAAAATATTCACAACTGCATTCCCAAACCAGTATGCATAGTCAGAGGAGTATCTGCAAACATTTAAAGAATCTCTATTTTTTATTATAACCCCTTCAGTCTGGGAGACTGTATCACTAAGACTGGAATCCTGCTACACTGAGTTTGCATTTGTAATGCAAAATTTTAGCTCATCCTTTACTTTTTATAAGGCATGTGGGGTCTTATCTTCCTAATCAACTATTGCAATGGATAGTTATGTGCTTAAAATTTTAATTGAATCTGGGTTTTAATTAGCTAGTGTATACAGTATAGTGTATGCAATGTGATTAAGGCTGCTTCTGTTTGAGGTAGTTTTTCAACTATGAAATAGTGATGTTTGCCTTGCTAGACACCTACTAGGTGATGTCTACCTTTGTCTCTCAATTGTACACCTTGTGTATACCATGACTACCTTGTGCCTCTCAGTACAACCCATAACACAGTATGAAACATGATTTAACTAAACATTGCAGTTAAGATAATGCAAGATGCAGCCTGCGCTCATGACTTTCGTTCATTTGCATTTTCGCAGGATGAACTGAATGACCCTTGTCTAAAAGCTAATATTTGTTACATATTACACCCTGGCAGTATAAGTGTGAATTAAAGAGTAACAGTCACATATTCAAGGAGACAAAACTAGAATCCAGTTTTTTTTTTTTTTTTTTTTTTTTTTTAGAGAAGGACAGGCTTATTTCTCTAAGCTAGAATGACAAAAAAAAAAAAAGGCATCTTGGTCCATTACATTAGTTGACTGATAGGTCCTCTCTGCATGTGGTTTTGTTATAATTCCCTTAAGAATTGTGTCATCTGTCCTGGCCTGGCACTTGGGTGATGTTGCATGTCTCAGGTACTTGCAGACTGAAAGCAGCTGGTGTGCCTGTTATGGTGCTGAGGTCCTTTGGGACTACAGCGGAGAACAAATGCGCAGCAGCTGCAATGCATGAATGGCAAAAGGAAATCTAATACCCGCTTATAGCTAGCAAATGTGACTCCTGTGGAGAAGTACCCAAGAACCAAGAGTAAACTGCTTTAAACAACAGAAGATTATAATAGTTTAGTGTGATGGTCTAGAAATAAAGTCCAGAATAAATGTAAAAAGCTTTGCTATATATTTTCTTGTAACTGCAGGGAAATAACGATTGTGTGCTTATATAGGATTAGTGGCAAATTTAGAGTAATGTCTTTAATTAGAGTACAAAACTGCTTAGGCATGACAGAAGGAAATAGATATCATCCTAGTATTTTTGTGTACATTGTGATTTTTATTAGCGTAGCTGTAGGATTGACATCTCCTGGAACTAAAGATCCTGAATAAATACCCAAGCCTATGAGAATGGCTTGCAAATAATGCCATTTTAGCTGTAATTTTTGATTTCTTCCTTATCTGAAACCATTCAGGAACAAAGTTAATCATTTCTGAGTTTCTCAATAAGCCAAAGAACTTGGTTTTGTTCTGAATAAAAGCTGGAAGGTAACAGAACAAACAATGTGAGTTTATCCCGGTATTGTGTTGTCTGACATTTCACATCACATGGTGACTTATTAATGCTGAGCATACACCAAAACAATATGAAATAAGACTCCTGAGCTCAAACCACAAGATTTGGTTAGTTGTCGCTATTCTCTTGGAAAAAGAGTTTGTAAAAGCAAGGGCCAAGCTGTTCATGAATTGGCAGATACTTAGATTTTCCAATTAGCCTAAGTGTATCCTAGTTGCTGAGTTTGTCTTCTGTGGTCACTTCATCTATTCTGTTTGCCTGATTGTGGCATACAGCAGTTCTCTGTCTAGATCCAAAACCGTATAGGATATTTTATATGGTTTATTGGCCTGGCTCACATTAAAAGCATCAGCTTTGTAATGTGACTAGAAAGCACAGATGCTGCAGCAGCAATTTACTGAACTAATGAATCCTCACAATGGTTTAATTCCCATCAAATCATACTGAAAGCTACTTGCTATATGTACTGCATTTCTGTTTTGAACATCCTTCCCCAGAGACTAATAGGGTGAAGAGAACTTCACAGTACTTGAGAGTGGAGCATCTATGACAGCCATTCCTGAAGTCAGTGAATAAGAAGAAAATAAGATTATCTCAAATGAAGTGGACCCAGCTGACAGAGCATGCTGATTTTTTTCTTTTTAAAATTATATTGGGCAGCTGAAATACTTTGTTTAATGCAACTTTTCACTGTGTAAGTAGTTATGGATCTTTATGTATGCAGTGATTTCCAGAAAGAAGAGAAACTGAACAACAGGCAGATTGCATGCTTTCAGTTTCAACCTGCATGCTTCTCTTTTCTGGTTATTATCAGAGACTATAAAGAAAATAGCTCACTGATATTTTTTGGGAAGTATCAAAACAAACAAACAAACAAAACCAACAACCCTCCTCATTGCCTTTGGTTTATGTGGCGCTTTTGAAGAATAAACAGGGAAGATTTTATGTCTGAACATTCAGCTGCATGTTACTTGATGCCACAGATCTGAAGCTTTCACTGAAGGAGGCTTTAGAAAAAAACAGTGAGGCACCAATAATTTATGAATCAGGACTAAAGAACACTACCCAGAGTGCTTAGAAAAATATGCTTATTCAGTTCCTCAGCAGGGGAGCTCTTATTTTAGGCCAAGACCTCAGAGAATTCCAGTTCGATTGAACTTCTGGAACTGTGTGTCATTCTGCATCAGAGCAAGACATTCTTTGGAGTGCTTCATTATAGGCAAAGGCTTAGGGCGGTACTCTAGGAGAGACAACAGTCCAGCGATTTGGTTCCTTATTTAGGATGTGCCAGCTTCACATAAATTAAGCCAAACACATTCTGACCTGTAGTGTCCTTAGCAATGACTTAAGACACAGGTGACTGGCTGTTCCTGAGGCTGGTATCACTGAAATGCTTTGATGGGAAATTCCATCCTGGACTAGAAAAGACCTTCAGAAGAAATTTATTTATTTATTTATTTATTTGTTGTTGTTGACTGTATTCTGCACAAAGATTTGATTTTGCTTAACACTCTCAAAAGAGACAGCAAGAAGTATGTTTTCTCAAAGTAGGTTCTCTTCTTCTGATAGCATTTTATCCGTATAGTAAAAGTGTTCTCATGAGGGTATAGAGCATGATGTCTGCCCTACTGAACTGAACTGGATAACGTACGTGAAAGTACATGACACAGATGTTTATGCATCCTTTAGTAGCTGGCGTCTGAAGAAGTGATTTAGCTAGGAAAGAGCTAAATGAAGAGCTAGAGTGTATCTTTGCTCATTACTTTGTAGCAATTGAAACTCACTTTGCTAATAAATTAAATCTGATTAAGTGTTAAAAGTCTACAAGGATGGCAAGAGCAGAGAATGACAAGTAATTGTGGAAGGCTTGCAATGAAATGTGAGGGTTTTCCTGATGGAAGTGGAGCTAAATTGCTTTAAGGCTATAGCCTCCTTTCTGTAAGCCAACTCTTTTTTTTTTATAGAAACTATATAAACCTCTTTGATTACTCCTCGTGACTTTTTAAAATTCAAAACATGTCTTCATTTTCCCTCAGCAAGTCAGTCTAGACCAAAATGAGATGGTGCAAGAGACAACATCCCCTAATACTTTCCTCTCAGAAATATAATGAATGGAGAATTTTCCCCCTCAGCTTAGTGCTTTTTCACACCAGCTCTCTTGAGCTAGTTCATAAAGTGGTCCGTGACCACTTGGCTGGACACATCTTGGGGAGCTGCATGTCATGGAGAGTGTGGGATTTCATTACAGTGCTATTTGTCCCAGTGGTCCATAAAACTAAAGTACGTCTCAGTTCCCTCAGTCCCTTTTCTTGGGATATCTGTAACTCTGCAGCACTGTCTGCCCTCTTTTGTGCAATGATTTTTGCCTGCTGATTTCCCTGTGATATAATCTGAAAGATGTCTCATCAGTAAACATTGAATGCCCTTTTCTCATTACCTTTGTTTTGCCCCAGTTTGTTCTTTTCTATTCCTCTGGCACCTTCATTTTCTTTCTCTTCCTCCTACTTATGTGAGCCTATTTCCAAATGCTGCCTGTCTTATCAGCGCTGTCTGCAGCCAAAAATACTATTTGGATATCCTTTGTTCTTTGCAGACACCTCCGCTCTGATCTCCAGACTAGTCTCCTTGTTGCCTTCTTCCCTGTTGTGCTTGGCAGGCTGCAGCAGAACTCCGGCTGGGAGCCAGGTTTAAGTTTAACACCGCTTTTATGTGTTATTCTATTGGTCTGTCTGCAACTCAATGTTGTACTTGTTATTGTCATTTTGCAGCTAAGTGAGCCTGAGAGATTGGAGCAGGGTATTTCCACGCAACAATCCTATTACCTGGTGGTTTTATGTGCCCAGCATGTGTTTGCTGAAGAGCCATTCTCTCGTATCTGTCCTGGCTGCTCAGTAATGCCTCAGGTCTCCTTTGTGCTTAATGTCTGCTTCATGCTCACCTTGGAAACAGGACTGCCAGAGGGCACAGTGAAGAGCTGAGATGTCCAGGCACCTCATCTTAGACTGAAAAATTTGCAGATATAAAGGATGTGTATGAAAATTGATGTATAGCATCACTCAGACTCTTAGCAAAGCCTGCACTCCTATTGCAATTGATTGAACCAATTTAATAAGATAGGTCTAATGAAGCAAGCTCTTGATTAAACCTATTGACATCTCTGGTCTGCTCCTTAGTAGGTGTGATATATAGGAATTCTGTTTTTTCCCAAATTACATTTGGATACAGATGTGTCTGGTTCTGTCTGGACTTGGCTGCTACAAAAACTATCTACCCAGAAAAAACATTCACAGTGGGATGTGACTAGTTAGGGCATTCAGCAGGTAAGGAACATGCAAAGGAGCATGTGACCTCTCAAATATATAAATACATGCATGCATAAAAATATGTAGAAAAAAGAATCAAGTATGTGTAAGTGTCTATATTGATGTAAGTGATGCATCTGGTCTGAGTGAAGCACAGTTGAATGGATGCTGGCATGAAGATAGTTTAAAGTAAGTAAAGTTGGTGGCAATTGGTGATAGATGCTAATTTATTTATTTGTGAACTTCTCATCTTTGGAAGAAATGTTTTCATACTCTCCTGGTGACTTTACCACCTGCTGTTCCTAGACACTCAGACAAGGGCCCACATTTTTTTTCCAGAAATTACAACTAGGGAAGATGGCAGAAAGGCTGTTAAGGAGGTGTAACAGTCTTCAGATGCTTGCTAGATATTGAAAAGAAGGTCTTTATTTAAAAGGTTAAATAGAAAAAAAAAAAAATGCTGGCAGCTGTAATAATAGCATCACTTTTTAGTACTCTTAATAATTTCCCAAAAGAGAAACTTTCTGAAACCAGGGATTTTTAGTATAAATGGTCCTGGCATGGACATGGTTGGTTGGTTTGGATTGATGCCAGCATAAAGAATCTTGTTTGGTCATTTCCAGTGATATTGGCATTATACTTACCAGCCATGGTATTAACAATAACATTATTCTAATGCTAGAGCACATGAAAAGCTCTTTGTGTTTATGCTACAGCATTTGATGTGGGATTGACCTTGTAAACAGCAATGTAAGAAATACTAAATAGACATTTTTTGATTAATATGACATCCACCTGCTTCACCGGGGGCTTCTCTATGGGCTGCAGTCTGGAGATCTGCTCCATGTGGGACCCATGGGCTGCAGGGGGACAGCCTGCTCCACCAGGGGCCTCTCCCTGCACAGCCCGCAGGGGAACTGCTGCTGCCTGCCTGGAGCACCTCCTGCCCTCCTGCTGCACTGAGTAGAGTTCATTCTTCAAATGCCTATGAATTTTAGAGAAGGTCTATGAGAAACAGAGTAATCTATTCCTCACAGCATCATGTTTTCCATCACAATGTAACAAAACTCTTTAAAATGTAGAATAAGAAAGAGTTATAATGGAAAATATAAAGTGTTTTATCAAATCTATTTTAAAAATAAAAATGCAGCAATAAGAAAAGCAGACAATTTTATTATCTAAAAAATGCCTATTTCTTACCAATATATTGTATATACCTCCTTTATATTTAAACTGCCATAATTTTATGTTTGTTACATGTGTCTTTGCTTTACAATAAGGATAGATTTCTTTCAGTGGAGGACCAAAACCTGTGTTTCAAAAAGCCAGTGTCCTTTAAACAATAATATGTACAGTAAGTGCTAGATTTCAGATGTTATTTTTTTTTCTACATGTATTTTCTCAGTCAGGAGTCTAGGGCATTTTTCTCTGTGGCAAGTAGAGAAGATGCTGTTTCACCAGCACCTAAAGATATGTTGAGTTTAAAAAGCAGCAACTGAAAGGGGAAAAAACTTCAAAGATTTAATTTCACATTAATATCAATAAGAGAAAGTAAATATGTCACTGCCTATTGCTTTGGAACACATGGAGAGTCCCCGGAGATGACAGAGATAAATTTCTGCAGGGAGAGTATCATTTGTCACAATTTCTCACCTTTTTTCCCCCTCATATTAATAAACTTATTAAGAAGAAAAGGGCCCCAGAGAAGGAAATTTCCTGGTAAGCACATTTGAAGGATTTTTTTCTTCCTCAAAAGTCTTTGCTTTGTAAACTGATAAAACCTTGATAGCTAGGAAGACTAGGAATATGTTTAAATTAAGGGTCAGTATTGTTTTCTCTTGTAAACCCCTGTGTTTCTTCAGTAGTGCTTTTTGTTTCTTTGTTTGTTTGTTTGGTTTGGTTTTGTATCTCTTTACTTGTACAGATGTGGTCATCTCACCTAATCAGCATCCTGCAGTTTAAAGTCTGCAGAGCACCAGAGGGCCGTGACAGAGCATTAGGGATGTTTACACTGGAAAGATAAAGTATCAGAAGGGAGTGTTCAAAGATATCTACAGTTCTCTGTGCTGAAGGACAGCAGCAATTGCCTTATGCACATGCCTCTAGGACTTTCTGGTCCACTATCTTTTGTCCTGGGGGAGTAGCTGGTGCTCACATGAGAATTATTGCTCCCAACCTTCAGGTTCAGTAAATGACACTTAGGCATGAAAATGTATAACTGCTGGGAACTGGGATACTTATAACCAGCACTGTCTTAGAACTGTTTTTAAAAGACACTGAGATTTCATGTGATTTTGAAATAAGAGAACATCTGGAAAACAGAGTTGCTGAACATGAGTCCCAGTGAGAGATGGCTTCACTGGGGATATTGTGATGCTGCAAGAGTTTATAAGAGAAAAATTGGCAGCTGTTCTAGGTAAAAAAATAAAAATAACAAGAACAACAACAAAAAACTGATGCATGGTAAGAAGGCATGCCTAGCTATACTTACCATAGCTGTTCAGAGAAGGAGGCTGAGCAGTGTGGAGCTGTGTCAGTCATGACTGTAGGGTAAACAGAGTAAGAGAAGCACTTCAGAAGGAGTTCTGAGGGACTTAGCAGGGGAAGGGCACAACAGAAAAATATGTGGGCTTGATTGCAAAAATGAGAAAGGATAAGAAATGGTTGTAGATGAAGATAAATGATAATGCAGTTACTGAAATTAAATTATTTGAATACAAAAGCCTTAGGTCTCTTTCTGAAGGAGGTTTTTATTGTCTGCTTTCAGTTGTGGTAGTGAATTTTAGCAGTATCGACCTTGTGCATGCTCAGAACAAATGAAATAACTGTGGTGAAGGACCAGAGTTTCACTCACCAGGAAGGATGAGAGGAAATGGTAGGCACAAAATAATAAATACTGTAATACTTTCTATAATATGTTTCTCTGTGTAAAAAGGAGGTATTTTGTAGATCTGAATGGCACAGATAACATGTACCTTCAATAACATGTTGTAGCTTGTCATGTCCCTCTTGTCCGTGGGCAAACACAGACACAGAAAGCAAGAGAGGTGCATAAGAAACCAGAGTGGCTTGGCTATGAAAAGACATTTCGTTGGCAACAGTGATGGAAAAACACATATGGGTCATATGGGTCAGAGTTTGGGTGCCTGTCTTCAGTGCTTAATGATCTTGGAAATGATCAAAAATGTGTGGCATTCCCAAAGATAGCAAGACCTGTTTCATTCCATGATACAATCATGGAATACAGGCTCTGAAAGAAAAGATCTCTTAGAGAAAGAAAGTGTTTTGAGGCATAGCCGATGCCATATGTCCAGATCCACAGTTCTTTCAAATTCTGGCTTTTTAGAATATGATACCTGGAGACTACATTAGCTGTCCATGAAATTGTAGGTGGTATTGCTGCTCCAGAAAGTTGCTAGAAGCCTATGGTGTTTTGGAATTGTTATAAGGGTCAAATACCTCATATACATATACATATACATATACATATACATATACATATACATATACATATACATATACATTCAACAAGGCCAAGTACAAGGTCCTGCACCTGGGTCAGGGCAATTCCAAGCACTAGTACAGGCTCGGTGGAAAATGGATTGAGAGTGGCTCTGAGGAGAAGGACCTTGGGGTGTTGGTTGATAAGAAGCTTGATATGAGCTAGCAATGTCTGCTTGGACCAGAGAGCCAACCGTATCCTAGGCTGCATCAAAAGCAGTGTGGCCAGCAGGGTGAGGGAGGTAATTGTCCCCCTCTGCTCTACTCTCATGAGACCTCACCTGGAGGTGTTCAAGGCCAGGCTGGGTGGGGCTTTGGGCAGCCTGGTCTAGTGGAAGGTGTCCTTGCCCAGGGTAGGGGTGTTGGAACTAGGTGATCTTTATGGTCCCTTCCAACCCAAACCATTCTATGATTATAAAAAAAATCAGGAATAAGTGCTACTTGTGCATGGACAAAAATTGCAAGTTCAGACAGAAGTGTGTGTTGAACTGTCCTTTGAGTTGGAAAGTCAGTTATGTTTTACATCTACTTAAAATGAAAAACTATGGAAATCTAAAAACAGAAAGTTCAATTTTTAGGGTTCTGAGTGAAAAGAGAAATACATATTCCTAATTGCATTTCTCCAGTGAACATAAAACTGGAAAATATCTTCAAAATGTAAAAGCAAAGTGTCTTTATCAATCTTGAAGATTTTTATGGACACAATTATTGTGCCATGGGTAATGGAATAGCATGAATAACAGAGGATCAATATGTGTGATGTATGTATATGTGTGATGTATATGTATACGTATGCCTGATCACCCTCACAGTGAATTCTGGGAATAAATTCTTTCTGATATTCAATCTAAACCACCACTGGTGCAACTTGAGATTGTTTCCCTGCACCATATCACACAGGATGCCAGAGTTGTCAGCTTTTACCTCCTTGCTAGAGGAAACACTGGTGAGCTTGGTGCCATGGCCATGTGTATGGGCTGGCTGCACTGCATGGGGACAGCACCCACAGCTCTGCATGGGGCGTGCTGTGGCAAGTACATCCCTCTTCTGTCAGTCTCTCCCCTTTTGGGGGTGGATGGAGTCTTAAAAGAGGTTAACGGGTTTTAAAATGTTGGTGTTGGAGAAAGTTCTGATGTCTTGAATCTCAATATAAAGGTGGGAAATGCTAGTCTGTTTAGGTTTCATTATGTGCTAATTAATTAAGCTTCTTTAATTAAAATTAATTCACTTCAGTAGGAACAGAGACTAGGCTTCATAAGGGTTTGAGTGATATTAACCCTTTACAATAACACAGGACAGAAGTTATTTCAATATTCTGCCTCCATAGGGGACTTCCAGCTTCCAATGAAGCAATTTTCAGAAATCCCCAGGAGTGGGATAGATGGGAAGAAGAGCTGAAGCCAAATGGGAATGCAGCATTTTAAACAGCTTGCATTAGTGAGGCACTGTTCCCCTGCCTCCATAAAACAGCCTTCTCCCCGCAACCCTTAGTTCAAATACCTCTTTTTCTGTTCAGCTGGTGGGACTGGATGCTCTCTCCAAGGTGTCTCCAGGTCGCTGGGAACCAGCTACTTTCTCTTAGGCTCCTTATTCCAACAGTCACCCAGGAATGGAGAAAACCCAGATTTGCACCACTTCCCTCCTTTTCTCTGGTGCCATAGTTGTTCCTTTCAGTGCTCATCTCACTCCTCTTCCATACTCACCTCCCTGCTCTCTGCCCCTCTGACTGCTAAGTGTTTAGTGAGTGTGAGCGAGGAAGCCTTCCCCTCCCCAGGGGTTCACCCATGAACCCAAACACTTTGTCCCTGATGTAGGAGCAAAGAAGGCCTGATGAGAAGGTCAACATGTGCTGGTTCACCCTGGCCTCTCTTCTGTGAGGACTATCCCAGGGGCTGCACTGAAAGCTTTTCCCATTTTACCTCTTCCCCAGTCTTCCTCCTGTGTGGCTCCTCTGCTTTCAGCAAAACAACCTCCTAGGAAAGGCTCATCTCCCCCTTACACTTCTGTGTTTTGTTTTTGTGTTTTTTTTTTTTTTTTTATATAATTTTTATTATTTTTATTTATTTATTTATTTATTTTGTCCAATATTGGACCAGTACTTTAGCAAGAATGGATTTTGGGTGGTATTTCATCTCCCAAAGTCCATCTGCTAGTTTTTCTCTTGAGTGGACTCTTGTTTTGATTTCATCACAGAACTGTGGCCTCTCCTGCTGCTGACCAGAGGAGATGATGTATTCTTTTATGGATGAAGCAGCTCTTATGCTAAACTCCTCTTCTGTTTCAAATATTTATACAGCATCTCTCAAGTGAATTTGTTCATGCTGTCTCAGGCAGCATCTCCTGCTCCTCTACGGTGGCTGTTTATGCAAAGTCTCTCCTCGGGGAAGATCCTCCAATGCTGAGGAACTTCTGAGCTCCCACTGCAGATTTTACGTTGGTTATAACATGGATTTTATCCCTCTCTTGTGCAATGCTTGTCGTGATCAGGGATGCCTTTGTGAATGCTTTTCATGCTGAGCTGTTTTATCTGATTCTTCCTTGGAGAGAGTCTTTGCTGCTCCTTGGAGCTATATTCACTCTGACAGTCTTCCCAATAACATACCTTGGGGAGCGTTAATTTTCAATTGGCTTGATAATGTGCATGTGTTTTAATTCCTTGAATATTTCCTCTTGTAGATCCTTGTCCTTCTCACTGAGGTTGTGCACCCAGTGAAGAACCAAGCTGTGCATCATGTACCAGACAAAAGATATCTCAGAAGGAAGAGCTGCAAAAACTTACACATCCTAAAAATCCTCCTCGAAACCCTGCCTGTCCACTTGCCAAATCCATGTAGGCTCCACTGATGCTCCAAATATTCTAGATAAATCAGCAGAGCAGTCTCCAAATGAGATAAGAAGAAACAGACTGTAATTCCAGATGAAGTCCAGGGAGAAAAAGGAATAATTTTATTGCTTGAAAGCATTTATAGTCATTAAAAAAGCAGTAGGATGCTGAAGAAATCTGACTGAGCTTCTACTGCAAGAGGAAAAAGCAGCCAAAAGTGACTCAGAAGTCCTTCCTTACCTCATTAGGGCACCAGTTTCCTGATGCACAGAGTCCGGAGCTAGACCCTCTGAGTCAGTTGTCACAACCAATTTATACCCACAGTTTTCATTTTTAATCCAGGTTCTCAACAGCCAACCAGTGCTACTTGACTCTAGCTCACACAGTGTGGCTGTTAGGGAATAAGTGCTGTTTTGGGTAATTTAGCAAGAATCACTGGAGTGGGGACAGAGTGGATGCAGGACAAGCTACTTTGGGTGTGCAGGAGCCAAAGAGTGTGGTGACCAGGAAGCAGGGCTGTGGCCATTGACTGCTGTTATCTGGTAATGCTGTTTATGCTGCCTAATTGGTTGTGAAATTTTGGGCAGTGACTTTTTGAAATTGTTCTAACTTTTGGTATCTAAAACTTGAGCTTTGATGATTGGTGGAGGAAACATCTGGGAAAACTAGATCAGATTAAAAGTGCACACTTGAAATGTCCAAGCTATGGACAAATCCTGCTTTTTGTAGCTGTCATCTGTAGAGGATTCATCTGTATTAAAAAAATAAAAAGCCCATTCTAATTATGAAATAGCCCATGTCTCTTTGTCTCTGCCAAGATGCCAGAGAATGAATCTGTTGCCTGGACTTCTGGTGTAGCTTTTCTGCATGAATGGTCATCTGCCAAACTTTGAGTGATTACTCCAGCATTTAAAAGAATGATTTATGGAAAATGAGATGCTCTGACAAAGAACACCATCAGGTTAGGGAGCTGACATGTTCAAAGCAAACAAACAGCCCAGCTCAGACTCACCAAGCCCCATTTGACCTTAGAGGGCTGAGAAACTCAAGGTCAAGAGGTCTGGGTCTCAGGGTTGGTAACAAAGACTAAGTACAATGGGGAGTGGGGGGTGTCAAAAGCAGGAGACCAACACACAATATCAAGGCTGTTATTCGTACATGCACAGGAGACAGATCCAAGGGTAACCTCAGCCCCACTTTTTATAGCTTGCCAGACTTAAAGGCCAAAATCTTTCTTAATTTCTTAACACTTCACCCTTTGCCATTACTCTCACCCACATTGGTTCCCCTTGCTCCTCTTTCTGGAGCTCACCATTTCCTTTCCCTGGTACAGGGAGGTCATGGAGTGGCTGAACAGATGGAAATCACCTCAGCTTCTCTGGTCTGTTCAGTCCTTTCATGGTTTACAAAACTGAATTCATCTAGATGTCTAAAGCAATGTATAAGCTGACCTGGACCACCCACCACAGCCAGGTTTTTGTTTATCCCTACCCACACTAAACACCGCAATACATTGAACAATATCCACCTGAGAGCTGCTGGCTTCCCACCATAGGACGTTTGTGCAGGGCAGCCCCATGATCTCAGCTGCGTACATCTCACCCTTCTGCAGTCCCCACTACTGGACTCAGGCCTGGCAGAAGTCATGGGAACGCTTTCCAAAGCACCTCCACCTGAGGCTGCACAAGTTGGAGCTGACACCGGTGGTGCAGCTGCCAAAATTCAGCAGACAAGGAGAAAAAAAACAACTGCCTTAAGTGTCATGGGAGACAAACCCATAGGAAACATTTTCATTTTGTTTTTCTTCTGCCTTTTGCATTGCTCTCAGTGAAGCTAGTGGAAACTGTAGGCAATCTGTGCACTTTAAAACCAGGTAACTTTATTTTAGCCTGTAGATCCACAAGGCAGAAAAGTTGCCTTTACATTCTGAATCTACAGCCTTTTGCATTCGATTAAAATGATCTCAGTGACTTTTTTTTTTTTTTGAAAAGATAAATTACAAAAGACTGAACGATGTACTAAAACTACGCAGAAGTTGCAATAATAACATCAAAATATAAATAATTCTCCCAGCATGGAAAAGTATTCTTTAAGACATGTTATCTTGTGTTTTATTGGTATCAAATAAGCTCAAGTGGGACTTTTCTCCAAAAGAAAAAAAAAAAAAAAAAAAAAAGAGGGGACTTTTCTCCATATTGGGAGACTCAGCCTACTAGATGTCAGCTTTAGACATTTTTTTTTTTCACACTTCTCTTGGATTTTTTTTGCCACTTTTTCTATACCCTCTCTTTAAACAGTTTTGTCTTTTTTGTAGCTCTCTTGGTCTTTCACACAATTTAATGTAAAAATGTTTGATATGATCTCAGTAAACACCCATCTTAAAAAAAAATAAAAATCCATTTCTCCTCAAGATATCTTCCAAATCATATAGTCAGATATAATACACACTTGCTGCTTACATACTTTCTTTCTTGTTCCTTTTCTCTGGAGCTCTAATCCTTTTTATTCTTTTTCTCTGAATTCCCTTTGGTTTCCTGGACCTTTCTGGGTAATAAAGTGGATAGTACTGAGAGCTGTGGGCTGCAGAGTTGTTTTCCAGCATCACACAAAAAGCTGCTACTCTGCCCCTGCCAAGTTGAGGCACAGTTCCAAGTTATCCTACCCATTTTTGTGCTATTTGTTCTCATGTCAGATTCAAATGTCCTAAGTGACATAAATCTGTTGAAAGTATCCATGCTTTACCTTTTTCCTGGACAGCTCCATTTTGGATATGAATTCCCCACTCTGTACACTTACAAGATATGTCTTCTTCCTCTGCTGAAGCTGAACCCACGTGGTATCTGAAGCATCAACACTGAGAGAAATCCCTCTCTGTCCTACTCAAGTGTTTTCTCCTCTTCCCTTTCCTTCATTGTGTTGTTTCACAGCTCTTCTCTACTGCTGACTTGGAAATGTCTTGTTTCATCCATGGCAAGAAAGAGAAACAAAAGTGATTATCTCAGTTGGCTGAATTTTGATTCTTCTTAATTACAGAGGAAAAAGCAGTGTTTGCTTTGTTTGAAAGGGAATAGCCTTAAAAATTGCCCCTTAGCAGGCTGAGGGGGATTCAGATGACCAAACACAGGCATCTACATCAGCACTTGTTGTCTAATCTTCTATATCCAAGGGAGAAAAACAGGCAGTTCTGCCAACCCTAAAGGAAATATCTGAAAGAGATGATGAAGAGCTCCAAATATAACTAGTGTTGATATATGGAGTTAGGCGACATAATCTCACCTTATCTGTCCTTACAGATGTCTTACAGAGAGGTTACATTTTATAGTAAAGTGTTTTAAATAGCAACTTCAGTAGCATTTCACTATGAAGTTGTGCAGATCAAATCAAAGTGCTGTCTGTTTCAAATCCACCATCCATGGTTCCTGCAGGAATGGTATTTTGAGTCAATTTGCTCAAAATATAACACTTGAGAAAATTTTATGGAAATGGCCAAACAGTATGGAACTTTTGCCGACAGGACAAAACCTAATTGCCCATATCGGAGTCCTTCAGACAGGTGCTTCTCCTGTGTTATGACGATTGCTGAAACAGGCATCAGAGTTACCAGAGGAAAGGAAAGAGGTGACCAAATTCTCTCCTAGTGAGGTATGAAGAAATCGCACTGATTTCATATGATTTTAGAAGACCTTAACTGAATGCTGCTGGCAGGAATATGTTCCTAGAGTGGCTGAGTAAAATCAGGTTGAAATTTTCTCTTCTTTAGCTGAAGAGACAGTTGGAATAAACTGTTACCAATGGGAGGGAAAAGGGAACACCAGCAAACACTGGTTATACTTCAGCCTTAAAATTGAAACAGGGCACTTTGCACCTGCCTTTTCTGTTACTTGGAATTCCCTATAATTAATCTGCTGTCAGAAAAATTTGTTTGCTGCTGCTAGGCATGAAGAGCATCTACAGGGAGCTACTAAAGTAGCACCTGTGTTCCTGGCAAAGGCTGGAGACAGCAAGAAATATATTTTCCATCTCATCCACTGGCTTTTTGGGTACCCATGGGGAAATGGAGCTGAAGAGGGGTTAAATAGGGATAAAAAATGTTTGCGAAGAACTTGAGAGCTGTGTTAGTTGTTTATAGATTGCTGCATGACCAGTGTTTTATGTGGCTGCCTACTGCTTTCAGCCTGCCACTGCAGCGTGAGTGGGCTTCTTGGCTCTGCATAGGTGCTAGATGGATGGTGTCCTGGCTCTGGATATTTTTTCTGCCTCAAGCTTTATGACCAGAAAAGTTGAAGACTTCTGTGCCTTTTGGACAGCAGAGCACCCCTTCTGCCAGCAGCCATCATGTGCATTACCTTAGTGGCCCAGTATAGGAATGGTCTTTGCTGGAGGAGCCACAGAAGCCAGTTTAGCTGAAAGCTGACCAGGGATAACAGGGTACTTGTGGTCTGCAACTTCATGTATTGTCCTCTGGAGAAGGTTGTAAATGTAGCAGAACATCTCTGTTTTCTAAATGGGCTACTGCATTACAAAGAAGTGAGTCTGGGAAGTCACATTTCAGATCCCGCTTGATATAGCATGGAGCCAGGTTATGGACTGACAGATGCTGAGGTCTCTTTTTTAGTACGCTTTCTGTTTTCTTAGCTTATATGGTGGATTCCTTCTTTAAGAATCTATGAGCAGGCCACAGCTGCAGTTGACAGCCTCAGCTACATTTTTTGAGGTATTGTCCTCAGATAAGAACTTGCTGAAGCATACTTTATCACTCATAAATTGAGCATACTTATTTGTAGAAGCTACTGGATGGCATTTAACTTTCTGTATTATCTAGAACACAAGGAAAACTGCATTAGGATACGGATTCCAGTACAATTACTGCTAATACTTGCCAAAAACAAAACAAAACAAAACTTAAAGGAGTGTAAAAGTATCTTATAAGATGTGAGACTGTTTGTTTTAGCTCATGCACATAGCAAGTTTAGAGAGGACTGATGTCATTTAAGTGTCTAAGTTCTTCTGACTTTTCTTATTTTGAAAAGCCTTCCTTTTATGTTTCTGTTTAGTGCTTTTTTAAAAAATCAGATATTGTTTACCATTTCTTGGTACAAACTCTTTTTAAAAATAATCTGTTTACAAAATAGCATCTTCATATTTCTGTATTCTTATCAGGAGGAGATGGCTACTGTCTACTTACGATGTACTTACTCTACTTTATCAGCAGAACCATAAATCAGCAAAGCCATTATTTTTGCTGAATGAATGTACTGACTGTTCTGGTGTGCATTTCAGCTTGAAATCAGACCCAAAATAGTTCAGATGAGGGTTTTATTATTCAGCGGAATATAAATCCTTATATACTTTTATATACTTTTATGTATTCAGCTGAATATAAGTACTTGTGAATATTTTTTTCATGCAGAATTATGGACTAACGTTCACTAGTACTCAGTGACACCATCCCCTAATCCCTCTAACTTTGATAAGTAAACACATTGCTTATCATCTCATGGAAGCCAAGCATGTAACTAATTTTCTTTGTCAACTACCGTTGGTGAGTTAGGTGGGGAATATAGGAGGTGAGCTAGAATTCATGTATGTTAATTTCATTATCCATTTTTATTCTCTGCTCCTGTCATTTGGAGATATCATATCACATATCACACATGGTTGTGTGAAGAGGTATAGGTGGAATTAATTAAATATAACTTCTTTTTACACAGGTCACCTTTACCTTCAGGGATGTTAGCAATGCCTATTTTTTCTGACAGGGTTAAGTTCTCTGTAACTTTCTTTAGGGGTGCTGTAGTAACAGACATACTTTTAAACACCGATCACTTGGAAACAATCCTTTTAGGAAAATCCTCATATTAGGATCATTCATTTAGTGTGTTCAAATAAAGAATTACCTAAACAAATAAATGGATTAGCTAGATTGTGTTTCATCACATGCTTGTGTCTCACTTCCTTATAAATAAATCTGCTTTGACAGGAGAGAAGTCAGGAGGCTATTTTTAACTTGTCTGAGCAATTGACTCCCCGTGGTAGCTCAGAGGTTACACTTATTTATTTCTCTTTTGAGCAGCTAGGATGCATCTGTATGGTGACAAGTAGGAGAGCTTCTCCTGTTTAGGTATGCGTAATACCCACATATGTGGGTAATAACCTGGAGTTACCTCAGGATGATACTCAAATATATCCTTTCTCTAAATATGTATTTTCCTCTCAAGATTATTTCATAAGAGAAAAGCCTTTTCTGTGTCTATACAAAGGCAATTACCCTCTTAAATGTCTTTTAAGAGAAGGCATTAATTTTCCACAAAAAAGGTTTACATATCAGATTGGATAACAGTGCTTATGATTATGTATTAGCATGATTTGTTTTAGTCTACTGTGGTCATTATTTTTATTTAAAAAAAAAGAAGTATTGTTCAAGCCTATTTGATTAGTTCATAGTTTTCACTCTAATTCTCCCTCACACAGAAATAACACAAAACCTTCTAAAATTAACAGAATGATATTGTTTACTCTCCCCATGGGCCTATGTTATTTTTTTGTTGTTGTTTGTTTTGTTTTGTTTTGTTTTTCAGTAGGAGAGAGAGACCCAGAACATCTAAGGATGAAATACATCTAAAACCAAGGCAGTTGCTTTTATCTGGAAGCTTCTGTAGGTTTGCAAATGTCATATACTTGCATGAAATTAAGTACAAAATTTGAAGAAAGAGGTATTTATAATAAAGGATTTGCAAACCCGAGAAGCAATTATAGAAACAAACATAAGTGGAAATGCATACACACATGTAAGCAGATGCTCTTCGGTAACATAAACAGCACTTGAAAGACTGTAAACAGAAGTAGAAGTGATATTTCAGTCATGTTTTTTCACTCACCTGGATTGTATGAACAAACACTTCAGTTTGATGGAAATACCATAACTCATACTTACTGTATGCACAGTCTATTTACAGAAAATAGTTGAAGAACAGCATCCTCTCCTCTCCTCTCCTCTCCTCTCCTCTCCTCTCCTCTCCTCTCCTCTCCTCTCCTCTCCTCTCCTCTCCTCTCCTCTCCTCTCCTCTCCTCTCCTCTCCTCTCCTCTCCTCTCCTCTCCTCTCCTCTCCTCTCCTCTCCTCTCCTCTCCTCTCCTCTCCTCTCCTCTCCTCTCCTCTCCTCTCCTCTCCTCTCCTCTCCTCTCCTCTCCTCTCCTCTCCTCTCCTCTCCTCTCCTCTCCTCTCCTCTCCTCTCCTCTCCTCTCCTCTCCTCTCCTCTCCTCTCCTCTCCTCTCCTCTCCTCTCCTCTCCTCTCCTCTCCTCTCCTCTCCTCTCCTCTCCTCTCCTCTCCTCTCCTCTCCTCTCCTCTCCTCTCCTCTCCCCTCCTCTCCCAGGAGCTAGTAAAAATGATAACTTTCATTTGTGGAAAATCTTAAGAGTTTCAAACTTGTTTTAATTCAGAATCAAAACAAAAAATCACTTATCAGCTTCCCATAGAATATGAAAAATGATTCAGAACCATTTCTTTCATTCTGATAACATCTAGATGTTATAATGGAAAATATGTTATATAATTGTAACATAATAGAATGGTAGTCTGCATATTTTATGTAGTTAAGTGAAGTGAATCAACACTATGCAAATTTGATTTTAATCATATTTGAAACAATATGCTCTAACATCAAAAAGTAATAGAAAGTTGAAATGATTCAAATTAATTTATATTTCCTCATCAGATTTTTTTTAAATTGACACATTCCTCCTCCCATTTTTTCTGTTATAATTAAATTGCCTTTTTAAATGTAAATTTTGACCAGCACTCTGTGGAAGCAAATTCCTTATCGACTAGTAAAATGAATTGCTTTGAAAATCACATGACAAAGATTCAGTCCCTTTCTTTGTAATCTTTTGTCAATGGCTATATGTAAAGGTAATTTAAGTAATCTCTGTAGACTTATTCCCACGTACTAAGACTTCCGTTCTGGGAATTTCTTAATAGAAATCTATATACCTGAGCTTGATAATGATGTGCAAGAAACAAAGTTTTCAGAGACCCTGGGAGTCACACACTGACTGGACAGCACACATGCAGCATGCCCATCCTTGCAGCAAAGCTGTACTGCAAACAACTTATCTACAATAAATGCACTGTTTCCTGAAAGTTTTGTCAGAGCCACACAGAGCTATATCGGATATATTTACCTGTTTTCCATGACAAATCCTGATATCCTCATAGCTCACATGGGCTGTAGCCATCTCCAGCATTCCCTGAGTGGAGGCACTCAACACATCAGACATCCAAAAAGATCAGGTGCCTTCACACTGGTGCTTAGGACCACTTAACATTGTGGTCTGTGTCCATCTGAGGAAGCAGCAGGACATATGGGGGACGCCAGGGTGTCTAAAATGGCATTAGACAACTACAGCTGTTGACAGCAATCATTTCCATTGAGAATACAGATTTATACATATATATTAAAACCTATACATATATATAACCGATAAATAATATATATATTTTAAATCTCTCTATATAGCCTATGTAAAAACCTATATATATATATGTTTAAAACCTATACATATATAAAATAGGCAAATACATATAGACTTTAAAATCTGCTTTGATAAAATTCAAAATTTCTGGGCAAAAAAAAAGGGATATTCTCTGGGGAAAGGAAGACATACAGTTCAAAAGAATATGGTTTCAGGTACTCTGGAAATTACTTGAGTTGTTCTTTCCATTTTTTTTTTTTTTCCATTTGGAAGACAAAAATCTCAGCAGGAATATCAGCTATTTCTTGTTTGTAAAGACGTAGGATTGCACAAGACCTCCACCCTGGGGAATCTCAAGAATCTTCTATATTTTCCATTGAGAAGCTCCAGAACACTTGGATGGTTTCAACACTGTCTAAATATAAATGGTCTGGGCTTCACATTTAGTTTCAAATTAATTCAGATCTGGATCCGAAGCCCAAATCCTTTTGTTTTGTGTCATCACTTCTTTTAGCAATTACAGTTCATAGCATACCAGAATAAACACTGGGCTAAAATATTACATTGCTTATTGTTTTCTATAACATGACTTATTTCAATGCATATTTCTTAATGCATTCTGAGTCCTCTAAATCTTCATTACTGTTTCCAACTGATGCTAATATGTTGAATGGCTGTTGCGATAGGGCATTTTTTGGGGCATGACCCAAATCTGCTATCAGTGAGAGTCTGAGCAACTTGTCATTGGAATAGCTTACCATGAAATACAGTAAAGTCTCACAGTAATTTGTGACTGGAAAAGTTAAGTACTGAATCAAGAGAGTAACAGATAATGCCTGTGATATGTGAGCACCTGAGAGAAGTCTGACAGCATGTGGCATTTTTTACAGTGTTTAGGTTCTGTGCTCACACTAAAGTTTTGAGTTAATACCTTCACTGTCTAGTAAAATCTAGTGCTACAAATGTGTCATCACACATTGTCTGAAAATATCTATGTATTTTATTATGAACTGGAGTTCCTGGGTTCAAAAAACTGGGTCAAAATTGTGATCTGCCTTGCTATGCATGTGGTTTTAATGAAATTGTCCTCTTTGTGGACAAAAGCATCAAAAATAATTCTTCTTTCTTTGTTCCTTTCAGAAAAACAGGTAGGTTTAAGAAGAGATTCCAAAATATTTAAAGTTTTAGAAATGATGGTGATGATGGTGTTTACTTTTTTTTTTTTTTTTTTTTTTTTCCCAGAGTGCATTAGCTCAGCACTTTCAGTTGTTTCCATGAAACCTCTCATGTTAGTATAGTCAATCATGGGGATACGTTTTTGCAGGAGGGAAAATTGTAGTGACTTTACAGATGCAGAATTTGTAATCTTGCAGTCAATTGTCCATACAATAGAATGAAATCTTGCTTGTGTATAGAGCTAACTCAGTGCAATGAACATTACAGCAAACATCAGGCATGGTTGTGGCCTTACCAATGAATGGCACATGCAGTAGATCACAGAAAATGTGACCTGCCCAGATGCAGTACCCCTTTTCAAAATGTGACACTGAGGCTTTTGAGTCTGCAGACTTGGAACAAGCTGGGCAGTGTGCTTTGTGGGAAGTGTGAGCTATGTGCATGCAACAACAGCAGATATTTGAAGCCAAAGGATACTATTTATTCTTGATGACACCCTATTGGCTTCAAGACTCAGTTTGACGTGTTCTGAAACAAAGGAGGGAGAAGGCATGAACAGATCGCAGGGTGCTCTGAGATAGGGACCCTCTGCTGATTTTTTATTCTTTCCTTGCAGAGTCCCTTTGGGAGCATTAGCATGTTTTTCATGGTAATAAAATGATTAAAATTTCTTTCTTTTGATTCTCTAGTATATTGTAACATTTCGTGTGTGATAGGTTGTTCAAAAGCTTGTCTTTGGTTACTGAAACACAAGAAGTGGGAAATAAGAGGATTATTCTCAGAAATATTTCATTATGTTTACCTTCATTTTCTTTTCTTGAATATATAACACATACTTTTATATTTTGTAAATTTATTCCAAAGCACTTTGCACTTATCTTCATAAAAATATGTGGAATGTTTTAGATAAATTATATAAAATAATATAAATAAATCATTTAAATTATTATAAAAAATCATTGAAAATAAGGGGGGAAAATATGTAAACCACTAAATGAAAAGCATGGAAAACAGTGAAATTTGTTAACCTCCCAACACCCTTTGGTTCATATAGGTTCTATGTCCTCCAGCTGGAGAGAACAACAGGGTAAAGAGAATAAGGGCACAATCTTAAGCTACTGCTGCTATCATTAAGATATCAGGTATTCACCTCATAGTAAAACTGATAATTCAACATTTTATTTATATGGTAGGTTCTTTGCGGGAGTTTTTATGTCTTTTCTGTGTATTTTGCAATTCAATGATGCAACCATACAGTTAGAGATTTTCAGAGGTTCTGAGTATTTGAACTCAACAAACTCACAGAATACATGTACATATCTAAAGAATATAAGTGGCTGAATGCCTATAGAGATTCTCTGCCATATAAAACAGATAAATTTCCCTTTCCAGTTAATCACTGTTATCTTTCAGCACAGTTTCCATCCACTGCTTGATAATATCAGTATTTCACAATTCTTTTCCACAGTTAGTTCTTTTCTTCTAACTGATCCTTCTGACAGTACATTCCTACACTATGCATGTTTATCATGGAGAGATTTTTCTGTTATTTTCTCAACATGAAATTATTTATTCCAGTGTGTGTGGATGTTTTAGGCTGGGTATACCTGTATATATTGCAGATCTTGTTACTTGGTCAAAAAGTACTTCTGAATATTACAAGAAGTATTTCATTATGTCTTTAAGACATCATTTCTTTCATGCTACAGAAGACATGGATGAATTTTGGATGCAGTATAGTCAAAAATTTTTGCTTTAACATCTAAGTTTGAAAACACTGGAAAATGCAATACAAATGTTTCTAAATTTTAAACAAAGAAAGGTTATATTTTTGCTGAATTTTGGGGTAATTTTAAGCCCTTATCCAGGACCTCTGCCAAGACAAGTATACTAAAAGTAAGCTATAATTCCCAAATGAAAGAAGATTTCCCAAGGTTGTCACAAACATTTCTATTTATGAAGGGATATGTGCAAAGACCGAAGATTTCCACAGACTGAGTATTATTATATCCATACATTTCAAACTTTTTGTGTGATTGCATGGGTATGCTGTTTCACGTTATAAGGAGGATTAAGAATATTAGTTTTGGAAAACTGCATCTGAGGACTTTATTTCTGTGAAAGCAAAGGCATTGCTAGGTTTGAATCAGTATCCTATAGTGGGTGAAAAGTAGTAGTATTACATGAGTCATTTAAGACGAATTGCTGTAGTTTTAGATAGGAACCCTCAGCCGTTATTGTTAGGAAACTATACTTTCATCCATCATGCTTTAAAAGTAATTGCTTACTTTATGTAGCTATTAATACTAATTACATTTCTGGAGTTAACATGACAGGTTATTTGTTATTCTTGAAGGTACAAAGAAGAAAGTTCAATACATTGGGTGGTAGCATTTTCTGAAGTACTTAACAAAGCCACCAATTCCTGATTCATCTTCACAATTCTGCAGATGACTTAGATAGCATTTTGTTTCTTGGTATTTTGGCATGACCTCTGATGGATGAAGCCTTTTCAGTGTCAGGTAATGAACAAAGAGTACAGCATTTTCATAAAAAGCCTGTATTACACAACTCCTTTATTATTTTTTTTTTTTCAGGTTTGATTTTCAGTAAGATTTATTTTTTGTTCTCACTTTTAAAGGCACGGTAGCTCTCAAGGACTGTAGGAAAATCCACAGAATCTGTGGTCCTCTTCCTGAAACTGAAAGTAAAATTCCATAAAATTATGAGGTAGATTTTCCCATTTTCAGCAAGGCCTTTTTAAGGAAAAATGCTTAGAGTTTGAAAGCTTAATTTATAATCTATTAGCCACAAACCCACTACCTTCTGTAGAATAAAACAGCAGTCCCTTTTTCTCCTTTCTCTTCATGGCTAACTTGCTAAGCATATATATGCATATATTTGCAGACGTGGTTTAAGGCCAGTCACAGCGTGCCTTAGAAGGACTTACTTGGAGGTTGGTGTTTTGTAGCATATGGGTATCTTTATTGCTCTGAACTCCAGAGGCTGAATGCTCTACATGTAACTTTGTTTACAGTGAACAGATGGCGCTGCTGGACTCAAGGTTCTCATACAAATGTGCCAGACATAGGAGAGAGATTTGAGAACATAATATTAGTAATGCCAGTATGAGTAATATTCATGACTCTACAAAGTAATGCTAGGCAATAATCTGTTTATGAAATAGCTGAGGTAGTCCATATAAGTGAATGTAATCCTATGTAACTGACTTATTCAGTTCTCTAAATATCAGAGAGATTCAAATTCACCCTAGGAGATTAAAGATCTTGTGGGCAATAAATGTAACTGTAAACCTGGATGCATTCCTTCTTGGCAACCAATGAGGTTACTGATAGCAAAATTTCAAAGCTCTCTGACAACATAGGTATGTGACTGCACTCTAGATCATCTGAAACACCCATTTGATGGAACAAAAAAGTGAACAGAGAATAAATTTCTGTAGTGATGATATTTACATGCAGATACATGCTTGTTTTTCATATTAATTCAGTAGAATATGTGTATATTTATGCATATTTATATAAAAAATCTCACCATAAAATGCTTCTAAAATATCTTGGGATAAATAATACAGTTTTGATCTCTTAGTTTTAAACAATTAAACTAGAGTGGTTGAGCTGGAAAAAAATTCACATAGTTCATTTGAACTAAAACAAAGAAAGTTAGCACAAACCACTTGCTGAGATATACATGTACGTCATTGCAGTGGGTTCACTTTTGCTATGGTACAAAGGCTTTTTTCCTGAAAAGGGAATCGGTTATGTAATTAGTTATTGGTTTTGGTACATGTATAAAGTATTTTATCTCACCCCCCAAAAATTGTATGGCAGCTGATTTCAGTGTATAGTAAGCATAATGTTATGCTCCTTTGCACCCTTTTTTACTGTTCAGCTGGCTTGTGTGAAATGGCAAAATGTCACTGTCACAAAATATCCTGTACTTGTATTGTATACTCTTTACAACATAATATCTGTAAATAGTACCCTTGATACACTAAGTCTAAGCAAGCCAAAACTCCAAAATCAAAAACAAACAAACAAACAAACAAAAGTTCAAGTGCCCCTGAAATATACCTTGGGCTAAGAATACAGGTGCAGTTCTTCACATCAACTCCCTGAAACCAGGCAGAACCACTGAACTTGGTGGCCTTTGAAAAGTCTGTAACAAAATCAAGTGTCCTATCGGTGCTGCCTACCACAAGGTGAACTGTGAAAGTGCTCAGTAAGAGGTTCACACCATATCGGACCAATTAAAAAGTAAAAGCTCCAGAAACCATGGATTTGTGGAGCAAAGTTGTGGGATTTGTGCTGTTCTGCTGTACTGTGAAGGGAAGTGAGTTGTTGTGCAGTGTCTGTTGATGCTGAGCACAGAAAACTATTCCAGCAAGAGTGCTATGAGAATGATTGAAGAAAGGATTTCACATCCAGCTGCTGCTGCTTTTTAAGGTATTAATTTGTCATGCATCGTTTCCTATTATTTCATGTCATGACATATGCTATCAAGTCATTTTAGGATATAGGTTGTGATTGCAGCTGGCACTGGATGTCACATTATATCACATCAGGTGGCAACATAAGGTAAATGTTTGGTTTGAGTTTTTTATTTATTTATTAATAGCAGTTAGGGCCATCGAGGCAAATGAAGTGAAAAGAGTAAGAAATGAACGAACTGCCATGTACCTTGTAAAAGGCAGCAAACTCAACAGCTATTAAGAACTGGATGCCCACCAGGACCTCCTGGTCACATCCCAGCACTTTCACTATGTTCCTGTGGAACTCTGTTCTTTGTTCCAGTACAAGGGTAACTCCACCTCTGTCTCAAAATCAAACCCAATTTTATTTTCCAGAGCTTGTGTCACTACTTCTTAGCTGTTTGTGGTAAACTTCATGGTGCAGCCTCCTGCATTTTTCCCTTTCTTCAGTCCTAATACATCAGACACAGCTGAAGTGAGAACCACCAGACTGTTGTCCTGGCAGATGATTTCTTCTTCATGCAAAACAGACAGCCTCTAAGTGATTGTTTTTATTAAATCTCTGATAAAACATGCTCTGGGTTTCAGCTGCAGTTAAATGGTTCTAACAAGACCCCTCAGCTTCACGTAGGTCTCTGGAGATCAGGCACAAGGTATATTACTGATTTTATCATCCATACCATATGTGAAATGTATTGCTTCCAGATGATGATGTGGATCTGCCAAGGACTCCCCAGATACAAGCAAAAGACCTTTTGTTTCCAAGCTGCTAGCAGCTACAACTCTCAGCATTGACATTTTCATTCCTGTTTATACAGGAGCTATGAATAAATGTGGGCTGGAAAGCAGAGGGCAATCAGATGCAGCGGGGCCTTGCAGTAAGAATGATGGGGGTTAGCTACATACTTTTTAGATGGATCAGAGCAGGAAAAAGATTGGATTGTGTGGGTACCTGCAATGGCTGAGGGTTTGGTTATTGTGACCTCTGCGTTTCCTTCTCAGAGAGCGAAATATTCTCTTCTGTTCATATTTTTCAACTTTTAGAGCCTTGTAAGCCCTCAGTGCAAAGTTTAAGTTGTTGGATGTCAACCTCCTCCCATCTTTAGCTCCAACCTAAGTGTACTGATGCTTCATATTTAGATTAATCTGCCCAGTTGGGCTCAGATGCCACTTTCATTTATATTAGCTAAGTCACTTTCAAAAGCTAATGCTCCACTAATGCCATCTTGCAATTTGCTCTGTGAGTCCAGAAAGACAAATAAGTTCCCAAACTGTCCTCACTGAAAAGAGCAGAGTAGCTCAGCATAATGTATCATTAAGAACCACAGGAGATGTCCACAGGTCTAAAAAGACACATGAATAAGCCGAGTACCAGCGAAGGCCCATTAAATAGATTGTGACTTTGTAGTGTGATTAAAATCTCTTGGACAAGGGTAATCCATCTGCGCTGATGCAAGATAACTATTTCTGTGAGTTAATGGTGTGTTAAAGAACATGCAGCATTTTCAGCTTCTAAGAACATAAGAACGTTTCATTCAGACAAAAGGGCTGTCTAGTCCTCTGCTGTATCTTTGACAGCAACCAGCAGTGGTTACTGAGGGCAAGGATAAAGAGCTTGCCTCTGGGGTTAAAATGCTCACTGTGTCGTAGCAACTGTGGACATCTCTGATGAAGAAACATCTCTGGTGAACCAAAGAGAGAGAGAGCTGAGCTCACTTCTGGTAATGAGACTGAAACTTTATTCAAGTTAATGGAAAATGTAAATTTCCATGGGGCTGGGATTTCAAAAACAATTTTCACCACTCAAATTTTCCGCAGTAGACTTATCTGTTTTTATTAAATCTCAGAGTACTAAGAACCACTTTTTCTTCTTCTCCTCCTCCTCCTCCTCCTCCTCCTCCTCCTCCTCCTTCTTCTTCTTCTTCTTCTTCTTCTTCTTCTTCTTCTTCTTCTTCTTCTTCTTCTTCTTCTTCTTCTTCTTCTTCTTCCTCTTCTTCTTCTTCTTTCTTTCTTTTTTTCTATTAAGATTTTTTTTTATGTATTATATTTATATAATATATTTATTTATTTTATTTATTTCTGTTAAGAAAACCATCAGTGCCAGTTGTGCCAAGAATCTACAGGTCTATAGGCTCAACTTGTCTGTATATAAAAACACTACGACCATGCTGCACTCTCACTACCTTTACTCAGCAGCAGGGGAAGGCAATACTGAGCAAAAGCTCATGGACTGAGACAAGGACAGGGACATCACTCAACAATTATCATAACAGGCAAAAGAGACTCAGCATAAGAGAGATTAAAGTAATGTATGGCCTACTGATAACAGAGTAAGGCAGTGAGAACTAAAAGTAAACTAAGCCCACCTTCCCCCAGTCCCTTCTTCCTAGGTGCAATGCCAGTTTTGATTCTTCTACATCCTTCCTCTGAGTGGCACAGGGGAATGGGGAATGGGGGCTATGGTCAGTCTCTAAATCTTTGTCTCCGCTGCTCCTTCATGGTCCCACTCTGCCCCTGCTCCCTGTGGGGTCCCTCCCATGGGATGCTGTCCTTCCTGAAATGAGCCTGCGGGGGCTGCCCACAGGCAGCAGCTCTTCAAGCATTGCTCCCACACGGCTCCGTACCACGGGGTCCATCCCCCAGGAGCAAACTGCTCCAGCACGGGTCCCCCACGGGTGGGCGGCAGCTCCCCCCAGACCCCCTGCTCCTGCGTGGGCTCCTCTCCACGGGCTGCAGCTCTGGCCCAGGGCCTGCTCCTGCGGGGGCTCTCCATGGGCCGCAGCCTCCTCCAGGCCACATCCACCTGCTCCACTGGGGGCTCCTCCATGGGCTGCAGTGTGGAGATCTGCTCCGCCATGGGACCCTCTCCAGCAAAGGTTGAAATGCCTTGTTCAAAGTAATCAACATTATATTCAATGTCATTATTATCTCTTTCCATCTCTTGTTTTGCCTTGATCAATATTTGTAAAGAAATCAGTGGCTTTGTTTTCTTTTGAGATGGGTGCTTGTCTGCACCACCAAGCTACAGCCCTAGATTGGAATCAGACTTTTAGCCTGATGGGCTGCATTCAGAACACATGGAACAGTTTATTTATTTTATTCAATAGAATAGTTAAATAATTTTATTAATATAAAGCTTTGTTTTATATAATATATGTTCACATTATGGACAGGCTACCCAGTTCTACCATGCTGTACTTTATTTTTGCAGACAGTAATAGCATAAGTTACAGCTAAAGATGAAAAATGAATGAGTGCATCTAAAAGATGATATATCTAACTCAGCCGATGAATGAAAGGATTCTGTAGCTCTGCAGCACAACACATGTTGAATGAAGGATCAAAAAATGTATGTTCAGTAATTCATATTAGAATCTTCATGCCCAACACCTGTAAGATCAATATTGCAGAAGAGTAAAGTATGAACAAAGATGGTTTCTTTTTTTTGTACCATTGAATACATACTTTTTTTTTTTTTCCTTTTACCATTTCTGTGTCAAAATCAAATTAGCTGCTCATGTAAAAAGGAGTGACTCAGAAGCAGTGTCACTAGTTTTTTGCTGTTTCCTTGTTAGATAAGGGATATTTGGGCCTATTAGAGGGGAAGGCAGTTCCTTTATCTAGCTGTGAAAAAGGTCTTTGGAGCTATATTTTTTCTTTGGACACATCAGAACTGTTGGTGGTCATGCTTTCAGATAATGTCTTTAATAATGTTGCACATCAGAGAGACCTTAAAGCAACTGTATGCTGAAAGAAAGAAGTAGAGAATGGTTCATTACAGGTTGTTACACAAGTGTTCCAGGGGAAGGGAGCAGGTAATGATTTTCCAGCACAAAGGCAGTCACAGAGCTCTCATTATAATTTCTAGAGCTTTCAAAGACTTCATAAACTTCTCACTCTGCTTATAACTAGCATAAACAAGAAGCAAGCTTGTTGTACCTCCTAAACTGAAATAGGCAGTATGATAATTTCATGTTTGTCACAGACTGAGAAATTAGATTTCCAGTATTTCTTAAATGGTAAAACAAAACAAAAAATTATTTTGAAGAAATAGAAGAGGAAGGTCTTGAGTTGGAAAGAAGGCTTTTTATCTTGGTTCGTTTTCCATGGACTCCATAAATAAATAATAGTTGTTAATACAAATAACAGGTAACAGTGTGATCTAAATACTTACTTGTATTTAAAAGTGTGACTCTGAAGTGTAACTGCTTGATGTACTCTGCATCATTTTGAAACTAGTGGGTATTTCTGAATAGTGAGCACCACATTAGCTGCACATATTCAGAATTCAAATCCTAGAATTGCCTAAACCTGTACTTTGGGGCCTAGGAGAGGTCCTGAAACACATGCATGTCCAGAATATCACCAAAAATGGTAGGCAAGTGAAACAGATTTTGAAAATTGCAGTCATAGAGGAAATGATGAATGGAAAAAAATGATTGTATTTCTGAGGACCAAAATTCAGGTTAAATGCATAGCAACTGCCTGTAGTTTGAAGAAGTCTAAGGAGTAGTTTTTTATACTCTGCAGCATAAAATCTTTTATAACCATTGGTTAAAACTTCTGAAGAGCCTTGGGCCAAATTCAGCCCCTGGATAGACCAAAAACACAACTCTTACTTCAGTAGGAATTTCATGCTTGTTCTACAGCAAAGACTTAAAGTTACTATTTAATAAGCCTTCTGACATTTTAGACTACTTTTTCCTGTAAGAGCAAGAGGATTCACACATCAGAGAACATTCCCAGCACCAACATGCCCCAGTGACCGCTGCCTGCCAAGTTCATTCACTGGTCGTCAGGGAGCAATCCACCTTCCTGGAGCAGGTAGATTTAATTTTCCAAAATAAAACCTTACAGATTCAGATGTGGGTAGAAATGAAGAGGCATTTCTAATTGATGACTTTTATTAAATATTTATGGAGACCATAACTTTGCTTGGTATTTAAGTAGAGTATTTAGAGATTTATTTCTCTTCCTCCTCCTTTGGAGTACTAACACAGATGTACTTTCATGGGCTTTGAGTTAGCTGTCTTGGCTCTGCACTAGCATCAATCACAGTTCTCCAGAGAAAGCATTGGGGTGTGATTCAGCTGGACGTTTATGTCCTTTTGTAGCATGATGTGTTGTTCTGACGAGAGCTAATGAGCCTCTGGGTATTGCACATGTTTCTGGCTGGGCTAGGTCAAGGTTTCCAAAAAATACAGTTTCCCACATCTTCCTTTCATAAACAAATGTAATTATCATACCAAGTAATAAAAAGCAACGTGATAGAGAGTTTCAAACTCTTTTAAGCAGTGTCCTTTCCTGCCCCCCTGCCTCCATCTATTTGCCTATACAGGCATTGCAGCCTGGGGAATCTGGGAGATATTCAACTATCCAGATATAGGTGTCTGCTTTAGGGTGAGTTGAACTACTTTTCAGGCTCCAGTTGTCTTGATTAGGTCTCCATGGACTGTAATGGGAGCTTAGACACACAGCTCATATTTAGAAATTATACACTGCAAGCCAAATCCTACTCAAAGTGCTCCATGTTGCCTTTCAGAAGTGGACTGGGTGTCCACACATAGGTGCAGGTGTCATATGCAGTTTGCAGTACTGCAGAGGATTCCACCTGGCACCCAGGGGCCATTCCAGAAAGTTGACTCTTCCTAAGAGTTCCTATTTGATGTCACCCAGCTATTGGTTTTATGGCATTAGGTACCTGCGTTCAGACACATGAATTCTGCTTTTAAATCCCATGCTGATTATGTGATTCTAGCAAAATATCTCCTTGAGGTAGATGCTGCTTTTCGATTACTCAAGACAGAATAAATATGTACCTTATATTCAGCAGCCTTTTCATAATGCATACTTTACTACAAAAGCATATCTGATTTTTCAGTTTTTCTTCTCTCTCATTTTTAATAGTGTATTCACTTTGAACCCATTCCTGCCTTTTTGTGTGTGTGTGTGTTTTCCTTTGATTTTTCTGTGTTGTGGCTATGTGTTTTATAACTGCTAGCAGGAACACATTTCTAAAGCTAGTCATAAACTATCTTAATTTAATTTTATTTTATATAATTATTTATCTTTGAAATGTGTTTGGGTTTTGTGCCAATGTTATTGTAGCTGTTTACTTAAAATGATGCATTTAATTCCACTAACAGCAGCTCTCTTACATGATGAGCTAATTTTTCATAAACGAGTGTGTAATTACAGGCTCCTTTAAGAAATAGGGAAAATCCCTTCACTGTAAAACAAGTTATGATTTTTATACACATGGTTATCTTCCCCATACCTGAGGTGACCAATACAAATTTTCCTGATGGGTCTGTATTTGTTGGATTATTTTTGCTGAAGTATAAAACGAGCTGCTACCACTGTGATGATCAGTTTCATGCATCACCTGTTGATTCAGTCAATCTAAGGCTCATACTGAAGTCACATTTTTTTTGCATGACCTTGAAGGCTTTTTGAAGAATTCCACAGCTGACGGGCTGCCTGATCTGTACATGTGAGGCTTTTAACTTCAGTCACGAGAAGACTAACTCCCAAATACTCCTTGTGGATTTGCCTCTGCTTACGTCAGTGGACAAGAACCACTAGAGTCAATATTCATCTTTCTGGCAATGCTGATGACAACAAAAGGTTGAATTTCAAGTACTGTGATATTTTCCTCAGAGTTCATAAAACAAATTTGTTCGGGAACAACTTCTCCTATAAACTGAATTCAAACTCCTTTTCTTTAGAAAGAACTCCTAGTTGAATAGAAGATATCTCATCATCAAAACTACTGCTACTTCTTTAATGATCTAATTAGTTTTACCTGCCAGGGTCAGCTTCATTGATTTCAATTAAAAAGAAAAAGAAAAGACCTGTCAAGTGACCTACTTCTTAATGTATTCAGTAAGATCAAGGCTGGAGCAGCAAAATATTTTAATGAACAAAATCCCTGTTTGCTAAAAGTAAAGCTATTACTGATTTCATATTGATCTGAAAAGAAAGGACAAAGTAGGTTACAGGGTATTTCATGTTTTGTCATTAAAAATCAATGAAACCAGGACTGACCTACTTTCACTCTCTTGTGTTTACACTCAAAACAGATTAGATCGTTAGGGAAACGGTAATGGTCTAATTATTTAGACCGCTCTTAATTCAAATTGTAGAAGTAGATGAATTTGCTTAACTATAAATAATAATATGCCTTTATCTACATAATAGGATCTGGGGAGATGGTGTGCTGGGAATCAGACTATGGCCGAGAAGAGTGTTATTAATTTATGTCATCACCTCGCAAGTACCATGTAATGCTAAGTTGAATGGAAACATCAGAGTTCAGAAGGAAAAAAAAAAAAAGCTTTCAGATCAGACTTCAGCGATGAGTGAACATCACAGAACCTCTCTTTGAAGAGGGATAAGCCGATAAAGCCTTTCTGATAATGTTGTGTGATGTACATCACAGACTGTGAACTGGTTGTCTAACGGCCATCTTGAAGGTCTGTAAAGCAAATAGCACATATAGATCAGTCAGATCTATACTTTGGAGTATTACAATGCCCATGTCTATGCAGTTAAATAGAAGTAGTTGAAAGGGTGACCCTGAGCACTGGATCTCTATCTGACTGTTACCTTGCTCTATTTTGGAGCACTCCAACTGACTGAGAAATTCTGTACGTGTTGGCAGCATGGCTGTGAGCTAGCCACTGCCACTTAATATTGTTGTCAGGGATTGCTCCTCAACTTTTTTGTTTGGCAGTAGGAACATGGCCAGCGGGGCTTAATTGCAGCCCAGGCTTACTGACCCTATCTTAGATATATCATGTTCTGGCTGCACTGTCATAGCAGTGTCAGTAAGGGGCTTGTCTCAGCAGCAAGGACTTTGTGAACAAAGAGCATTTGGGCTAGGCGTATAGACTGTTTAAGGAGATCAGCTCAGTCACTACTGGGAACTCTCTGACCTTTCTGGTTTCTTTTACTTAAAGTTTGTTTTCCTCAGTGAGTTCATTGAAATAATATACATTAGTGAAATTCATGTTACAAGCTGTCTGTAATGACTCAAGTCATCTTCTTTAGGCAAACAATCAATTATGCCTCAAATGACTGATGTGCAGGAGAAATCCAATCTCTTTTTGCTGATATATGCTAGTAATTTTTCCATCATTTATTTTTACATGTGTAAAGTAGCATCTTTTGTCTGGCTATCCGCTTTAGGCCTTATTTGTGGCTTTATGGGTCCCTAGTGGTTTTACACATTTTGTTGTCTTTTCTATTCAGTTCAGCTGCAAAAATCCCAAGCAAACTTCTAATAAAAACAATAATTTCTCCCTAACGTCTTCAGAAGCATGTTCAGTCACTGGTTTGAATACAAATACTTCACAATCTTTTGTGAAGACACTACAGCCAGGATTAGATGGGTCATGTGATCATTGTGTCAATGGACACAAAAGAACTTTCCCATTTCACAGTTTTTACACCAATAGTGACAAACAGTAGCCTACTGAAGCCTCCTTATTATTAATGTATGGTCTATGAACTTATGTGCTTGACAGCAATGTCAGATACAAAATCGGCTGGGCAGGTGCTCTGCTCTTCATTTGTTGAAATGTGAGATCCAGTTAGGTTACTTTCATAACAGTCTTCTGGGAAATCAGTGCATCTTAAAACCAGATGGTTAATATCATTTGTCAGATACCTTGACTTTCTGCCTAAATAAATGCAACTGCCTCCCCCCAAAAACAAACAAACAAACAAATAAACATACACCAAACACAACAAACCAAACCAACAACAAACAAATAAGGGAACAAAAAACCCTGCACAAAACAGAGCCTAGCATGCAGAACACATAGGTTGTGGTTTCTACAGTAAAACAGATATAGTAATGGATGCTATGGTTATCATCCCTGTGCAACAGTACGGGTTAACTCTTGGTGTAGTTACTGAAGGTGTTTGGTAACCAAAGGCTGTTCCCTATCTGAAGTACTAGCAAGGAAATTGTCTCACTCTTTGCATGACTGAAGAACTCGCAAGGAAATTGGATAAAAAAACAACTACAATTAGTTGCAAAAGAAAAGGAACAATTAGCTTAAAATGGCCTGAAAGAGAATGCTGGTAATCTACTTAGTAATACAATGAAACATATGAATGGTACAGTAACTGAAAACTGAGAAAAGTCTCTTCTACAATTGCTGTTCTAATGTTGGCAAACACATCCAGGAAGCCTTCTTCATTTCTTGTGAAGTGCAAAAGATGCTATATCTATCCTTAGGAAAGAAGAGTGTAGGTAGTTTGAAATTTTTAACTTCATCATGACATTTTCCTGTTTACCACCAGCCTGACAATGAGCTAACTCAAGAAAGTAGCCTTAGTTTCAAAGAGTATTTCATTTCACATTTAATGTTCACAGTAAGTTCTTTCTGGGACTTCAAGGCTTAAAAAAATAGCCCCGTATGAAAGTATTTTAAGAGTTCAGGACCTATTTATTAACACAATAAAATGTCTTTATTGCTACTTCGGAAACTGAATACTACCATACAGTTCACTCTGTGGCTGTATATTGTTATTTTGCTGTGATTTAAATAGCAACTCCTCTTAGGACTTCATAGGGGTGTTAAACATGTAGAAAAATACAAATCATCTTGAATTAAGTGCAATGTAGTCATCTCATTTGCATAAGAAGACTTTGAACATTCCTTTCTCATTGTTTAATAGCTGCTTGGTGCCCTGTATACAAAAGCAAGAAATGTGCATTGTACAACATGTAAAATGAACAGTGTGGAGGCCAAAGCTGGAAACAATATAGATGGGCATGGAACAGGATAAAAATAAAGAACAGATCTTGCATTGGGTTCACTTCTTACCTTCTGAACAATGAGAAGTGCAGCATGCATAGGCATCAGGTCCTCAAGAACTACACAAGTCATTTCAGACTGCAGAGGTCCTTGCCCTTACCCCAACAGGCTGCATTGGTCATTATTAACTCACAGGAAAGGTGGTTTTAGGGTTCTTTTGCTTCCCAGTTATCTTTCCAGGAAGTGGTGTGGGTTGACTAGAAATGAGGTTTATAACTGATTTCTAAATAATAAACTAATTCTCTTTATTCAAATATTGATACCAGCCAACTGCTAAATTACAAGAAGAATGTTGACAAAAGCACTTGAACATTATTTGTTCTTCATATTTACATAGAACAGAACAACAGGAAAAGAGATTAATAAAATCATAAGGAAACTATTTCAGCTTAGGTCATGATCAAAGAGGTTATAAACTTCTTGTTAATTCTCTTATGGCTGTGTGATGCTTGAGACTAACTTGTGCCAGTGGCCAGGTAACAAGCCAGTGTCAAGCTATTCCATTAATCTATTCTGGGAGTTGCTAACATTTACACTACCTTTCTAGCACCTTTATGAACTTGATTCCTCTGTTATCTGCCAGCATTAGCATTTACTGTATTAAAAAAAAATAATCATTTTGCCTTTATGTAAACAACAATAGACATAAATGTAACTTTCATTACTACCAGCTGAAAATCTGCAAAAGCCCTAAAGCCACTTACACCACTTTTGACTTTCAATGTTCTATTCAAGTACTGTGTTTTCTTTTTTATTCTCACCCTAAGGAAAACAATACTCCATCAAATGGTGGTTTTCAAAAACCAAAAATTAAATTTCTATACATTTTAATTTCTACATTTTTAGTCTAGGGGGTTGAAGTTGGCTTTTGGCAGAAGTCAAGTTCTCATTTAGGCAACTACACTTTGAATCCGTCTTTTTCCTGGGACAAGGTTTGTGCTATTGTGTTTTGTGTCATTGTTTCAGGTTCAGCTAGTTCTGGAATCTCCATTTTATGGTAACCCAGAAATTTCTTAACAAGCTCTGTCTATTATTCTCTGAGAGGGTAGTAGTTCATGACCAAATTGTAAACAAGGTTGTTAAAGCATCCAAAATGCCTAATCTGAAACCTAGCTCAGTTAGGTTAGTATTACTGATCTTTTTGACTATTACAACATAAGATGAATTTCCTGAGAAAATGAGGTCACAAACTAAGACAGTTTTTCCAGGCAGCATTTAGCAGCTCATAGGCTGTTTTTGCTACTGTACGCTCAGAATTTTTACTTAATAAATAACGGTAATCTCCAGCTTTTAATTAACTGCATAAATTGACCATAATTTTTATTTGACTTATGAAGATGGAACATGTGGTACCCAAAATTCTCAAGTGGATCATCTGAGCCAAGTCTTCTAGGTGATTTGTTTTTTATTTTACCAGATATACATATACATTATGTCATTTTTGTGTTGTCTTTAAAGGTATGTTGACTTTTTTTTTTCCCCAAACATGATGCCGACTCCATCTGGACAGAAGTTAATTACATTTTTGATAAACAGATTTAGCAAAATACACATTCAGACAAGCATGGAATTAACATTCTGAACATGTTTCACATGCCTTTATAGTCAGGAAAGTCCTTGCTGGCTTAGCTGCAGATGGGATCTAACACCATGAATAAATGACCAGAGTGATCTCTTCGGGCGTTTGTTGGGACCATGTAAGTCATGGTAGCTATTTTTGAGTCTCTTCTAACCTTGCATGGGAAAATGTGAAGTTTTAACAAGAACTGTTTAGAAATGCCAGTCATTGAAATTCACCAGTGGAGGTAGATAGGCACTGACACGAGTTCCATTATTTTTTGCAACTTGAATGGCATGTCAGTGTCAGACATAAGTCTCTCTCATGTTCCTAGACTGTACATGAGATTGAATAGATGAGTAAAGGAACAATAATTTCACAGTTTATGCCATCAGTTGCAGAAGGCAGCACTTTTCTAGACTCTTCAAAATCCTGATTTTTTTTTTTTTTTTGATGCATGCTGCCAACAAAAAGTGAATACTCTTTTCAGTTTTTCTTTCAGTAATTGCCTCTTGTGCCTCTTCAGAATTTGTACATGGAGGAATACACTTTTTAAGTCATGCAGTCAATAGACAAGTGAGCATGTCCATCCTTTTTAATTCTCCATGGTCCCCTAGAAGAGGGCAAGCTTTAGAAACCAATCTTCTGTGTTTTATTGTCAGCCAGTCATGCTGCTATAAAAAAAATGTATATACACTGTTTTTCAGACCAACAAGTTGGGAGTTAATGCAGTTTAAAGTATTGATTATAATGACATCTTCATTAACTAACCCTATACTTGGCCAAGTTAGGTCTTGATTTGTGCTTTGGTTTCTGCCTCCCTTTATTTTCTTGGCTTTATTTAAGCAGGATGAAGGTCAAGTATATTAGGTCATAATGATTAATACAGATTTAATGTTTTTAATCGTTAAAACTACGCAAGAAACAGTCTTACTTGAGGCTTTTGGTAATCCCAGTGGATTCTGTCTATGAACATTTTTATGTACACTCAGAGGCGTAGACTTAGAGGGAGACCTTCTAGCATTATGTACATGAGGGCCTAGACCTGTTTTCCTATGCTAATACTTGGCAGGCCCATGAGATAACAGGATAGCTATAATGTGCAGTTCTTGTTAATGGCAAGTCTTAAGGTAGGTGTCATTTTCTGACCACTGCACCTCTCTGCTGGCCTCTCTGACATTGGGAAGAAATTTGGTTATGCAGATGCACTTGCACATGTAGAACAGAGGTGTCTGATGCTGGGTTTGGGTGGGAAAATGACAGTGCAGGCAGAGGCAGGGGTGCATCTCTAACAAAGGATGAAACTTGCTGGAGGTAGTTTTAGGAACCAGGAGTGTTCCTAGTATTTCTCTGGAGGGGGTGGGATTACTTCCAGCTCATCTGTGACTACAGCTAAGGAGGTTATGGAGGCTACCTGTATTCTCTCCTTTCTGAGGAATTAGTCCTGATAATTTGGTCAGATGTTTACACTGCTACTGTTTCAACCTTACTTTGTATCTGGGGAAAGTTTCCATAAGTACTCTGGGTCTAACACATGAAGTGCAGGACCTCTCCAGATGGCAATGTGCTCTGGGGACAGGGAAAGGAGCTCAGTGCCTCTATTTATGCTGATAAATAAAGCAGACAGGGACCAATCCCTGATCCCAACACCATGTGGCATGAATTGCCTTACATTCTTGTAGCTTAGTTTGTCCCTGGTAGAACAAAGTGGCTGTAAATGTGTCTATCTTGGGATTCCTTTGGGACACATGGAGTGCCTCCATGTGTAAAAGATATAATTAATCTTTTGTGTTTGGGGAAGTGGGTTTCAGTTGAAAATGTCTGAAATAGTCCGAAGTCTGTGTAGCAGTCTGCTAGAATGGTTGGTTTTCAGCATGAAACTGAAGGTGGCATGATTTGAGGTATACCATCATCTGGGGTGAGGGTATATGAAGCTGTAGATTATGTTGAGAAAGTATTGGAGGAATTTGGAGGAACCCACACACAGAAGGACTGGAAAAAGGCTCAGGAACAGCAGAGATAAATGACCCCTATTGCCCTCCTGCCCTCCTGCTGATTTCCCAGACCATACCACCCTCCTTGTTATGTCCCTTCTCATTCTCACTGCTAGAGATTTTTCTCAGTCCTTCCCAGTACACATTCACAAGTATTATTAAATAACTTCTTTAGAAGAATTTGAGCTCCTTCTGAATTTTCAGCTATGCTCTGCTTTTTTTTTTTTTTTTTTTTTTTTTTTCCTTTTTTTTTTTTCCATACAGCTTAAAACCTTTTCCCCAAAGCCCTTGCTAGAGAAGATTGCATCAAAACATTTGTCTTCCTTCCTTCAGCTTTCAAAGGCTGGGTGTGAATTGATGATAGCAGGATAAGAGGCAGTTGCACTGAATGCTGATCTGACTCACATACTAACCAGCTCTTATTAAAGGCCTCAAAGTCAAAAGTTTGAATGACCTTTCATCTTCTCAGTGTGCTTATAAAGTGTGATCCCTTCCATTAGTGAGCACTGATGAGAATTGTGCTTTCTCTTTTCCCTCTGGGCGTGCACCCACTACCTTGCTGACATAAATGCCAGAAAGTCGGAATAGCTTTGGAGATAATGTGAGCCATGAGTTAATTTCAGGTTCAAGCAAAATAAATGGGTGAATTTTTCCAATCTTAAGAAAAGCTGTTTGGTTTTCCTTGACTTTTTGTTATGAGTTTTTGTACTCCAGAATGCTGTTTGTCAAGTATGACGTGTTCAAATACTCACAAATCTGAAATGCATATCTTAACCACATGTCCTTGTAAATTTTAAAGCACTTACATGAGATGATGAGGAAGAGCGAGTGTACTTTTAATTCCAGCACAAGTGGCATTCAGTTGTAATATTAAGCAGAAAAGAGAATTATTGGAAACATACCTTTCTTTTACTACAACCATTCTAATTGCTTCTCAGTCTGGGACAGCTCTAAACACTATTTTGGCAGCATTTCTTATCAAAATCATGACAACATTTTAATTAAGCAGCATTTGTTTAAACTCTGGGTCTTTTAAACTGATAAAACCCTCCTTAACATTTTGTGTCTGTGTGTGTTTTGTTGTTGCTGTTTTGTTTTGTTTTCTGGCTCAGAAGATCCTTGCTGGATTGTTTCAAGGAGGCAGACATGACCAGCACTAAGATAGGAGGCTGGGTCTCCCAGCACCTGTGGAGCTGCAGCACCTTCCAGCAGAGGCAGGCCCTGACCCTGCTGCAGGGAGCTGCCCTTCACAGCCATGCCTGCTGCTTCTGTCTGCCTCTCTGCTAAGGTAAATGATCTCCATATATTTATGTGTTCAGCGTTCCCTCACCTTGAATTTCTGGCCAGTGTAAACAAAGTCCTGGGAATTTGCTAACACCTGTGGCAGCATTAAAACTCAGACTTAATGTTGTGGCAAAGCACCTGGTTTTATACTGTTCAGAGAGGTATCTGGTGACTCTAAGGACTAATTTCTAAACAGAAGAAATACTGCATTGCTATTCCTTCAGCATACAGCCACAAGTAAAAGAAACGGTCCAATTTATAACCAGTTAAGCCAGCTACTTTTCCAGTAATGTAAAACAGTGGTGGTGTTGGAATATGTATTCCAGGTTGCATTCTGTTCTCTTTACTTTTCTCATTTACCTGGAAACAAACAAACAAACAAACAAACACATTTGTTTATAACATGTCGATACACTTTGCTTGAAATATCTTGGTTAGTGATCAGTCATCCTACTGAAGAAGGGCTGCACACATTACATTCATCTAGGGACCTTGCTACCCTCTACACATGATTAAGGGCTGTGATGCCAGGCCTTTGGGAGGAAAGTCTGGAGACAAGAGGGGAATATATTTGATAAATAAGACAAGCTACCAGAAATTGTTTTTTCATCCTGAATAGTACATGAGATTTGTTCTAGCATGGGCAGTGAAGGACACTATCTCATAGCCTCCCTAGTATTTTTCCTGTGTATTGCTTTATATTACATTGTAATAGATTGCATTATTTCACATTCCTTTAGGAAATGACATGTTGGATTTCATTTGGCATGGTCCACTGAAAACTGTATCTGATGGGTGGCAGATCTCACATTCACAAATGGCCTCTAGGTTTTAGACGATGACTTGTTATATTCAGGTTCAGAAGACTGATTACTCTTAGTATAATTCTGAAGACTTCAGGGTGAGTCACTTGTTTCCCTTAAAATCCTTGTTTATACTGTACCTTCCTGCTGTCATGCTGATGTTTATACTTCTGAGGGGCATTCAGGAGGTACATTACCATGTTGAACAGCCTAAGACCTCAGCTATCTGGCTTTATCCTTCAAAAGCTGGTTTCTGGACATCATATAACTGAGTTATTGAAACATAGTTTCTGCAGCTGCTTATGTATTTCTTCACAACTAAATCTATGTTGTTGCATAGAAAAAGGATTTTTTTGGGCTTCCTTTATGTTTTCCCAGAAAACATTATACAGAATCAGATGTAGATGCTATTAAGTTCTGAAGGAGGAGAAACACCACAGAACTAGCTAACACTCAAACATTTATTGTCAATGTTACAAAAAAAATGTAACAGAAAGCACGGGAATGCTTTCTAAGTCACTTTATATACAAAGAAACATAATGGAGACACTATTTTGAGAATCCTTACCACAAAGATGGTTTGGATGTATTGTGTGGAACAAACATCACCTGTGACATCTGTATTGCTAGTGTGGTTTTCAGAGGAGTATTTCAGTTCTTTTGTTTCCCCTCTGATTTCTGTAGTGATCATTCCGTAGGCTGTGATGTGACCTAATGGATAATGTAAATCCCATGATTCTTCAAAAGTTGGAATGTGATTCCTTGCAGCCTGTAACAAATTTTGCTATATAAATATTCAAAACACCATATCTGTCTGCACACAGTAGAGCGACTCCTTCTAACCAGATGATCTGAATCTGCCTGCTCTTCAGGGTTCAACTCTTGGTTATGATATGAACAGCATGAATATGTCTCCTTCTCCATCCATTCCCTTTTGTTCTTTCTGTTGCGTATATAAAATACTTTTTCAAGTTTCTAAACAGATGCTTGTTATTGGCTCTTAATATTACTGATCTTCATTTTTTTTTTTTTTTTTTTTTTTCAGATGAGGTTGAAGGGAATTCTTTGTTACCCTCTGAGAATTACCTTCTTCTGTCTACCACCTCTTCTGCTCAGAAGAAGCAGAAGCTCTCCTCATTTAACAAACAAGAAGGAAGGTGGCATTTTTGAAAATGGTAGCTATCCATGTAGTTCTGGAAATGTCCGCGTTATTTTTTGATCTCTATCAAAAAACATACTTTGTGCTATAAGGGATAATGGGCAAAAATGTATGCAGCCATACAGCCAAGTGACCTCAGAAAGCTTGGTGCCCTTAGAGAAAGGGCAAGAAACCAAGGTGGTTGGAGTCTGCCTTGCTGCTTATGCTTGGGACCAATAAAGTCTGTAGCAACCAGGATAGAAATACTTGGGAAATAATTCCTCTGTGAAAATCAAATGAATTTGTGGATTGTTATGATTAAATCCTACCTCTGTTTCATTAAAAAGATTAAAGCCTTGAGAGAGTGTAAAAAAAAAAAATTACTAAAAGAAGACTGAGAAAACCTGCTCTACACCCAAACAGAAGGGAAGTGACTTTTCTTCTAGTATTTTTTTCTTTTCTCTCTCTGATTTGATTAGTGATTTTTTTTTTTTATTATTTTTTATTATTTTTTTTTTTTTTTAGATTGAATAATGGTGAAAGCAGCCATCTATCCTAGGGACAGACAGCTGACATATACTTAAGTAGCACTCCCAATGTTCATGCAAAACCAGAACAAATTAGGCAACTCTGTTGAATTCTGTTGAACATTGCTTGGACTTTAATTCTACTCCCACTTAGCATATTCAAATATGGCTCCCCCTCCCTCAGTCTCCCATTTCTAAAATGGGAGAACATCTGCCCCTGGATGCAGGCAATCCCACTGGCTTCAATAAGAACTGCCTGTGTACATTTCTGGGAAGCATCTGGCCCCTAATGAGAATGCAGGAACATAGTAAAACAGATTGTTCTCTTTCTCCTCTCTGACTCAGTGGCCAAAATGAACCGAGTTTTCCAATTTGCTAAATATCTTCCCAAGCCGTTTTCTGAGAGTATGAACCAAAATCTCTCAAAAATAATCTTGTCTGTTTCTGTGAGTTGTTGCAATGAATGAATGAAAGTATTTCAGTTATCTTGAGTGGAAAAGCACTTCCCATTATTTCCAGATTTGATTAGATGGAAAATCCAGACAGCAAATTGACATACATTTTATTTTAACATACGAGTTTATCAGCAAAGAAGCAGTCTGTATGTGTTGGAAGAATGCAAAAGACCATTTGCCATGTCTGACTATTCGTATAATCACAGCCAGTTTAACTACTGTCTATGCTCAAGCAGTACCATCTGTCAGAGCACTGATGAGGCATGTGTTTATATCACAATAAAGATCTGATGATAGCTTCTCTTTTGTCTTAAACAAAATGGGGAGATAAAACAGTGCTTTGGCTTATCATTTATGTCTACCTATCATTTGGCCTGTCATTTATCATTTATGTTGCTTCACAGGTGCCAGACCTCGGTTTGGAGACTGTGTTCTGGGGCATCACCATCTCCATCTATTCCCCCAGAAATTAGGGAAACCAAAGAATCCTTTACCTCCCAGGACAAGTAGGCATTCCAGACAGTCTCCATTTTAAGTAACAGCTTCTGAGCTCTCCTTTCATTTGTGTGGTGAGAGCTAGGATCTGATGGGGGCAATGGGACCAGCCTTCCAGGTAGTTTCTGCCACTGCTTGGGATGTGGTGGGTGATCAACCTCTGATATATGACGCTGAGCTTTCAAAGCCATAACTGAATTATGTCCTGCATCTTCTGCACCCCTGATTTTCAGACCTGAGATTATTTGTCCATGTGAATTCCATAGTTTGAGTTTAATTTAATTTGTAACCAAATATGTATTTACTAAAGCTGTCAAGATATTTTCCTTTTCTTCCCACTTTGCCTCCTGGAGAAAGACCATTTATGTCATAAGAAGCTGAAAAATTTTCTTCCTAGGGGTTTTCCCTAGCAGAGGAGGAGTTCTAAATTAGAGCTGGACTAAAACAATTTGCTAAAATCATCACTAGGATCACACTCTGTAAATAAAGAACAGAACTTTATGCTGAAATAACTCATTCCTGCTGAAACATGTTGTTAGTGCCATAAGCTTATACAAGCCTTTTATTCCTTAGGTTTCAGGGCCCCTTCCTTGTCTGCTTTAGAACTGCAAAGGGCGGGTTTCTGCAAAGAACAAAGGCATAGCTGCATCTACTCATACAGAGAGAAATGGCTCCAGGGTGGCTGGAAGGATAGGGCATGCATCAGGGCATTACCACATGAAATAGGCAAGATCCTACACAGATTTCTGTATTTAGGATCGTGAGGTTTTCTGTTCCTCAGTTTGATGTATTTGTGACTGAGGTAAGAACACTTCCATGCCTTATCAGTCAGTAAAATATTACAAGGTATTTTGGAGAATGGTGAAGCACAAATGTTTTCTGCAAGGATATGATCTTAAATAAATCATCAAATCTTTTAGTAAATACTCTTGCCTACATTGACAGTGTTCGGTTAAAATGTCTTTAGGTTTAAAATGTATGACATGCAAAGATATTTTGGGGCATGCAAGACAACCACATGGTGTTCCAGGCAGAGCATCCTCTTTTCCCTTGCCCTTTGCTCCCTTCTGGTCTTTGCCTTGGGGCAGTCGTCTGGCTGGTATAGATGCAGATAGCATGCCCTTCTCCCTGAAAGCCATGATATCCCACCTCTCACCCCCCCATAGTAACACTGTGCAACAAGCCTTCAGTGCTCCCAGGAGAGTCATCAGTAACTTCCATGCTGGTGCTTACTCTCTCTCACGGGACTGTGAAATGGCACCAGTCAGCAGCTTTTTCCATGATAATGTTGAACACAGAGGCTAATTACCCCCTCAAGACTCCCTGTTTCTACAGCTGCATCTGTTTCCCAGTAAGTAACATGGTATCTGCATACTTTAGGAGATAACTTCCTTCTCAAGCCATTTGAAAACGTTCTATGTTTCAGCTGAAATGCTTTTTACAAAGCTTTTTGGAACAAGCTAACCTTTAACAGAAGTTTGTTGACCTGTGTTAAGTTCTTTCATAATTAAATCTGGCACACTCCAGCTACAGATTCTGAGTCACCTCTTAACATTATAGTAAGGAGCTACTGAGACCTACAGCCCTTTAAAATTGCAAAAACATTTTGCAAGACCATTTTCTGTGTTGATTGAGTTGTAGCTACCTTGGGAAAAATCTCTGAAACCTTGAAAAGAAACAATTTCTTGTCAGCTCAACGTGACACTATAAAAAGACTGAGTATTAGGAAATGATTTCATTAAAAAGGAAAAGAAGTCTCACTGAAACTTTGAGATGTACCAAATCCCTATTGACAAGACCTTTCACTTCGCGCAAATGAGATAAATGAAAACATCAATGTCATATTAGGTAAGCAACTAAACTGAGAGTGAGTTTGAAGAGTCAAAGGACCCACTGGGAAAAGCAGAGCATCTCTTCAATGGGCTGGAGAAATGGAGACCGTTCTTCAAATGGCTGTTTTATCAGAATGTTAAAAGGCCAAGCCTTTATGCTGCTATAATTTATGGATATCTCCTGTTTGTAGGACAAAATGAAACAGAAAAACTTAATCATATTTCTGCTGGAGGAAGAAAAGATTCAGCCTCTCATGTGCAAAAACTCAAATTAATTTTACCTTGATTGCCTGCTGTAATGTTACCAAATATGAATAAGTAGACAGTTGCACAGTGTAACTTTGGAACCATGCTTGCCAAAGACAATAGCAGCAGGAGCTCAAAAAGCACTTCTAAAATTAGGACATGGCACTGTATTTTTTAGCTTCCTGTAAAGTGGAAAGCATAAAGCCCAAATTCTCAAGCTCTTCCCTCCTGTGAGGAGTCTGGAGTAATTGCAATCTGGTCTCTTCAGCTTTTTTTTTTTTTTTTCCATTTTGGCTATCATATGGGTAGTATCATCATGATTAATGAAGACATCATCATGCACTAAAAATGTTACATTTGACAAGTGCTTCAATTAATGCATCAAATGCTGTGCTCAGTTCAAATTCCCTGAACCTATGAAGTTCACTTGAAAGCAAAGTCTTCCTTCTGGGCAATGCTTCCAACTTCCATAGGACTTTTGTGGTTTCTTTAATGGCGTGGAGAAATAATCACCCCACAGCTGATATTTCTGGGGCTTTATCATTAAACCACTTTTAGAATAATAATAAAAAACAAACAAACAACAACAAAAACAAACAAACAAACAAACAAACAAAAAAAAAAACCAACGTATTTGGGATTTATTTCTGTGCAATAGTGATGACTTTTGGTGGATGCCTAATCTAGCCCTAGACTCATTTCCCTGACTGATAACCCAAAGAATGAATGACTACTGGACTGTCTACAGACCACATTAAAAATTAGCTTGGAGAACCAAGTTGCTGTTGGGATGCAGTATGAGTTCAGGCTTTTTTCCTCTTGGTATCAAGTTTTAAATTATGACTTTATGTGGTGGTAATAGAAACTGTGACCAATTCCTACTGCAAAGCAGTGATGGAAAATTTAAACCACATAATCTTGTTATTACCATTTAATAGCTTTTAAAATATGTAGAAGAATGAACGATGAAAAGGTGGCAATGTTAGTGCTTAGACAGTATTTTTTCAATATTATTATTATTTTTTCTTCTGTATTATATTATAAATGTGTGGTGGGTTTGTCCTTGCTGCCAGTCATCCACACGGCTGCTCTCTCACTATTGCCCTCAACAGGACATAGGGAGAAAATAATATGAAAAAGCTTGGGGGCCAAGATAAGGACAGGGAGATTGCTTACCAATTACCACCTCAGGCAAAAGAGACTCGACTTGGGGAAGATTAATTTAGTCTGCTGCCAGTCAAAAAACAGAGTGGAATGGTGAGAAACAGACAAAATTAAAAATACCTTCCCCTTACCTGCTTTCAAACATCAACTTCACTTCTGAACTCCCTGCTCTTCTACCTCTCCCTTGTTGAGTGTCTCAGGGGGATGGGGAATGGTGGCTGTGGTCAGCTCATAACATTTTGTCTCTGATGTTCCTACTTCACACTTCCCCTGCTCCAGTAGAGTTGCTCCAATGACCTACAGTTCTTCATGAGCAGCTCTGATATGGGTCCTTTGCATGGGCTGCAATTCTTCAAGAGTGAATCCTCTCCACAGAGCACAGTTCTTCAGAAGCACACTGCTTCAGCATGGGTACCCCATGGGATGCATGCAGCTCCTGCCAGAAATCCTGCTCTGCTGTGGGTTTTCCACAAGCTGCAGCCTCCTCCAGGCCACATCTACCTGCTCCACGTGGGCTCCTCCACCCATGGGGGGGCTGCAGCGTGGAGATCTGCTCCATGTGGGACCCATGGGCTGCAGGGGGACAGCCTGCTCCACCAGAGGCCTCTCCACAGGCTGCAGGGGAACTGCTGCTGCCTGCCTGGAGCACCTCCTGCCCTCCTGCTGCACTCACCTTGGGGACTGCAGGGCTGCTTCTCTCACATTTTTTCTCACTCTTTTCTCTCCTTCCCAGCTACTGCACAGCACTTTTTACCCTTTATTAGCAGTTTTCCCAGTGGTACCACCAGCACTGCTGATGGGCTCAGTTGTGTCCTGTTATGGGTCCCTTTGGAGCCAGCTGGAACTGGCTCTGTCCAACATGAGGGCAACCCCTGGTCTCATCTCATAGAGGCCAACCCTGCAGCCTCCCCCTCACTGCTACCACAGTCTTGCCAATATGCTATGTCAAATGCAATACAAGGTCTGAAAATCTTAGTGGATATTTAAGATATGCTGTACTCAAAAGGTGATGCTATCAATATAAGCTTCTCCTTAATGTTAGAAGGACACATTGCTAATTTTCTCTTTGCTTATTTGACGTCCTTTATTTATGTAGCATTTTATTGTTCAGAACCATATTATCATTTGTGTACTCATAGTGCATGAAGTCACTTGTGGTTTGGAAGGGAACTAAATCCATGCTCCATTATGTTCACATAAGAGGTAACAGTGGGGAGCTGGTATATACCTCTTACAGAAGGATACCTACAGATACTGATGATAAGTATAAGAAAAGTAGATGGTGATTTATGGCCTTTTTTTCCTGCAGATGCTGTCAATTAGATGGACTTTGCTCAGTTGTATCTGGCTGTAGCTCAGAGAAATGTATTTTGGTTCTGATGGGCATTGAATGTATTTAATTCTGGGGGGTTCATAAATGTTGTGGAACTCTTCAAGTCTGTGCTGGCTATCAGCTGCCAAAAGGGATTTCTTTTGACAGCATGACTGTCAGCATTCCCAGCTCCAAATAGGCCTTTGTAAAGGAGTGTGAAATGTGTGCCCCAATTTTCTAGGCTTTCTCAGTGTTTGCTGAATGAAAAACCCTCTGTGAATTTGCCTATTCACTCTGTTCAACTCACTGCTCAGAATAATGGGGGACCTTTTTGCTTGTCACCTCATTCAGAGTTGGCTTTTTCAATAGATGACACTTAGGGATAAAAGAAATCTGTTTGCTTTACTCCATCAAAGAGAAAATAAGGTTTTACATTTTTGAAAACAAAGTACAGGACAATGAAATGAATTATTGACAGTGCTCTTGTATTTTGACCCATAATCTTTCCACTCCAGTCAGGTTTCCTTTTAGAGACATAAGTTTTCAGCTGGACCTTGGGAAAACTTCCTTTCATCCTTTCCATCTGTGCAAGCCTTTGAGAATCATTTGCTTTAGTCTTTGACCTTTATTTATTTCCCTCATTCCTTCCTTGGGTTCTCTCACCTGTCCCTACTCCCTCATCTCCATTTTTAATCAATAGGAATACATTTTGTTGTTGTTGTTGTTGTTGTTGTTTTTGTTTGTTTTATAAAAAGAAACTGGGAGGTGGGGAATACATTTCTTGCTACTCTCAGCTGCCCTGCCTGGCTCATTCTGAACATATATATTAAACCAGGTGACTTTTCACATGAGTTTCACAGATCTAGTTTTCCCATTGTCATTTCAAGCTAATGCATTTGCCCATTCCACCTACCAGCCACAATACAAGCTAGTGCAACAGGTTTTCATTCACCCAGTATGTCAAACTCACTTCTGTTCAGTGCAGATAGCATGCTAAGACATGTGCTAATGCAGTAAAGCTTCCCTTTGTCTAGCTGCACTAATATTATGCTCTACAATCCTTCATGAATAGTATAAATAAGAAACAAACAACTATACAGAGACATCCACACACTAAGCCTGAGTTCTCCCCCTACCCCCATATTTTCACTTATCATATAACACAACACAGGATAATTTTGACTTGTCAAAGAGGTTGATTCCAATGCCTTCTTTTTCTGTTCTGGAAGTAACAGGATAGTGTTTGTTCCTCATATGCTCAAAGCCCAGCATTTTCTTGATCTTAATTTACATCCACTGTGCAGAACGTATCTGGCTAGCACTAACAGTTATTTATATTCCAGTTACGATCAAAGAGGCACAGCAGAGTTTCTTTCCTTACTGCTCTTAACATAGCTGTATAGATTGTCACTAGAAACAGCACTTCAGCAGCTATCAGACAAGTTGCTTCATATTCTTATGAGTTTCCTGTTACGAGTAAAAATCCTGTGGAAAAAGAACTGCATATGCAAAGGACAGCACTAGACACAACGATTTTAGTATTTACTGCTCTGCCTGAAGAGAAACTGGATTCAGGTCTATATTTTGGGTATTTTCAGCAGCTGTGAATTAGTGAGCAAGGGTGGAGGTCAAGATGTTGCTATTGTTTCTGATACAGGCCTCGGATATCCTGCTTATGTCTATAGTAGCATGTATAATTGGCCTGGCCTTTCTCTGACCCTGGGACCAACAGGAGGTCTTGTGCTCATGTGAGAAACTCCCCTCTCCTCTGAAATGCAGTGGTCTCATCCATGTGGTGTGCTGGCTATGATGTGGGTATGAGCTCCGCTGGGTCCTTGCTCTCCTGTGAAGGATGCTCGGGGTGCTTGCTCTGGGTGGCAGCTAAGAGCAATGAATGCGTTACCATAGTCCTCCCTTGAATACAGACTGAAGATTATTGAAAAGGTTTCCTTCCACCCTAGTTCACTTTGAATATTCTCTTACTGGAGAGAACAGTATGAAATACAAAGCCTGCAGGAAACCTCAACAGCTCGTGCGTATCTTGGTGAAGCCAGGACATGGCAGTGTGGCCCCCCCATGGTGCAAAGGGTGGTGAATGAGCTGGCCACAAGAAGACAGGTTACACTTGGCCACTTAATCAGCCTTTCTCCTTCCTGCTGCTCTGAGTGGCAGTGGGCTGATCCTGGTTTGTTTGCCATTGGGAGATAGCTCATTTAATGCAGAGAGATCTGCAGAGCCGTTTCTCTAGCAGGGTTGTGTAAGTAAATGTTTAGTTTTCTTTGTTTGGAAATATGAATTTGTATTCCCAGCCACCTTGGTGGTTAGCTTCCTCTATAATTAACAAGTGTTTATGCTTTCCCCATGGGGTACAAGTACAAGTCAATCTTGACTGCCTTTCCAGTACATGCAGTATATTTTTGCCAAGGCTCAAATGCTTTCTAATGTAGCACACTCCATCTCTTTCCTAAAATCAATGTTTCAAAACACAATTAGCAGTGCTGTAATAGATCACAAAATATCTTGAAAGAGCTGTGAGCTAGAGGGCTCCAAGATACCACTAATAGCCTAGATAAGAATATGTCAGCTCTACTGCTGAAGAAAAAAGCTGAATTTTGAGCTTTCCCTCATTCAGTCAGATTCATTCATTCAGGGTTTCAAATATTATATGTTATATAAATCATTTACATAATTACTACTGCCATTAACCTAAACTGATTTTCCACATTGTTGAAAGAAAATATGTTGACCTCAAAGACATAAAATAGCTTTTCTTTACCTTATAAAAGGAGTATTTGTCAGTTTTACTTGAATGCAACTAACTTAAGATGTTTCAGAAATTTTAACTCTATCTTCTAAACTTTTATGACCTTTAGAAAGTAATAAGACATTCAAAAATAGGTACTGCTGATTGCAGAAAAGGTTTCTGTCACCTGTCAAAAAGATGTGCTAGTACATTTAATCTGATGACATTATAGGCTATTTGCTTTCCAGTCTCTTCCATAAGCCCTACATCACAGGTCTGGCAGTAAGTCTAATAAAAATGCTAGTATGATAGAGATGGCAAGCGAACTGCAAACCTCCTTCTAGGCCATGTGGAAACACCTATCATCTGCCACTTCTTTCTTTCAGAAAGGGATTTAGGGCATCTTAGGAGTTGCATAGTGAAGGATCTGTCCAAGTTTACTCATGGGGTGCTGAAAGAGGGACAACCGTACAGTTCTAGATAGAAGTATGTATACTTTGCTAATGCAACCAGTCTTCCTTTTTCTGCTGCTCTTTGTTAGCTCCTAAATCCATATGTAGGCATTCTTGGTACCAGTATGCCTTGACTTAAAATAATAAAGAAACCCAATATTTTGTACCTCCCTTTTTGTTTTGCAGAAGCTGCAGGTTAGGCAGACCTCTTATTAGCAAAGTAATGCATCAGAATATAATTATAACAGCACAGAACTGGCATCTGTTTGAAAAAAAAACAAATCGTAGTGAGAAAGCTCTGTGCATATTTTGCTAGATTTGCTAAGCACTCCTGCCAATGTAATAAGCCTCCAAAATAATCCTGACAATTCACTGAAGAGGCCAAGAGTCTAAGTCATTATTGATTTCCTCCTTTAAATAACATTCATAATATTTCAAATTTGCTGTGAGCAATGAAATGCAATCACCATGTTGCAAAAGCAGAAAGCTCCCACTGTTTTAGCTAGCATATTTCTAAAAGCAAAAGAATTGCAAAAATCCATTGATTTTGCTGGAGCTTAGAAAAACTTGTGATCATTGTAGTTAGCTAAATTAATGTCAGGAAGTTCATAACTTTTCCCAACTTCATGGCATCAACATTTCAAACATAAGCCTCTAGCACAGTTCTGAAAAAAAACAGGAAGTCAACTAATTCAGGAACTTGTGCATGCACATGCAAATATTTGCAAGTGCAATTTAGAAACACTGATTTCTACACATGGGAAGGAAAGACTGCATTTATTAGTAGCTTGCTGTTCTAAAGCTGATCATTCAATAATTTATCTATGGAACTAAATATATAGCTTTTTCATTGTGTAAGGAATGTTTCAGCAATTTGTGTCAATAGAGGGCTTGAAGGGTAAACCTTGAGTCTCTGATATCTGGGGATAAGAGAACAAAGGGGTTCAGAATAACTGCTAACTATTGTGACTATTGCATGGGACACTACGCAAGTCTCTGATATCCACCCAAGAGATTAAGGAGAAGGAGAAAGCTGAAGGATGATTAAAAGACAACGCTTGCATGGGATGCTGCGCAAGTCTCTGATATCCGGCCAAGATGGACAAAGGAGGACAAGGATTAAGCCTGGGAGGAAGACTATGAGCCTTCAGCACGAGAGACCCCTAGAGGGACCACTGGAGACTGATACGCATGTGCCAGTGGGAGGGTTCAGATTCCAGGAACGAGTTATAATAACCCTGCCTTTTCTAGAAGTAGTAATGAATATGTATTAGCCCAGGAGCATAAAAAACAGCTGCCTGATGTAACTTGTGTGTGTGTTGGAGGAGCCCAGTCTCCCCGTGCACCCAGTGCTCTTTACTTGCCTTTTATTGACCCCATAAATAAATCTTATAAAGCTAAATTGACTCAGAATTTATAACAATTGTGTCTGTGTTTGACAAGTTTCTATCTTTTAGTCATGTTGGTTATGTATGATAAGTAGCTCTTCTGATCCTGCTGAGGAACCTCCATGTGCCCCTGCAATCCAAATGGATCACTGTATCTTGGTATGCATCTTGCTTGCATCAGTGCTAGCTGAAAACTTTTGCTTTGAATTTCAGTCAGCCGTAAGAAAAACCAGTGAGTAGTTCACATGTCACATCAAGTAGTGATGCGAATAAAGTAAATTCACTTTCAACAAATGTCCCTGTAAGGTCCCCCAGATACTGCTGTAGACTTCTAAAATATGTGTATCATTTTGAACCTTAGGCCTTTTTCTTTTTCTTTTTCTTTTTTTTTTTTTTCTTTCTTTCTCCTGAATGTTTTAAACTGTTGTAGAGTTTCTCGAGTCCCTGAACCTTTGCAGTGCTCAGGTGCTTCCCTCTGCAACTCTACAGCCCTTCTTCTGTAATATTGCTGTCTTCTTTCACTTGTAGCTGTGCGAGATGTCACATGGGCAAGCTGAAACTACTGTGGCAGTTCTTTTCTAGCTCTGCTCTTTGCTCATGTCCATCATCTTGGACCTGCGGATTTTGAGGTGTTGTTACTGATTGTCACTGGGATGAGAATCTTTCTGTTTTTCCCTGAAAGTAACTTCAACCACTGGAGTCTATGCACACCATCAACTATGGACCTTGCAAATAAATTTTTATGCACTTAAGTTTCTCTCAACATTTTTTTAAGAAAAACAAACTAAATCAAAGTAGATATTGTTCTTTCACAAGTCATAATTAACTGGTAGAGTTTTTGGATAAACTATTGTTTAGATCAAGTTTTGAAGGTCTATATAGAAAACATAGATAATAATGCTGTCAATTAGGTACCCACTTTTGAAACAAGATTAACATAAAATCATAGTTGTCAATGTAGGTTTAGGCAGGGGTTTCCTCTGTGATTTTTTTTCTTTCTTTTCCTATTACTACTCATTTTGAAGTTTCTCTGAATGCTCTGTTCTTGGCTAGTACAAGAGACATAACACCAAAACATTCATTTTGTATGGAGTGTTGCTATAGAAAACAATGATGAAACTGAATTGCAAAGTTCAGAATGGGATTCAAACTTACAGAGCATGGGTGTTTATGTGGACATAAGGACTTCACTAAACAGCAATTGCAGGGGTGAATGTTCTAATAAGCAGATGAAATTGGCATTGTCTCTTGGGTCCAGAGAGCCTTGAATTACACTTTGAAGGAGGGTTAACATTGCCAGATTGTACTGGGTTTACATGGCAAGATTTTGGTAGTGGGGGGCTGCAAGGGTGGCCTCTGTGAGAAGAATCCAGAAGCTGCACCATGTTAGAAAATGGCCAGTTTCAGCCTCCTCCAAAAGGACCCACTGCTGCCCAGAGCCGAGCCAAAACACGATGTTGTTTGTGCCTCTGTGAGAGCAGATTTAAGAAAGGGGAAAAAAAAAAATGCTGGGAAATGGCAGCTGGGAGAGCGAGGAGTGAGAAACAACCCTGCAGACACAAAGGTGAGTGCAGCAGGAGGGCAGGAGGTGCTCCAGGCAGGCAGCAGCAGTTCCCCTGCCGCCTGTGGAGAGGCCCCTGGTGGAGCAGGCTGTCCCCCTGCAGCCCATGGGTCCCACATGGAGCAGATCTCCACGCTGCAGCCCCCCCATGGGTGGAGGAGCCCCCGGTGGAGCAGGTGGATGTGGCCTGGAGGAGGCTGTGGCCCATGAAGAGCCCCCGCAGGAGCAGGCCCCGGGCCGGAGCTGCAGCCCGTGGAGAGGAGCCCCCGCAGGAGCAGGGGGTCTGGGGGGAGCTGCCGCCCACCCGTGGGGGACCTGTGCTGGAGCAGTTTGTTCCTGGGGGATGGATGGACCCCGTGGTACGGAGCCGTGTGGGAGCAGTGCTTGAAGAGCTGCTGCCTGTGGGCAGCCCCCACAGGCTCATTTCAGGAAGGACGGCATCCTGTGGGAGGGACCCCACTGGCAGTAGGGACAGGGAGTGACCATGAAGGAGCGGCGGAGACGAAGAGTCAGGGACTGACTGCAGTCCTCATTACCTGTTCCCCTGTGCTGCTTGGGGGGAGGAGGTGGACGATGGTGGATGGGGAGAAGGTGTCTTTAGTTCTTTTTGTTGTTGTTGTTTCTCACTGCTCTAGTTTGTTAGTAATAGGTAATAAATTTCTCTAATCTCCCTACACTGAGTCTGTTTTGCCCATGATGATAATTTCTGAGTGATCTCCCTGTCCTTATCTTAGCCCTTGAGCCCTTTCCATCGTATATTCTACTTTTCCTTTGAGAAGGGGGAGCGAGAGAGCAGTTATGGTGGAGCTTAGCTGTCTAGCTGTGTAACACCACCACACATGTCAAGAGAGACCCACTTCACAACAGCAGTTCAAAGCATACCTTTGTAAGTAATGTAAGACTGTTCTTAAAATCTTTGTTCTAATGTACAGGAGGGTTTTCAATCTAGATATCACACTACCAGTAGAAATGTTGATAACATGAGGAGAATTATAAAGCTATAGTTAGATATTAAAGCAGTGGGGAAGGAGAGATACAGCCCATTGCTTCTCACCTGTTTTTTTTTTTTTTTTCTGGACTGGGTCCTACAATGCTGAAACTTCTAGTTATAGATTCCTGCTGCAAGGTAGCTCAGCTTACTTATGACATGGGCGCCGATCTCCTTTTTCAAGTGATTAAGTCTTCCATGTGAATGTGGTCCTGAAATCTTCCGGAGAAATACAGAGTGCTTTCAATTACCCGTAACTTCAGCAGGGTTTGGTGATACCGAATGCCTCACAGGAGCTGTTTCTACTACTGCATCAGTTCCCAGAGTTACAGAGCACAGGAAGCTGTGACAGGGTGCTGTGAAGTTCCTACAGTTTGGTCAATTATATACTAACATTTGAGTGTGCAAGAGATGAGGCCCGCTTGTTTTTACTAAATAACAAGAAAGAAATGGATGAAAAGCACTGCCTCTACAAAGTGACCCATTTATGTTACAAGGGAGAATTGCTTAGCTTTGGGGTAATGTATATTTATGTACAGTTTTGCATATCAACAAAAATAAAATAGTTGTTAGAGTGATGTTCTGTAAAGCCTGTGGGAATGCAGGAGAGGAGGTATTAACAAACAACAATCTATTACTTGTTGAAATATAAAAGCTAATAGATGAGCAAAATGCAAACCAAGATTGAATCATTTTAACTTCTCTTTAAGTTAGAATTTTACAAATTACTAGAGTGAAGATAGCATAGCCAATTATTTCTGAAGAAGCTAGATCTTTAGTGGTTATAATAGTAATAAAAGGTAATTTGGCACCATCACATTATGAAGCTTTAACAGTAATGTCGGCTTTCCAGTAATAAAGCACAGATGATAATAAGCATTGGTGTTACAGCTGCTGTCTTCCATTTCTATCCAATTCATCTGCCTCAGTGCCTGAAGCTGTTCAGCAAGACCAAGAGAAACAACATTAGCCTCTTTATTATTTATAACTTTTTTTTCACCCCCGATAACACTGCAATACCATAAACACTGTTTCCATGGAAACTCAAACAAGAGGCAATTACCATGGATTGTTGTGGTTTATACCTCTAGGAATACAGGTATCTAAAATTTCAGCCTGTCCCTGCATAACAAGAAAACACAAAAGTGACTGTTATTTTAAATTTCTGGATAACACTGCATAAGTTGTGGAATTTCTTGAATTGTGTAGTGTGCCACAATCATTCTATGCAATCACGTCATGCTTTTCGCTAAATTTATCTACTCTGAAATCTGTTCTTTTAAAAATACAATTAAAAGGAGTTCCTTGTTTCTATAGACTTTGGTGATGCTAATTTTTGCTTTACATTTATGTGTTAAAGAGTAATAGACTTTAAGGGCTGAAAACCCAAAAATGTCTGAGGATTTTGTAATGCAGATGGATAAACCTGAGGCTATGTGAGAAATACAAAAAATTAAGTGATGTGAGCTGTGAAGGTCATCCACAGGTTACCTAAGGCATAAATGAAAAGGAAAATATTTCCTTTAATAGCTGGATGTGAGGGTGAAGAACTTCGTAGTAAAGTCAATAACCCTTTACCTGCTGTTTAATTACTTGATGAAACCATAGGTTCTATAATTTTATATTAGAATATACAAATATAAAAAAGGGCCAAAAGAATAGTTTTAGCAATACCATAATGTAGTAGGTAAGTAAGTACTTATGTTTTTATTTCACACAGAATATCACACAACTCCAACATTACCCTTCTCCAGTCATGCAAAAATAATTTCTGTAGAACTGGATGATCCATTCAAATCACTCATATGATAGAAAGGGGTGCTTTTTACTTTTTTCTATTAAAAATGACCTTGGTGCAGGTTAATAGGTAAAACAAACAAGCTGTTGTTCAAAAAGCAGAACACAAAGAACAGGAATGTGTCAATGCCTGTTGCACTCAACCTTTAACTATTTATGCAATGTAGAAGATTATTAGAAAGGCAGGCTCAGAGCAAGTCCCCTCTCCTGTCAGTATCAAGTCTGGTGTTCTGAGCCCTGCTCAGTGAAATGAAGTCAAAATTACTCCTGGAGAGGGGAACCAAAGGAAAGATCCTTGGTGAAGAGGTGAATCAAAACTGGTGCATTTTGGAGAAAGGTCTGGGACAAACATAAGAAAGATTGAGACAGCAGTAGCTTTGTGAATTTAGTCCTTTCTTTCCTCAATTTATTAACAAGTGATTAAAACCAAAGCATTTTATTTTGGAGTTTAATAGAACATGTCATTAGATGTGAGAGAATTTTTTACACTGTCTGCTTTGGCAAGAATCTGAATTAGTTTGTTTTCACCTGAACTAAACCTGTCTTGTAATCATTTGCTTCACCTGCAGACCAATTATTGACAAATCCTAACTGCAGAGTAATATAATAAATACCTTAGCTTCTCAGCCAGAATGGCCACTGCTTCCTGCTCAAGGAAACTGGAATAGCTCTTCCTTCCTTGGGACAGCAAAACCTTTAAAAGAAGGTACCTCTTAAGTTTAAAAGTTTATTTTGTGGGACAGCACAGGAGAACTTTGCTAGGTTAGTATGTTGGCTAATAAAACATTTTTCTGTCTAGAATAAGAAGACTCAATAAAGGTATTGCTCTGTTCTAATGGGATGTTATGGTATCACAACATCAATATTTTTTTCTACCATCAAAGAACTAAGATATATTCTTTGTTCTTCACAGCTGTAGAGCCAAAGAGAGGTATATCCATCTGAGTAGTTCTTCATACAGTTTCATTTTAGATTACCTTATGTTTTACACAACATGCTTCCCATTCTGCTCTGTCTTTTGGAACCAAATTTCTCTATAAGTAAGATGGGGATCCAGTTGCTTAAACAGGGCAGTCTAGCATCATTTTGGTTACTCTAGGATATCTGAGGTATCCTCATAAAGTTGGCAGATGTACTGCAGGGCTTATAGGCGGCCTGTGCCCTTCTTTAATAGGAACTGAGTCTGTAATGCTTGCATGATGCTAGTCTGAAGTGTGATGTGTGCCAGCTTTTCTGAGCCTCTCACTAAACAAGAGGCACAGGGTGTTTGCTCAGAGAAGGAAAGAGGCAATGTATCTATGGTCTGTGACATCCTGTGAGAAGCTACAAAAAATCTCTGTATTGTAGATAAAGACTGCAGTATCACTTACAAGTTTTGGGAATGACTCATATTAATATCTGTATAATACCCACACTGGAATCGCTCTATTATTACTAAACAAATGTGCCTAGGACTCTCCTCTGGTCCTTATGCCAGATGGGATGTGAAAATTCCTGTTCAAGCTACTGAAGCCTTTCATCTGCTACCAAAAGGTGCAACAGTTTGCAAAATATGCAAACTGTTCACTGACAGTGTGTGCAGGTATGTGCTATCTCCCCAGATGTGCCTATGAATGATTTGGCAGACTGCTGGCTGGAACAGTACAAAACTATTCCAAGGACCGTTCTAATAACTGACATGACTTACTTTAGCTCTCCAGAAATATTCCTTGCAATTGTATTGCTTAATAGTGTAGATGTAGCCTTGGACTTCACCAGCCCATTTCTATGTTCAAGTTAATTAGAAAGTAATTCAGAAGGAAAGGGATCTCTGAAGTCCACATGGTCCAACGCCCCCTGCTCAGAGTCACCTCCAACATTGGAGCAGTGTGCTTTGGATATTCTTCATCCAACTTCTGAAAATCTCTGAGGGTGGAGATTTCACAGTTTGTCTGGGTAACCTGTTCCAGGAATTGACAGCTCACCATGAACATTTTTGTTCTTGCATCCAAATAGATATGTGCCACTTCTGACTGTTATTCATTGTACTGATCCTTTGGGATGTCCCTCTTTGGGCAACTTATTCTTGCAAATTATTGATGGATTTTCAGTGTGCAGTCACAGGTATGATTTACTGCAGATTCATGTTATCCTTCATTAAATGATACAGATGATACAGAGGAATGGGCTGTGTGTTCATTCTCAGCCCTGCTCAGCAACAAGGTGAGACCCAACAGGCATAGCCACCACTGATGGGGAATAGCACAGTAATGAAGCAAAGCAAAGAGCTGGGGACTCCCCCAAACCCTTCTGCTTCTTTCCTGTGTTATAAAGCGTGTGTGTGTGTGTGTATATATATATATATATATCTTATAGCACTTTGCATTACATACCTTTGGCATTTTTTCATGGCTTCTCAGGCACAGGGAAAGACATTTGCTAAGGTCTGGGAGAAAGCAGTCAGTCTGAAACAAATAACCTGACAAAGTAATGAAGCAGAGTGGATGTGGGTCTCCTTTCTTCATGCTACAGCAGTGCCAAGGAGAGCAGCCTCTGTACCTATCATTTTGTGTTCAGCTGACAAGTTGTGGCAGGTTATTCCAGCAAGCCTTGAATTCTGTTTTTCATTTTTTCTTTTTTTTTCTTTTTTTTTTTTTCTTTTCTCCCTATTCTCACTTTTAATTGTGTGTGCTTTAATGTCATCTAGCTACCAAATCAGGAGCCGAATACCTCACAGAGGGTGTCTTCCATTACTCTTGGTGAAAACATGCTATTTCTAGTTGTTATTTTCTTAACAAATGTTAGTGTGGTTTCAGTTATTATTTCCTTTAGAGGAAGTAGTTTCATACACATCAGGCTGTGTAATAAACTGGAATGCGTTGTTTTGAGCAAGCATGGACAGAGGATTTTAATCACTTATCCATTTAATTATGTTGGAAAACAGACTAACAAAGGAAATCTCAGCCCAGCCTTGTCACTTCAGCTCCTCTTATTCCTTCCACTTCATACTTGCCTTCCATCCCTGAGTTAGCAGCCCCACCAAGGCTCCATGAGCGGCAGGGGTAGGCCATGTTGAAGTGTTGGGTAAAGGGTCATGTCTGCTGGATGTTGGCGGGGCCCAGGCTTGAGCTGGTGCTGATTTTATGGCTCCTGGTGGTGGCAGAGGGACCCTGAGGTGGCTGTGCCTGCTGGTGCTGCACCAGCCCCATGGCCCTGGGCAGAGACCGTGGTACCTGCAATGCCATTAGACCTGGTGTGGCTTGGAGTACTGCTTGCTGTCTGTCTGCTGTCTTCTTTGATGTTCTCCATCCTCTGCCCTAGGTCACCTCACAAGCACACATAGTGCTGAGTCTCTTCCAAAGAAACAGCTGCATCCAGGAAAACAAAAAGGAATCAAAAGAAAAATTCCTACACAAAAAAACATGTTTGTGAAGTGCCCGCTTTCCTTGGCTGTCTTCATGATACATCACGCTTTCATTCCCTAAGTTTATCAGTTTATCTTTTAACATAAGCAGTGTTTTGTTTTGTTTTGTTTTTAGTATGATTTAAAATATCTCTATGGAAATGATTTAAGTGATTTTTTTATCTATAGAGAAGGTTGAAGACTAGCTTTATTGTTTACTTTTTTTTTTTTTTTTTTCACTATGCAGCAAAGCTTTATGTTACAAGATTAAATCATAGCGGAGATTATGATACCTCATTGCATTAGCCTTCATTATTCAGATTAAATAAAATATGTGACTAGGGATTGCTTTGTTTTCCACAAATTGATTTTCATTTATGTTGTGTACCCTCCAAATTGTCATATTTCAATACTTTGCTATTTAGATACAGTGAATAGTGTGATACTTCCTATGGGAGAATGAAGATGGAGGTGGGAAAGTAAAAGTCATTTCAGAATATTTTGAGTTATTCAATGAAGTTATAATCACAGAGAAAACAAAATATAAGTTATTTCCCATAATATTGTTTAATCCTCAAAATTTTATGGAATTCTGGGACAATCATGACAAATTAAGATATGAATATTATAATTTTCTTATTGCCGTCATGGTACCATATCACAGACAAAGCAAAACATGGTTTTCAATGAAGAGGCACATGATCAGTTTAATATATGTGTTTTAAAACCTGTCAAAATGTCATAATTTCTTTTAAGTCACTAACCGTTTTTTTTTTCATAGCTTTCAGAATCATTATTGTAACTATAAATGTTTCTGAATAGATAGCATAGCAATTCCAAAAAGATACAATACAAGTGGAAAAGATTTAGAGAAGAGACAGAGATCTGTTCAAAATAAAGGAATGTCTTCCACCTAAAGAATGCCTTAGAAAACAAGGTCTTCCCAGCAAGCAAAATAGAAAACTTGTTACATGATTTTCAGTGCCAAACATAGGAGCCCTCAAAACAGGGTAGGAGGAGCATTGTTCAAAATAAATCAGATGAGGTGTCTCTTTAGGCAACAGATAGTTATCTTGCAGAACAACTTGTCAAGGGATACTACCATTTTGAACAGTTTGCTTGTATCCAAAGGAAAATGATGATTAATAAATGAATAGCTATCATACACAACTGAAGAAATGCCTGGTCTGAATGAAGTTGGAGGCTGGTGGATTAGGAGAAATTATGATATGTTCTTGACCAGTTCCTACTCTCCTATAGGCACTTGTTACAACTACTGTAGAAGACGTTATATACAGTTAGGTAAGTCTTGGGTCTGTTCAGTACAGGCATTCTTCCCAGTTCTGGCTCTTGTGAATTGTTCATCCTCTATCTTCTCAGATGTCCTTGTATGGCAGTATGAATCAACGGGGCTACTTTGGACATGGTATCTCAAAATTATTGAATACATGGTTCCATTGTTTTCTGAGCATGATTGAAAATGACTGACTGTATTTTACCCCTGACTAAATTTTGTCTCACATGACTTTTGCCTCTGCTACTGATACATTTCTGAGACCTGAAATGAACTTTTGGGATGCTTTCTCCATGACAATGAAAGGAGCTTTATATTCAGGGCAGCGTTATGGTCAGAGGAAAGCTGTCCTGACATTATTTTTCCATAATTTCCTCTCCTTGTTGTTTTTAAAAATATTTTCTCCCAGCTCTCCCCTTATTCAGGCTCCTTGAGGTGGCTAAAGGTCTTTTAAATTATGTGTGAGAAGTCACCCCTCTTTATCCCATTCCACCCTGGTGTGTATTCCTTGACTTTATGAGGCTCTTCCCAGCTGCCTTGCAATACATTGCATACACTGTCACTGTACACCTATGTGTTTGGTGTGAGATGAGTCAAAGATGCTGGGCAGTGCTGCCACTAACTATTACATAGGCTTCAGATGGTATGAGTGATAAATGGTAAGCCTTCTTTTTTCAGTGACCCCTAACACACCCAGGAGAGCAACAGGTCTAATATGAGCTCTGTAAATGGTGGTGATTTTTCCACCTGTGATCTGTGTATCCCTAGAGGTGAATGAAAAATTGCAGAAGAAGGTGTAAATTCACAGCATGGGAAATAATGTCACTTTTAGGAAAAAAAAAAAAAAAGTATAGGGCTACACAGCTTCCAGACAGGTTGAAAATCTTTGAAATGGTCTGTCTGGAAGAGAGTTCCTCCAGCCCTGCCAAGCAGGCATTCTTCTAGGATTCTTTCACAGCAGTCCATCACCCTGTTGTAACTTCTGAACACTGCTTTGGGAGGAAATGTGAAAAGGACCAGAAAATACTGAAGGAAATGAGTGTAGAGTAAAGAATTAGTGGAAGTGGAGATCTTTGTTAAAAATGGAAATGTACATCTTGTTGATCTATACTCCTTCAGGATATCTTTAACGATGTCTGGTTATTCAAAATTCAGTTGAGTAGAATTTGGAATAAAATGTGTTTTATATTCATTATCATGACATCTCTCCTCCCCTCTCTGCTTCCCCTTTGAGGCTGTATGCACTTTGTTTAATAATAGAAATTCTGATAGGTTTTCTAGGAGAACAAAGCCACGGAGAGCACAGTTCATTCATAGCTATAACTGCTCTCTACGTGCAGTGCTTTTTATTAATTCTTTGAAGCAGCAATCAATTATTGAGTCCTCAGATGTCTTTCCTCCTTGTTGAAGGGCCACTGGAAGGAAGTATATTAAGCATCCCCTCTAACAATAAAGATATCTCAGCCACTCTGTCAGAAGGTTTCTGTATCCAATTATTTGCAACCTTCTTGAAGATATGATTCTGTGGAGTAAACGGAAAATATACTTCAGTCTTTCTCTGCACTGATAGTAATTTAATAAAAATAAAAAGCTATTGATTTTTTTTTTGTTGTTAACTGTACTAAAAGGCCACTGTAATCTTGGCTTCACTCTGCAGTTGGCAGAGCATTCACCAAAATGTAGATTTTTTACTTTTCCCAGGGCACCATTTATTAAATGCTGTCTTAATGTGTACAGATGATTAGTTCAGCTGAAGTGAGGGAAGATTTATAATACCTTCTTTTTATTTAACTTCTCTTGGTCAATTCAGATATTAGCAGCATTTTCAGAGATTCATCTCCTGTACAATTTTGTTTCTTCCATTTCTTAAGCCAAATACTTCCCTGAGCTTCCTGAGCCAAGACTTTGTGGGCATTACTACTTTTGACAGATTTAGCAAACAGGATGCTATTTTCTATCTGTTACTGCAGTAACCACTCTGTGATGGTAACACCTGTTCTATGAATGGATTCTAAGAATGTCACTTAGGCTTCATTTTAAAACTCAACTTTCATAAGGGGTTAAATCAGTAAAGGTGGACGCATGTTAACTGCTTTTATCTGTCTGAAAGTGTGGATCTACTACAAACTACCTGTTTAGAGATATGCCTGCTTGAATATCATTTGTATCATCCATTCCCTTTGGACGTTCCTATTTGTCTACATGAGTCTGAACAATTCTTTAAATTAGTGATGAATTTCAGTTTATGAAAAACAGGTTATAGGCATTCATTCAGTTTTAGATACACTTTCCTCTATTTTGTTCTGATGGTGAATCACCAGAATTTGAAATCCATTTGTAGAGTATAATTAATGCTGATACAGTCCAAAGATCTAACTACTAACTTATATGCAGAGGCATATCTTCTCATATAATTCCTTCAAAGATTTTGTGTTGTTAGTCAGGATCAGAGAGTCCGTCTCTATTTCCACCCGAGGCATATTTTTTAAAGCTAAAATTAGAGAGGAAGTCAGCTTGCAGATTAAGATATCTAACCTTAAATGTTCACACATGGGTGATCTGGGTGTTTAGACTCCCATTATAGTCAATGAAAGTTTATCTGCTACCGTCAATGAAGAACAAACCAGTAACTGTTTACTTCAGAGTGGGTTAAATTCTCCTCCAGGCTCCACTGACCAGATCTGCATGACTATAATGGGAGCCTAGACACCTAACTGTCTTGTAAATATATACAGTGTGATTCTGTTCTGTATGTAGCAACATTTTACACATCTGTCACATCCACATGGAGCTGGCAGATAACACAGGACGTGTATCATTTTGTAAATGCAGTAGGAGAACAGATGGATGTCCCAGGGTACCATAAATAGCAACAGCTATGTATGGTCAGGCTGATAAGTTATACCTACATTGCAACTCTTTAAATTTAACATTTTGTAGGCTGAGGTTGAATCCAAGCCCTGCTTACATTGGAGGAAAAGAAGTTTTCAGTGGGTATATGGTTAAGTTGCATAAATACATCTGTGCACTGGTATGTGAGATTGATGTCTTATCCAAAGGACATCCTTCTTGGTTTTCACCTGTAGAAGGTGCAGGTGTGCCAGCTCCATGAAAGTGTCTTGTGTGACTTCAAACTTCTTAAATGTTGTGACAGTGCTCATGCTCAATTGAATTAACTCCTGGATTGAGACTAATTTCAGTGGGGGGAAAAAAAAATCATGTCAGAAAAAGACCTTGCTTGTGTACTTTGAGAATCACTAATCTGTGCATTTTTCCTGGCAATGATCTAAGGTTTTCTGAACCATCACTGTAGCACTAGGAACATTTGTTACCAAAGCAACACAGTAATAATCTGATACAGTTTGCCGGTCCTTGGCAGATGGATTTTGGCTGTGCAGCTCTAGTGGCAGAGGTGGAGACATTTGGAGTAAACCCTTGGCCTCCAAATTCCCATCAATTTCAGTAGGGCCAGAATTTCACCTTTTCTCCAGGAGAAGTGGATGACTTTTTGGTGTTTGTGTCTCAGTGAGATCCTGTCTGGGGGTGTGGTAAAGTAATACAGGTATGATAAAGCTACAAGACCAATAGTAATGCTAGACTCCACCTCATGATTAAGAGGATAACAGCCCTACTGTAAATGAAGAAGAAAGATGCTGAGAGTATGTAGCTGTATTTCTCAATACATAATGTTAAAACTGGGAGTAGTGACAAGTCTTAGCATTGCTCTGCACAACTCCTGCAGAGACAGGCTATGTAGTCACTTTTACTGTTCAGAAAGTGAAGAAATAGCTCTAGTTATAATAGCTGATTCACAGTTGACATTTCTATCTGTCTTCTTGCACATGTGTAAGGAAGTGTATATACTTACTTGTTGGGGAACTGCATTGTTCACTGAGGCAGAAAGTCTCTCAACTGTAACTAAAAATGTGCCAGTAAATCCTACACAGTAGCTATAAAATTATTTTGTGTTGATACTGAAGCCAGCAGCAAATGGCAAAGGTCACCTATACAGTGTTGTGTGAGAGGTCTGAAGCCAGACCTTCCAAACTGGGAGTACCTCAGTGCAGCCAGTGCTCTCACAGGGCTGTCTGACACATCCCACCTTTCAATTGTCCAGGGAGTTTCAAGCAAAGGGGGAGGTACATTAGCAAGATTGATGCAAGGTACTCAGTTCATCTGAAGGGCAATGATCTCCTGAGCAGCAACACTCATAGTTTTGGTACATCTAAATACACAAACATCAGAAAAATCACTTGATTGCATCAGCCTTGTGTTCAGACCAACTGCATGTTGATGATATTTTTTTGTATAAATCCTGGCCAGTTGATGATAGGACCATACAGTCCTCCAAATGCGAATGACTTGCACTAGGCTAATAATGTATGAGTACAGATGATGAACTTCCTGACCATACACTAGGAAGTGGTACAGGTGCTTAAGGAGTGGGACATGCAGTCATTCTATTGTAGTCAGGAAGCAGCTACATGGAAGCTGCTCCACTATCTTGCTGTCCAGCTCTGGCATAGCAGTTTTGGTACAAAAAGCTTGTTGTGACAATCACTGTGATGAGTTATGCAGACTTCTGTATGTGTGGTCAGTCTTGGACTGGCACCACCAATGAAGCCCTTCATATATACTTCAGTCTAGAAGTGGGGTATGCCCAGTAACATATAGGCATTAAAAATCCCATTCGGTGTTCTCTGAAAGAAGCCAAGATTGTTTTAATCATAAAGAGTACCTTCCTGTCTGCGTTTGGGACATCAGTGATCCTGCTATGCAATTTATACATGCAGACACTGGACACATTTACCACATATATTATGTCTGTGCATTTCAGAAGCTGGGCATTTTCCTTCAGAAACTTATGAGCACCCTTTTTTAGCCACATTATTCATGTCAGTGGAGCAAAGGCATACATTTCTATCAGGATGTACATATCCTATGCTGACTGCATCCCCAATGAAAAAAAAAAATAATCAGGTACAGCTCAGTTTCAGGCAGTTATCCATTAATAAACCGCACAACTTCACTTATGTCTGCTGGCTATTTACTTCATCGAGGCAGGGAATAATTTTTATTAATGGTGGCATATAAACCAGTTTTCTAGGAATATTTTGGATTCACCATATAACATCACTGTCCCTAGATAACTAATACAAAGCAATGGTATATATATATATTTTTCTTCTTACTGTGGGAGAAGCTGTTAGACCCATCACATCGATGTTGTGACATTTTTTCCATCAGCCTCTAACTGTGAAAATAGGACCTTTCCAATTACTGTTCAAATTCACTGCCTTCCTCTACTTTAACCTAATTTTCTTACTACTCTGATTTTTTTTTTTATTTTTATTTTTTGTAGTGCAATGTATTTTTCTAGCACATTCTCAGCTAAGAGAGAGTACTTGTGGCTTACCCTGGCCTTCTTTCTTGTTCAGTGTTTTTCTCCATGATTTGACTTTGAATGTAGCCAATAATAAGCCAGCAGAACCTTGCTTCAGTCCATTCTAGTGATTTCATTGTGTACACCTATTATGTAGCCAAAGGACTTTAAAATAAAAATAATAAAAGTTATGATATTATTCAGACTTCTTTCAAGTTGTAAATAGTAGCTTGATCTGCATCTAGGATAGATTGCTACTGCAGTACTTCTGACTCAAAAGTAAATGTTGTGGCTTGATAACCAGTCACCAAAAGCAAGTCGTAATGCTTTAGAGAATATAATAAAAATGTTTGCTTTGTCTAGAGGATATCTTTTTTATTTATATATATATATTCTCTGGTGAACATTGTTTTTCCACTGTTAATGAAACAATTTTTGCTACTTTCACACCTTTCTACTCATTCTGAGTAGGCAGCAGTATTAGACACTTCTGATGAGATTCAGCTCACCTGAATTTAGACCTCAGAAATGTAGTTATCTAAATCAAAGGTAGCCCTCCACAGCTCCCATCAAAGTCTGTGGTGAGAAATAGGCATTTCTGGGGCATGATTCACCTGACTTATTTTAGACTTTTCCTTTGGGATGAGGTGAATCACACTGAAGTGGCTCTTTCTCTGTGTTGATTACAAAAGACGCTTAAGGTGACTGACTCAGTCAAATCTCATCTTCCCTGTCCACATTGAGCTTCATGGCTGATTGGCATGGTTGCAATTCAGCATTAACTTGACAACTGAACTTGGCATTTGACTGCCAGTGTCCGAAATTGAAGACTGGAGGAAAGTTTTGATTTTGTTTTTGTTTCTAAATTCACTGAGAAGACAATTAGCTCCAATGTGGGTAATTATATTTTTAAACATAAATTATATGCTCTTGTAGATGCATTAGGCTGCTATATGTCCCACAGGAATCACAGGGAAGTACGAATGTTCATTACCTTTGATGATGAAGTCAACATTTGTGTGTCTAAATGTTAGAATTGTAAATGCACTAAATACTGTCCCTTGAAAAGGATAGGAGAAGCTTTTTCAAATGCAATGAAACAAAACAACATACAACAAATTATTTTGAGGCTGCTTGGTAGGGATGATAGGAAAAAGTATATTTCCTTTCAGGAACAGTTCCAAAGTGTGCTGGTTTGCGTGTAGGAAGACATTAGTGGAAAGTTTTTGATAGTCAAAGTTCTGATTTTTTTTTTCCCCAGTGAAATTTAGTGGCTGTTTGAGCTTCAAGAAAGTATGAGGACAGAAAATGCCTGTAGTTTAGTGCTGCTGCTTATAAGTAGCAAAATATGCAAGAGTGAATTATATTTTCTTTAGTATGGGCAACTTTAGTAACCTTTTACCTGCCTGAGCTGAAAGAAAACATATAATATGCATTTATGTGGAGTGAAATGTGTGTACGCAATTATGGAGTCTGTCTTTCTTTCTCCCCCCCCCTCCCCCCCTCCCCTTTTTTTTTTTAAGTATGAATCATAAATGGAGGGAGCATCTCCCAAATCATATGTGATTACCATTAGTTCAGAGATTATTGTGATATTGTGACGGTCTCCTTGAAAGACAAAGAACATAACCCAGAACTTTACAGTCCAGAGGATATATCGGTGCTCAGTATATTCCATAAATATTTCTCAAAATGCATGAAGAATTTTTGAGCAGAGCAGTAACAAATCTGAAGGGTTTATTATGCAATCCTCCAGCCTTAGGCACTGACATACTGGCCAATTTACTTAGAAAAGCATTTCTACACATAGACAGGTTATAGATGTGACAAATTCATTTGGAAAAGGATTTGCATCGGTTAAACTACCTGCAGTCGTCCCATACAGACATAAGTCTTTTCTGTTGTTGCCATATTCAGTCTTTATGCCATTCTATGAAACAGCAACACTTCATATGAACCTAAGTCTGCCTTCAACTGGTCAAGTACACTTCTTGTGGATATTTCCACTGTGTAAATTGAGATACCAAAGACTCATCTCTTCAAGACTATTGCTCTTCTGCCTCCACATTGTTTCTCCTGCCTCCACTTGCCTCTCCACCCAGGTTTTCACAGATTTCTATGAAAAGACAGACAAAACCATTACAGATACTCATAGCTTTGATTTCTCTCTCTTCCTATTACTCCTCCTTCTTTCCTTCTGTCACAAATATGAACTTCTCATTTGGGTTTCTTCATTCAGCTTCCATGTTATCTTCCAGTGCCTTTGGTTGCCTTTCTTGCACTCTGTTTGTTTAGTGTATTTCCCCATTTTCTACACTTAAAAAGCCCACCCATGGTACTTCTATCTTTCTAACTCCTGCCCAGACCTTCCTTTCTTTTCATTCCTAAACTCATTGGTATTCTATAGTCTCCTCCGACTTCATCACATCTCTAATCCATCCTCCATCCCTGACATATCTCTAAAACTTCTCTCACTAAAGCTCTGATGACTGCAGCTGAATCTCAGATCCAGATCAGTAGGCTTATCTTTTTCAAATTATCAGGCACCTGCAGTACATTTAACCAAGTTTTTATTACTGAATTCCTGCCCTTCGTCAGGAACTTTGTTCTCTGTGGCTTTCTCTCCTGGCTCTAATATATATATATATATATATATATATATATATATATATATATGTATATATATATGTGTGTATATATATATATTATTTTTTTTTCAGATTTTTGAGGGGGCGAGAGAATTCCTTTAACTCCCTTTAGGTTTTGGGTAGATGTTTTATGTCTCTGTCTTTGTACACTGTCTGTGAGTAATTTTGTCAGAAAAAAAACTCAGCCCCAGTCTCTAAGAAGACATAAACAGAGAAGCAGATTTTTCTGTTCTCCAAATTAAAATCTTGTTTTCTCTCTTTGGTGCTCCTTTCCAAATGCTTAATGATCCACTCTACTTGTCTGTGACTAAAGGCAAATTCATTTTCTCTGGGCCACTTGGCAGTTTTGTATCCTGTTTGCTCAGTCCTTGGTGACTGGGGTCATGGCCCATGACTAGAGGGTTGAAGCAGTGTGGCAATTCAAGTAGCAAATAACCACAGAGTTGAACTAGATGGAAATGAGACAGCATTGGAATGAATGTCATGTTATCAGAGAGAACATTTACATGAAGAATATTTATTGGCATTAAAAAACAAATGTTTTGACTAAGTTGTTTGGCACTTCCCTGCTGCAAAGTCTGAATTCAGTGTTATGTAAGAGCCTCTGTATTTTGGTATAGAAGAGGGTCTTGGTTCTGTTCCTTGCTACCCTGGTACATCTCTAATGCCTAGAGCTGGCTGTTCATCTAGCTGAGTCAATATTTTTAACACTTAAAAAGAACAACAACAAACAAACAAACAACAATAAAAACAAGCTTAAAGAAAATAGATTTAGGTGATATGTTATGAAGATAAATTATACAAATATAGACCAAAAACCAGGAAAACATGCATACTAGGTGCTAAAGATAATTTGGAAACCAAGCCATTGATAATCAAATTTTTTGTTTGTTTGTTTTGTTTTGTTTGTTTGCTAATCTCCTGGAGGAAGATATAGTCTCTAGTTGTAAAATAGAGATACATTCTAGGGATTTTGAATCAAGATGATGCAAGATAGAATCGATTGTTATTTGATAATCACAGTAACTAATTGATATTGAAGTGGCAATTACTCCCTTCCTAGTTTAATGTTATCAATGAATTTGAAAATGGCATACTAATAAATAGAGAGGGCTTGTAAAGGAGGTTTGTTGGTCAAACTGTGCTTCTATCGATTTGTTTTTCACTACAAGATCAGTAAATTCAAAACATTCGCATGTGATCAAGCAAGTAATTGTGAGGCAATAAAACAACATACGTCCTTGCAATGATCATGCTAGGTAAAACCAGGTGTTATCAGTCTCAATTGTTCCTTTTTTTCCCAATAACTTGATAGTCTAGGAAAACTTTTACAGTGGAGCCACCGTGTTTTCTTCGCAAGTTAGAAATTGGCATATTTATGTCCATATTCACCCATGCAGGAAAGTACAGGAAGAAGAACAGCATTATTTCATTGTACTCTAAGTCTCTATTATTCACCATCTAAGAACAGCTTCTCTGTAATGTCTCCTCTGTAGAAAAATGACACATTTATCTTCGTTGCCAACCTTTGATTTCCAATGTATGTTGAAAATACTTGATGGGTGAAGGAATGCTGGCTAGTTTTATGTCAAGAAAAAAAGCCTCTATTATTTTACATTTAGTGAAGTACTTTTTTTTTTTTTTTAAAGTGGTCTGTTGGTTTCTTAAGTCTTGTTATGTAACATAGGGGAACACTTTGTCACTGAAATTTGCGTAACTGCTTAGCTTTTGTGTTCAAAGGGATAGATTCCCTTACATCTGGGACATTTTTAACTGGATAACGTAACTCAGCATAGTAACTAATAAAGACAAACTTACATGTTGGTGGTTTAAAATTAAAATGTTTATTCATTAGAAATGTAATAAGCTTATTTGGTAGTTAGTCCTTCATCTGAATATTAAATACTGAGTAGAAGAGAAACTAGCACTTATGCTTAATTGCATATTTAAAACCAATTTTAATAATATAAACTACTTTTAATATCAATCAACAGTGCATACTATTCTTATCCTTAGAGCCACTGGATGTCCTTGTTTCTCTGATTCAAAAAAACGTGAAAAAAAAAAAACCCACAACTTTATCTCTAAGAACACAATGACTAAGTTTCTTTATTTTTTTTTTTATTTGTATACAGTGATGCATTAATAAATTATATCACCTTTAATTAACTTAACGTCAGAATTCACTGATGAATTAAAAAACAAACAAACAAAAAAGACCAGCAACACACTCAGGTCTTTATACAAAGATTGCTGAGGCAATGCTTTCATGGCTGAAGTTTCAAACAGAGTAAGTTGTGTTGCTTGAAGAAATTATTGCAGATACTTACTTTTGAGGGTCTAGCTTTTGGCTTCCTTCTTACAAAGTCATTGCTTTCTGTGGGCTTCCTGACAGTAACTTTAATCAAGAGCTGGTGAGGAATGAAAGTACTTGGCTGATCTTATGTCTGTGCTTATATGGCTTTCTGCAGTACAGTTTCATCTCTGTAGTAAATATAATCTGTAGCCTAATGCTGTCAAAAAATTAGTTTAATACATATTGATATAAAGATGCAAAATCATGTCAACTCCTACATATTTTTTGCCCAGAGAAGCTGTGGATGCCCCATTCCTGGAAATGTTCAAGGCCAGGCTGGATGGGGCTTTGGGCAGCCTGGTCTGGTGGGAGGTGTCCCTGCCCATGGTAGGGGGTTGAAACTGGGTGGGCTTTAAGGTCCTTTCCGACCCAAATCATTCTGTAATTCTGTGACCTGTGGCAAAACATTTAGGTAATGTAGTTCACATTGTCCCCACTAATGTTAACCAAATGTATGCCATCTGAAGATTTGGATGCTAATATTACACATGTGTAAAAATTAATTTGCTACAAATAACAATTTTGAGCATCATGTTTCTCTGAAGTTGCTTTACTTTTCAGTGTTTTTATGTTCACTCAGTTTGTTTGTGAGATTAATGTAATATGAAGCTGCAAAGCACAGAGGACACATTCTTTCAGCAGTCTGCTGTTGACTTACACCATCCTTTATCTCTCAGGGTCCTAAATCTAGAACTATTTTCTTGTGACATCAGGCAAAATCATGGTATGATCATCAGACCTAGAGTACTTTTTTGTTTTTTAAAAAAATCTGGTAGTGATATTTTGAAGAGCTGGTAGCCATAGCAACCAAGTAGGTTTTAAAGGCTGCAAACAGTTCAACCGTCTGTTGAACTGACAAAATGGCACACTGCAGACAGCGGCAAAATGAATTGTATGCCTTTTGGGACTGCTACAGGAAAGGATAGACTCTTTGAGCCACTTTTGAGATTGAATACAGAAATATTTTTCCTTCCAGATGTGGGTATGATATGAAGTGTCTTTAAACAGTAAATAAAAATGAAAATACACGACTGTTGCTGTGAATGGCATTGTAGTCAGTATTGTGAGTCCTGGTTGTGTATTGCTGCAATCTTTGCCATGGATGTGTTTGAGCTGGCAGGGTGCTGTGGGGTGGTTGGAGGCCACCCAGAGGACAGCTTGTTCTCCTACTCTGCAGTAGCACTATAAGCAGGGTGTGTGGGGTTGTGCTGATGAGCTGTCCATGACAGCACACCCTGAGCCCCAGCACAGTCTTGCTAGGATGAGGCAGCTCAGTGGCTGCCACAGGGCCAGGACAGCATGGCAGCCTCCAGGCCCTGTGGGACTGGGCATCCAAAACGGTGCTGCTGCTGTGGCTCCTGAAAGGCTCAGCTATGGACATCCAACGCTTCTTGTATTCTTTATCTGGTACCGGAGGAGCTGGGTACTATTTTTGTTTTTCTTCCACTTTCCCTGTAGTATATTCAGATGTGTTATGAGTGCAGGTGGTCATTTAAAAACAAGCTTTTTGGGTGACCATGATCCTGGGATTCTCTGGTCTGCAAATCTCTGTGATTGCTTTTTTTTTTTTTTTTTTTTTTTTTTTTATTACTTGAATGTGAGCATTTCAGATAGGGTCATAAGTCTAACTATTTTTTTATTAATTTTATTATTTTCTAATTCTTTTTCATGCCTAATATATATACATTTCTTCACATCTGCTAACTAAAATCCAGGATTTCCACCATTTTTCTCCTTTACCTTATGTAGGATTAACTCCTTTCTAATCCTAGTTCATCAGTGAAGGCTGTCCTGGGAGCACAGAGGAGGGTTTAATTGCTGGGCTGCTGATCCTGCTTAGTTTCCAGAGAAGTAGCCTGTGGTAAATGCAGTGATGCAATCAGAAGATTTTTAATAAAAAAAATAAAAATATAAAATCTGTTGGGTTGATTGCTTTCATCCCCATAGGGAATTTCATTCTCTTTCTTTTACTTTATGTCTCACGCTAAAGATCAGATCCTCTTCTTGCCTGCAGAAACAGAAATGGAAGTAGAGATGCAAGGAAATTAATATTATACCTACATTGCCAGTTAATCCTCTTGAGCCTTTTCTCAAGTCCTGAGAGGTCACTCTTGCCCTGTACACATTTCTCAAATCCTGAGAAGTCACTCTTGCCCTGTACACATTTTTCCTTGGAGGTAACTTGTTCTCAAGGGTGGGAGGTTGAGTGTCCCACCAGATCTGTGTTCATGCGTGATGGGTAGATGAGACCTGGATGAGCTGAACATGCAACAGTCTAGGTTCCCAGCAGATGTTCGGAGGTCAGCCCTTCTCTAGCCTGTTAGGGATGCAACGGACCCGAGGTCAGGTTGGACAAAACCCAGCATCCTGGCTGGCAATGAAAGCAGCATGCTTACCTGTACTTCTAAAGGTGTTTGCTTTTCATGATACATCTATCTAAGATTTTCTAATAGATGTTTTCTATAGTTGGGAAATACCTGAGACAAGACAAAAGCCTTTAACATTTTGGAATAAAGATAAGTCCTGCACTAGAATAACAGAACAGAGACATCTAAGCAAAGAACTGACCAATAAATAGTACTTTTCTATCATTTACTTTCTTGAAAGCAAGAAGGAAAAGCTGGAGAAAAGAAGTAAGGGTGAATGTCTTTCAAAATGAAATGCTGACCTAAGGTGGTAAGCTAGAGAAGGTATCTGTAAGTACTTAAAGTGGAGGAATATGGAGTTCTGTTCCAATTATTTCCTCTTGAGTTCTTAGATTCAACAGTTTATTTAAATAGGAGATTGACATAATCTGTATGCTTATCTTTCCGTGTACACAGCAGTATATTTGGAGGTGCTCAGATAGAAAATGGTGGATAGGTAACTCAGTCTTCTCTTAGAGGAAGAAAGCATTTAAAACATCCCTATAATATTACAGAAATAGCTGCTATTCAAAAAATAGAATTTTCTTTTGTCCCCAGGCCTACCATATATTCATTTAAATGTCTGTATACATATATACACAAATATATAGTTGCAGGTACATTTGTCTCAATTTAGAATCAAGGTCTTACAGACAAGTGACTCTGTCTGTAAAGTCTCAAAAAATTAATGCTAGTGCACACCAGGACCCTTCCTTGTCTCCTCTGTTATGCCTCTGCCTGTGCCTCCCTAGGGGTGCAGCTCCATTCCACCCTCCGGACGTGAGTGTACATTCACAGACTTGGTGCTCAACTGAAAAAGTTATGCTGGAGCATAAACTTGAGACCCACGCTAACATAACACAAGAGGAACAGCAAGTACAATCTATGCAAATACATTCCTGTTGTATTCTCAGCAGTGCTATTCCTTCATTCTTGTCTGCTCATTTTGCTTCAGCCGTGTCTGCAATTGCTGTATACCAGCTATTTCCCATGCAGCTTGCTCCTTGCAAAATACCCTAGTGTCCTGATTGTACTGATGAAATTAAGGCCATTCTCAGAAGACAGATCAATTACCTGTCACCTATTCATAATTAGTTCTTGAGACCACAACAACTGCCTGCATGCACACTGAGAGTGCTAGCGGGCATAAACAAGCGATGGGTTGTAACAGCCACAGACAGAGCAATACATTTCTCTGGTCTGGTGTCAGCAGATGGATCATTCATTACAACCTGAAGAAAGTCTTGCAAAAATCTGTAGTGTGAGCTGAGGGTACAGCAAAGTGAATGGATGAGGCAGTACCAGAGGGAAGTATGTATTTCTCAAAATTCCCTTCTTTTTATATAACAAAATAGATGGTTATGCTTATCTTGTCTTTAGTGTATTTCAAATACTTTGCTTCCAAACTGTTCTGACTTCCCTGTCAGTGCCAACTGGGAGTACCAATCACCTCACTTGACTTTAAAGCCATAACAGCTAGGTATGAAGTTTAAGCTGGCTGAAGATCAAGCTTGGCTCCTATGGATACTTTAAATGCATCTATAGAGGAAGCTTAATTTTGCCTTTCCCAGGTAACTGTCTTAAAAAGGGATGGATTACTATCCTGAATCACTCCTCTCTCTCTTTGCTGAATCTATAGGGAGTCTAAATATTGATTTAAGAAAGTATACCTAATTTTTAGATGGCTGATTTTAGAGAAGAATTTCTGTCTCAAAGAGGCACATGAAACCTTCCATTCAGTACTGTTATCATAAATAGCTTGTGGTTAACAAAGGCAGAGCGTAACTGTCCTGTGTCTCTGGGATGTAGGTATCTTATGTATTTTGGGGAACATAGCAATTTAACATCTGTCTTGTACTCCAGGTGGACCTGTTATGTGTTGGGAGGTGATGGTTCATTATGATCCCAGTATGAAAGGTACTCAAACTCTGTAAGGTGTCACATAAAATGTTATTTATTAGAACTAACGCTTCAGGGTGAGAGTAATATAGATGATCTAATGTAACTTTAAACTCTGGGAACACCAAGTTGTGTAGCACTGAAGAGGCCTCTAATCCATGTACAACATACTGTGTAGACCCTGTCCATAGAAGAAGTTCTGTTTTGATCGTTTGATCTGTTACAGGATTTTCTTACAAGAAAACAACTCAATTCACCAGCTCAACTGTCAAGCTTGGGAACTTTTTGCTGTACTTCTAGTTAAAAGCAAGGTAACACAGGTGGCACAATCCTAGGTACCAAACTGAAACTGCCTTCAGGCTCTTCTGGTACAACGAGAAGGCTGAGTTTATCCTATGTCCAAGGGATTTGTGCAGAGCAACACAGACTGAAGGCCGGGCTGGATGTGCAGCATAGTTCAGCACAGCACAGGCAAGTGCTTGCACAAGGTAACTGTTGTGTGGATCACTAACTTCTCAATGTATCTTTAAAGCATTTTCTGAAGAGGTAGCTCCATCTGCTTTTTGTGGAAGCCTTGTAAGGTTAGTTAGGTATACACGCACTGTATTTAAGGACATTTCTGCTAAAATTCCTTGTTCCTCTGCTGTTATGTCCTAGGCTCTTTACTGAACAGCTGCCTTTCTGCAATGTTAGTGCACACTGCTCTTCTGAAGCATTACACAAACCTCACACATGGCACCTTTGTGAAGGAAACTTAAACCACTGCAGTATCAAATCAACAGGTGAGACATGCATAGAGCAGAGGTCCAGGCTGGCACAGGAGCCTGGCATTTTCACACATAACCTTTGTCAGGACATGAGTTCTGCGCTAAGCAACATATGCTCTGTTTTTCTGAGATTCTCATTGTGACTTATTGAGCCAAACTGACATCTCTTTCTGGGAGGCAGGTTCCATTTAGGGTGTTTTTGTGGCTTACACACTCTAAATTACAGACACGCACACTTAAAGGTTGTGGATGAATGGCTCTGGGACTTTTGAAATGCTTCTTTCCTGCCTAACGACTTCAACAAGTAAATAGTTTTGCTTCCAGTGAAAGATCAGATTGTATTATTGTACATGATAGTATTTGTACCTTGGAGACAATCATTGTGGCAGATAGTCTGCTCTGAAGAGTACTGCTACGTCATTTAGCTAGAAAAAAGAAATTTTACTGAACAGACAAGCCTCTTCTCTTACAGAGGCAATTTGAAGATGTGCTTTTTTGGAAGAGCAACTTGAAGGAAAGCATCCTAAAGGCCTCAGGATATTTCTAACTGTAGACAAAGCTGTGGGGATTTGTTTCTGCTCATCACAGTGCAAACAATGTCACATCTGTGCCTCTGAAGGGGTCTCATGACACTGATGATGGGGCAAGGCTAGGAGGTGCTGCAGCCAGGGGCCTTCACTTGTTGCCCAGCCTCTTAGGAGAAGAGGAAAAGAGTTCCTACCTGTGTCTTGCAGAAGAGGTGATGTCCCGCAGCAAAGCCAACCTGTCCCTAAGTAAAAGTGAAGAAAAAATCATCTGGATATAAATATTGCCTTGAGAACCTGCGATTCCCTTATTGTATCTGTTTGCAGAGGGACTGGGCTTTTTGTTGTTGGCTGCTAAACTTAGGAAGAGGATTCAGTGTGGATCAAATGATTAAATTGGAGACGAAAGGTCTCAGCAGCAGTGGGAAGGGCCTGGATGGTGTCATCTTATGAACTCAGAAGGCATGGGGTACTGTATGGTCATGCAAACATGTGCAGAGGACTGTAAACCACTCACAGTATGGGCTGTGTGGTCAAGGCTTTCAATCTCAGAAGTACTGTCTGTAACACCCTATTTGGTGCAAGAGCCACTAGAATGAAATTTAGTCATATGATGGGCCTTGCATGCCAAATTAAGGGAAATAGAAAGATCAGGGTTTATTTTTATTTTTATTTTTTTTTTTTTTAAAGCTTGGAAGAGAGTCTTGATGCACACCACAGCAAAATACACCTGAATTAAAGGATGTTAATTTCTTATTATTGGCTTAAGATTGTTCTCTCTTTTCCAAGGATCTCCCCCGCCAAGGCTTGTGAGTTATTGTAGGGCTGAGGTGAACACAGGTGTAGCCTGCCTATGCTCCTTAGCTGCTGGAGTGCAGGAACCCATGCAAGGCAGTAGCATGTGTAGCTACTGTTTAATAGTTCTGCAGTTGAAGACTATTGCCTTTGTCTCAAAGCCCTGGGCATCTACTGCCTTTATAACTTGTTTCTGGTTTCTCATCTGGTATTTCTGCCCTTGCCTTCAGATTCTTTATTGCACCTTGGTAATCAGTTTTGGCTTGAAACATTATACTGGCTTATGTGTACTTTGATCTCTAGGCTAACAAGAAAGAAAGCATGATTTTAGGGTTGCTCGGAGAGAGCTTCTCAGTGATTATGCAGGGAAACATTAGAACCCTAATTTTTATTTTCAGTTATGATTCTTTTCTCTGTATCTTCAGACACCCCTTTCTTGACTTTTCACGGCATAATTAACCTCATCTCCCCAGAGTCACCTATTCATTTATAATTGTATTGTTTGGCTGAATCTCAGCTCTATTCACTCCTTTCTATGCTTTATCCTCAGGCTTGATCATTTCCTCCTCCTTTTCTCTAAGTATTTATTAAATTGCAGTCTCTTCTATGTAGTCCTCCTTTTTCCTAGCCTTAGTGTCCAGAGAGTACAACCTCCTCCTCATACTGAGTTGATGAGCTTTCTTTGCCATGTTGATTCTATCTGATCAGGCATTCAAGTTTGGTTTTTTTTTTTTTTTTTTTTTTTTTGGTCTGTTCTGGAAATTCTAATTTTTTCCCAAGTCTGCTTTTCAAGTGTTTTCTTTCTCTCAAGCTTTTCACAAGGTCCTGCAGTTTTGTTTCTGGCCATTTTCCATGGAAGTTGCCTTAACAGATGGGCTTCCTTAAGTACAGCAGTCTTTGTTATTCTATGGAGAACGCCTTTCAGAATTGAGGGAGGGTCTGTGAAAAGGAAACATGTAAAATTTGGGGTTTCTTTAGCTATAGGATAGTGAGAACAACTTACCAATTATAGTTTGCATGTAAGTAATGTGAAACAAGATGAATTTTGTTTTTGAATCTCAAGTTTCCAAAACCTCAAAGAAGTGATATAGATTTTATACAGATGAATTATAGTGATTACAGATGACATGCCTTTTTAACCATATAAATAAGCAGGAAAAAAAAAAAAGCTGTTTTGTATTTGGAATATTTCAAATGGAATGAGGAAAAATGTTTTATACAACCAAGAATGAATTTACTATTCCAAGCATTAACATTTATTATAGAAAATCCTTAGACCTCATGAATCATACAAATTTACAAGGGTACGTACAAATACATACACTCAGGTACGAGACAGAAGAATAATATTTGCGAACTAATGAAGATCAACATAGATCAGACACTGAAAACTAGGAAAAGCTATTTAATAAAACTTAAATAAAGAACTTATAATAGTGTTTTGTTTTTATTTTAATCCATGTTAGGATTCTAATAAAATAAACATAAGCTTTTATAACAAATCTTTCACTTGGATACTAAAAATATCTCTGGACAAGGTAGAGCAGAGATTATCTGATAGATTTTGTGACACAGTCAAAATGTTCTATGAAAAGGATCTTCCTCATGTATGACCAGGTGCATTGAAGTGCAAGCTGCACCTCATTTCAGCTGTATTGATAAGCTTGTGAATGGCAATTTCTGGGACAGTTTTTCATTATTGGAAACCATTCATTAATGATATAAAGTGCCGTCACAAGAATTTGTTATCATTTTCAAATATCTGCATATTGAGCAAACTTAATTATGTAAATATTTCAGATTTTCTTTAGTTCTTAGAAAGAATTTGTTAGGAAAATTCTGGAGTTAGCTAAAATGACATTCCAATGCCACAGTGTGGTTTTCTCGATTCACATTTCTTCCACATTTCTTAGATACTCACAAACTTCTGGAAATTACTTTTTTTTTTTTAAAAAAAAAAAGATATTTGGGAAAAGACAGCTACCACATCATTCCCTCAGCTAGCTCAAGTTGCATAGAATACCTATCTGTCTTTCAAACATTGTCTATGCCTCTGCTGAAAATACTTTCATATCTTCAAGAGCAACTTTCCATTGGGTACAGTAATACCAGTGTTTTCATATTGCTTTACCTCAGTCTATGCAAATCTGATCACTGCATTGGGTCCTTCCTTGTGTAGGTCTGATTTCACACATCTGTATCTACCTGTATTAATATTAAACAAAACATTTTGCTTAGAGAGTAATAAATAACTTTATCTCAGTGTAGTGAAGGAGCAGAAATTTTCCTCCACTCCTTCCCTCCCTTACTGCTGTGGTTGATGTAGAAACCCCAAACTAACAGATCTTATTTAAAATGTTTCCAACATTTTCTAGAATACTTGTTAATTTATGTTATTGCTTTTTTGCCCACATTCTATTTATTATAAAGGGCTGACCTCAGCATGAACCTTAAAAGATTGCCATTCAGGGACATTAAAGAGATTTAAATCCCTTAATGTTCAATGCTTTAAAAACTATTTTATGACATAGCAATTAAAGGTGACATGCTGCAACTTTTTAATCCTGAGTGGCTACCTAGAGTAACACTATCCCACTGAGTACATTACAGGTATGGCTCAGCAGAAAATGGGCAGTATGTTCTAATTCTCCCCTTGTGTACCCCTCATCCAACAAAAAATGTAACTTTCAAAAGGTAAAGGGTGCGAATTCCTGGAATTGGTGTGTGTGTAGTTCTTATGTACAGACATTTTCCAGAGAAAAGCGTTGGAAATCACAAACTCAGGCAGGAGTTGTAGAACTGCCATGATTAGTTCCGAAAGTTTGGGTGTCCTTTCTGGCCTGTTTTTATAGTCTGCTTGAAATGTTTGAAGCCGTGGTCATGGCATATTTAGTCTGGGAGAGAGGATGGCAACTGCAGAATTTGGAGGACAAGAGAAAATGAAAACAGCTTCTGCACACCTGCTACCTTGTGCTCGACCCCTTTGAGAATTGCTTGATGCTTCTTCTATACTATTCAGCCTACAACTCTGATTAAATGGAATGAAATTATGAAGGAAAATGTAGAAGCTGATGTACTCTGCGCAAACCTGCATAACAAATCTACCTCTAGTGGAAAGAGATGCAATTTCTCAGAAGTCAGGAGAGCTGTACACTAATACATTACAGGCATACTTGATGAGCTTGCATTCCCCTTCTGTTTAATCAAATGGATGGATTAAGAGGAGACTTTATATGTAGGGAAAGGAAGAAGACAGAACTGGTTCTTGTTACTGCTCACCTGGGAAATCCTAGTTCCTCTAAGGGCACCATTCAGCCAAGGCCTTTCTTGGCCAAAAAAAGCACAAAAAATGCCACTGCAGAACTGAATATTCTCCATATGTTATTTCATATCCATTGTCTGAACTAAAATATAGCAATTGTCTTTAAGATCACCTCATCTATATACACTTAAGAAGTGAGCAGCTGACTGTTGTTAACAGACTGAAGGAAATACAAATGAATCTTCCTATTTTGAAATATGCTGCTTGCATTACCTCTAAATATTAAAGATTTATCACTATAAATTCCTTCTCTCTTTAATCATCATCAAGGAATACTATAGCTATTGCAAACTGGCCTCCTTAACCCTAAACTAACAGCTCTTTCAGAGATGCTCTTTGTAGGCAGATCGTATGTATGCCTGTCTGTTTTTTGTTTGTTTGTTTATAAACTGAACTGCATATTATGCTTTCATTTTATGTATCTCTTATTTTTGCTTTGCTTCATGCTGGAAGGCTTTTTAACAAAACAGTCTAAAAAACCCTCTATATCTGTATATAGTATGAACTTGCACCTCACTGTGAGTTGTGGTGTATATATGTATCTTTGGTTCATCTCTTGTGTGGCATAACACAGCAGTATGGCTTTGCTATTTTCAAACACAGTATACCCTTTCAGAAAACTCTTCATTGACAAGCAAAGTTGTTCCTATTTTCTGAAATATAAGGGAGCTAAAAAAATGTTACTTGGAAGAAACAGCTGTGCTGCTTACAGCTCCTCTGTTGTCTGGGGGAACTGATAATCAGCATGCCCATCTTGCACCTTATCTGTGGCTCCAGTGGAATGTGTACTAAAGCAAAAGTCTTGAATTTTGCAGTTGGGAAAAAACAAGACAATAACTCACAGACTGAGATAAAAGTGGCAGATGTGAATAATACAAAAGTCCACATAATATTGAACCTTTTTCCTCAAGCCAGAGATTCCCTGTCAAACATGCTGCTTCAGACACTGATCTCATAGCATCTCACAACTGAAACAAAGACTGCATTTGGAGACTGCTTAAAGGGAGACCTTTGGGGTAAATACCCACACAGGTATAGAAGCAGTGTCAGCCGGTGTCACTTTTCTTCACGAATCAGAACTCTTCTTCTGAATCTGTAGAGAGAAAGTAAAATTCAGCTCCGAATAGCACCAGATCTGAGAAAGGGCCATCTACCCCAGGCAGACTTCATTGAGGTGCCACTCAGCATAGAGTTGTCTCATGCTCACCAGTGAGAAAATGTCAACAGGAGCAAAGCTGTAAAGCTTCGTGGTCAGGGACTTTCCCTGGAAAGGAGATAAATGTGACTCCAATTCTTAGTCAAAATTTTTTTTCATCATTTTTTTTTTTTTCATTGATTATTTATAGTAAAAGTAACTACACAGGCATACAACCTGTACAGTCTCCAGGAAAGCTCTAAAAAATGGTGTCAGTTTTTTATATGCACATATTCTTTTTCTTGATCTTTGAATGTGTACTTCATTTGTTCACATACAAAAAAAAAAAAAAAAGGAAAGAAAGAAAACTGTAGTACTAAGGGGTGAATGGAGTGCTTGTATGTACTTGTACATCCCTTTCCTGCCTTTCTCAAAGACCTTTGCTTAGCGTGCTCTACAGAAAGGTAGGTGACTTGTATGTAAACACTCTAAGGCTGCTGGGGAAGCACAACCACGTCCCTACTCCCCAGGCAATTACTCCAACAGTAGATTTTGCAGTAAGAATAACAAATAATAAACATTGTTTTTAGGGGTAATATTTCAAACATCTCTTGATATTACCATGGCTTTTGGTTGTAGCTGAAATCAGGGGAAAAAATATTATTGGTAGAACATAAAAGCAATGAATTGAATGAAATCAAATGAAAGAGTTTTCTGCTAGGGAATTGAACACTAAAAATCTTCCTGCAGAGGACTGTTTCAAATATCTTGAGCTGGCAGTATTCTCATATCTGCTTAGTTTTATAGTAATTAATTTTTCTAAGTTCCCAAATATCATTAGATTCTGACCAAGGATGCTACTAAAATTCAGTGCAGGTGACAGCTGTACATTGCAGTAGGACCTACTTGAAAATAAATCTAGATTTTTCTCTTAAAAGAGTAGAAGAGACAAATGCATTTAATAGAAAATAATTTGGAAAATTTTAAACTGCATATATAATGAATGTGAAGCCAGAGTGCACTTTAACATCCAATTCTCCAAATTTTACTGTTTACACAATTAGTCCCTAGGCTAATGTTACTAGAATGCTAACCATACTAATTACAGTCCTGTACTACAGGTGAGGCAACTAGGTGTATTGATTCATCTACCAGAAGGTTCTCTTATACCAGAGGTTGGCTACGTTCTACCTTTAAGAAAAGAAGATGTGAGGAATGTTTTAACAATTCCAATTCGTGTCCATAAATTCGTGTCCATAAATAAATAAGTCTGTAATAATGTAATAATTGCAATAATTCTGTTTGAATCCTGCCTGCCTCTGGGCCCTGCACTGGCAATTTAATTCTTGAACCACAGATGCAGTGTGCTCCGGTCTCCCCCTCATTCCAGTCAGTTTATCACGTCTTCAGAAAACACTCCTTAAATTTATGAACCTGTTTGCTTTTGTTATTCCTGACTTCTAGTTCTAACAGTTACAGTTTTTCTTTTCTGTCTTCTCTGTCGAGATTGATTTAACACTGCTATAGATGTTATGTAGATGACTGTGAATAGCTGGGAAAGAATGTTTTAATTGCTTGTGAATCGCCAACCTGTTTGGGAGTTTCAGAACAACTGATAATAACCTGTGACTGCTGGTGACTGTTATGGGATCCTTGGTATCTGGCCAGGGGGGCCAAGAGATTAAGAGGAAGAAAGAAGAAGCTGAAGGACGGTTGGGAGACAAGACCTGCGGAGAGTGTACAGAGAGTGTTCCATAAACTTGGAATAGTGCCGAGTAAGTACAAAGGGTGAGAGGAAGACTACGAGCCTTCAGCATGAAAGACCCCTAGAGACCCCCAGAGGAGACTGATGCGCATGCTCCAGTAGGAGGAACTGGACCCCGGAAGCTAATTATAATAATCTACTTTTTTAGAAGTAGTAATGAATATGTATTAGTCTAGGTGCATAAAAATCAGCTGCTTGATGTAACTGGTGTGCGTCCTGGTGGAGCGGAGACTCCCGGTGCACCCAGCGCTGTTTGCTTACCTCTATTCCTTTATATTCTTTTAATAAATCCTATTTTTTTATTTAATCCTAATTTGAATCCTGAGCCATTTATAACAAAGAGATATTAAGTTTGCTATTTTAATCAGCCTAACAGAGGTTAAAAAGATGTTTTTAAGATTTCCTTGAACATATCTGTGATTGGGATATATATTTATACCTATTTTTTTTTTTTTTTTTTCTTTGAGAATATAAGTGATCCACCTGTTACCACTAAAATGGAATGTCTATTTTCTCTTGTTGTCATGTTGGGGCAAACTAAAACTAAACTTCAACATTTCACTGCAAACTGTAATGTCAGAACCTTGAGAAATATGTAAGAACTCAACAAATCAATCAACAGAATTATGTTCTCTTTTTAACATAGCTCTCCCTCCTCCTTGATGATAGCACAGAAGGGACAGTTTAGATTAGTGTTTAATCAGCAGATTTTTGGACTTGGTCTTGAAATGTCACTTCTTAATCTTCCTTACCTTGAAAAATGAAGATATTGGAATTTTATATAATAGTTTTGTCTGAGAGGTATAGTCCTTCTGTCAATATTCACAGAAAGGCTTACTCATAACCCATAGTGAACTGCATTTCCATGGTCCTGGCAACACACTCCATTTCTTGGGACTCAATGGTGAATTCAGAAGTTTTGTCTGTGTATCTTCTTCATCTTTAAACACATTAATTTTCAGTCATTTAATTTAAAACTGGATTTAAAGAAAAGGTTAGCAATAAAAGCCTAGTTGAGACAGGGGGTATATTTAGTAACAGTGCATGAAGAAATTATTCATATGTCTCTTCTGAAAGTTATTAAATCATAAATGTGAATTAAAACCCATATTTTTAATTTTCTATTAATAATATCCAAGCAGTTTCCTCCCTGCCCCAGTATATCTTAGAGGTGGCAATTAAGCACTTGATTTCATGGAGAAGGAGGTCACATAAGAACTAAAGATCTTTCAATTTCTAATGACTTTTCTGTAAGCTTTTCTGTAAGCTTTGTGGTGAAAGTGGTGTCGTGGTTTAACCCGGCTGGCAGCTAAACACCACGCAGCCGTTCGCTCACCCTCCCCCCTCCCTCTCTGGGACGGGGGAGAGAAATGGAAAGTGAAGCCCGTGAGTTGAGATAAAGACAGTTTAATAAGACAGGAAAATAATAATAACAAAATAATAATAAAAATAATAACAATAATAATACAATGGTGATAATAGGAAAGTAATAATAGTATGTACAAACAAGTGATGCACAATGCAATTGCTCACCACTCGCTGACCGATGCCCAGCCTAACCCCGAGCAGTCCGGCCCCTTCCCCCCAGCTAGCCACCCCTATATATTGTTTAGCATGACGTCAGATGGTATGGAATACCCCTTTGGCTAGTTTGGGTCACCTGTCCTGGGTCTGTCCCCTCCCAGCTCTTACTGCACCCCCAGCCTGCCCGTTGGCAGGACAGAGCAAAAGGCTGAGATGTCCTTGGCTTGGTGTAAGCACTGCTCTGCAACAATTAAAGCATCGGGGTGTTATCAGCACTCTTCTCATCCTAAGCCAAAACACAGCATTCCACCAGCTACTAGGAAGAAAATTAATTCTGTGCTAACTGAAACCAGGACATCTATCCACCCCTTATTCCATACCATTTATGTCATGCTCAGGTTACACTCTTTTCCATACATTCTAATTAGTCACCTATAGTAATCATGGTAGTGATAACATACAGTATAATATACTATTTAACATGGTACAATTCAGTTCATGGGCTATTCTCACCCAGTATTAAATCTCCTTGAGGTACACACCGGACCTCTCCGTTCTTTTGCATCACCCACCAAGTGTATCCAGGTCCCTGAGCGAAAACAATTCCACGAATAGGTTTGCCTTTTCCTGAGGCAGGAGTAGCCCAGACTGTTTTACCCAGCATATTTTTTACATGCACTACAGGAACTTTATCCCCATCTACAGTACGTAACAGGTTTGATTGGGCAGGTCCAGCTCGGTTGGTAGATCCCCTAGTATTGACTAACCAGGTGGCCTTTGCTAAATGCGTATCCCAGTTTTTGAACGTCCCAGCGCCCATTGCTTTCAAGGTAGTCTTTAACAGGCCATTGTATCGTTCAACTTTCCCGGAGGCTGGTGCATGATAGGGGATGTGATACACCCATTCAATACCATGTTCTTTGGCCCAAGTGTCTATAAGGTTGTTTCGGAAGTGAGTCCCATTGTCTGATTCTATTCTTTCTGGGGTGCCATGTCGCCATAGGACTTGCTTTTCAAGGCCCAGGATGGTGTTCCGGGCGGTGGCATGAGGCACAGGATATGTTTCCAGCCATCCGGTGGTTGCTTCCACCATTGTAAGTACGTGGCGCTTGCCATTGCGAGTTTGAGGGAGTGTGATGTAATCAATCTGCCAGGCCTCTCCATATTTATATTTCAGCCATCGTCCTCCATACCAAAGAGGCTTTGACCGTTTGGCTTGCTTGATTGCAGCACATGTTTCACAGTCATGAATAACCTGTGCTATAGCGTCCATGGTCAAGTCCACCCCTCGATCACGAGCCCATCTGTATGTTGCGTCTCTACCTTGATGGCCTGAGGTGTCATGGGCCCATCGGGCTATAAATAATTCACCTTTATGCTGCCAATCCAAGTCCACCTGAGCTACTTCAATCTTAGCAGCCTGATCCACCTGCTGGTTGTTTTGATGTTCTTCAGTAGCCCGATTCTTGGGCACATGAGCATCTACGTGGCGTACTTTCACAGCCAGGTTCTCTACCCGAGCAGCAATATCTTGCCACAATGCAGCAGCCCAGATGGGTTTGCCCCTACGCTGCCAGTTGTTTTGCTTCCATTGCTGTAACCATCCCCACAGGGCATTTGCTACCATCCATGAATCGGTGTAGAGATAGAGAACTGGCCATTTTTCTCGTTCAGCAATGTCTAAAGCCAGCTGAATGGCTTTCACTTCTGCAAACTGACTCGATTCACCTTCTCCCTCAGCAGCTTCTGCAACTCGTCGCGTAGGACTCCATACAGCAGCCTTCCATCTCCGATGCTTCCCCACAATACGACAGGACCCATCAGTGAACAGGGCATATTTCTTTTCATTCTCTGGCAACTGGTTGTACAGTGGGGCTTCTTCAGCACGACCCACCTCCTCCTCTGATGATATCCCAAAGTATTTGCCTTCTGGCCAGTCCATGATCACTTCCAATATTCCTGGGCGACTGGGGTTTCCTATTCGAGCCCGCTGAGTAATCAGTGCAACCCACTTGCTCCATGTAGCATCAGTTGCATGATGCGTAGAGGGGACCCTTCCCTTGAACATCCAGCCTAGTACCGGCAATCGGGGTGCTAGGAGGAGCTGCGCTTCAGTACCGACCACCTCCGAAGCAGATCGAACTCCTTCATATGCTGCCAATATCTCCTTTTCAGTTGGAGTATAGCGGGCCTCAGATCCTCTGTATCCCCGACTCCAAAACCCCAGGGGCCGACCTCGAGTTTCCCCAGGTTCTTTCTGCCAGAGGCTCCAGGTGGGGCCGTTCTCCCCGGCTGCAGTGTAGAGCACATTCTTTACATCTGGTCCTGTTCGAACTGGCCCAAGGGCTACTGCATGGACTATTTCCTGCTTGATTTGTTCAAAGGCTTGTCGTTGTTCAGGGCCCCATTCAAACTCATTCTTCTTACGGGTTACTTGGTAGAGCGGGTTTACAATCAGACTGTAATTTGGGATGTGCATTCTCCAAAACCCCACAACACCTAGGAAAGTCTGTGTTTCTTTTTTGTTAGTTGGTGGAGACATAGCTGTTATTTTGTTGATCACATCCATTGGGATTTGACGACGTCCATCTTGCCATTTTATTCCTAAAAACTGGATCTCTCGTGCAGGTCCTTTGACTTTATTCTGTTTTATGGCAAAACCGGCTTTCAGAAGGATTTGGACTATTTTCTTCCCTTTCTCGAAAACTTCCTCTGCTGTGTCACCCCACACAATAATGTCATCGATGTACTGCAGGTGTTCAGGAGCTTCCCCCTGCTCTAGCGCAGACTGGATCAGCCCATGGCAAATGGTAGGGCTGTGTTTCCACCCCTGGGGCAGCCTATTCCAAGTATATTGGACTCCCCTCCAAGTGAAGGCAAATTGTGGCCTGCACTCTGCTGCTAGAGGGATGGAGAAAAATGCATTAGCGATATCAATTGTGGCGTACCACTTGGCTGCCCTCGATTCAAGTTCATACTGAAGTTCCAGCATGTCCGGCACTGCAGCACTCAGTGGTGGCGTGACTTCGTTCAGGCCACGATAGTCCACTGTTAGTCTCCACTCGCCATTAGACTTTCGCACTGGCCATATGGGGCTATTGAAAGGTGAATGGGTCTTGCTGATCACTCCTTGGCTCTCCAATTGACGAATTAGCTTATGGATGGGAATCAGGGAGTCTCGGTTAGTGCGATATTGCCGCCGGTGCACAGTTGTGGTAGCAATTGGCACTTGCTGTTCTTCGACCCTCAGCAACCCCACAACAGAGGGGTCCTCTGAGAGACCAGGCAAGGTAGATAATTGTTTAATGCCCTCTGTCTCTAAGGCAGCTATACCAAAAGCCCACCGGAACCCTTTTGGGTCCTTGCAATATCCTCTTCTAAGATAGTCTATGCCAAGGATACATGGAGCATCCGGGCCAGTCACAATGCGGTGCTTTTCCCACTCATTCCCAGTCAGACTTACTTCAGCCTCCAATACAGTCAACTGCTGAGATCCTCCTGTCACTCCACAAATATAGATGGGCTCTGGTCCTTTATAGCTCGATGGCATTATAGTACATTGTGCACCGGTGTCTACTAAAGCCTTATACTTCTGTGCGCGTGATGTGCCAGGCCATCGAATCCACACAGTCCAATAAACTCGATTGTCCCTTTCCTCCCCCTGGCTGGAGGCAGGGCCCCCCTAATCCTGGTCAGAATCTTCTTCGTTTCTGTGTTTGAAGGATTGTCTGCTGGAAGTTGGAGCAGCAAACTTTTCGGAGAATCCTTTTTTCCTGATTGTTTTCTTTTGCAACTCACGTACCCGTGCCTCTAGGGTCGCGGTAGATTTTCCATCCCATTTCCTCATGTCCTCTCCATGGTCTCGTAAGTAAAACCACAGGGTGGCACGGGGTGAGTACCCACTATATCGTCTTCCTTGTGTGGGTGAACGCCTACCCCTGATAGCTGAGACACTGCTTTGTACAGGTGCGGAGGAGAATAATCTCTCTTCAAGTTGGTGAAACTTTTCAGAAAGTTTCTCCCAGGTGTTCTCTTTCGGTCGTTGGACACTGGTTGGTTCAGGTTGGGGGGAAGATAGATTCTCTTTAAGTTGGTGGACCTCTTCAGACAGTTTCTCCACAGCTGAGACGCAGGCCTGTAAGGAAGAGGAGAGACTTTCTTCGTACTGCCGGAGTTGTTTAGCCGCTTCATCCACTGTGGGTTCCTCATCCTCTTTCCAGGCCATTACTGCCAATGAGCTGGCATATGATGATGGTGCACTCCGTACAAACTTCCGCCACATGGGTCGTGTACACTTGACTGCATCTGGATCTTTGGATGTTTGTGTCTGGTCTGGATCCTCATAAATCACTTCCCGTACGGCTAATTCCCTCAGGTACTGGATTCCCTTCTCCATAGTGGTCCACTTGCCTGGTACACATAAAATATCTTCCTTGAAGGGATACCTTTCCCTCACAGCTGAGAGGAGACGCCTCCAGAGGCTGGTGGGTCGTGCTCCATCTGCAATTGCTTTGTCAATGCCGGCGTCTCGAGCAAGGGATCCCAACCGTCTGGCTTCCCTGCCGTCTAATTCCACACAATTGGCTCCAGAGTCCCAGCACCGGAGCAGCCAGGTGACAAGCTGCTCACCTATACAGCGACCAAAATCTTTTCGCACATCTCGTAGCTCGCGCTCGTTTAGGCTTCGGGTAGTTACTGTTGCTCTTTCGGCATCCTCATCTTCCTCCTCCTGAATCCTTGATGGCCCAGCGTCGTCATCATCTTCGTCATCTCTATACTTAGTTTTGGCAGAAGCCTTACCTGGATTGGCAGAAGACTCTCTGCGTTCTAAACGACTTGAATTTCTGTACCATATTTTCACCTTCTCTACAGGGGCAGCTTGCACTGCTACTGCTCGTTTCTCTGACTTTGTTACAGGGTCTGCCACAGGGATTGGAATGCCCTCTGCAGGGGCAGCTTGCACTGCTACAGCTCGTTTCTCTGACCCCATTACAGGGATTGGAATACCCTCTGCAGGGTCAACTTGCACTGCTACAGCTCGTTTCTCTGACACGGCCACAGGAGCTGGAGCGGCTGCCGGAGCTGGAGCAGTTGCAGGAGCTGGGACTGGAGCAGCAGTAGGAGCTGGAGCTGGAGCGGCTGCAGGAGCTGGAGCTGGAGCGGCTGCAGGAGCTGGAGCTGGAGTGGCTGCAGGAGCTGGGACTGGAGCAGCTTCAGGAGCTGGGACTGGAGAAGTTGCAGGAACTGGGACTGGAGCGGCTGCAGGAGCTGGAGCTGGAGCGGCTGCAGGAGCTGGAACTGGAGCGGCTGCAGGAGCTGGAGCTGGGGCGGCTGCAGGAGCTGGGACTGGAGCGGCTGCAGGAGCTGGGACTGGAGCGGCTGCAGGAGCTGGGACTGGAGCGGCTGCAGGAGCTGGGACTGGAGCGGCTGCAGGAGCTGGGACTGGGGCGGCTGCAGGAGCTGGGACTGGAGCGGCTGCAGGAGCTGGGACTGGAGCGGCTGCAGGAGCTGGGACTGGAGCGGCTGCAGGAGCTGGGACTGGAGCGGCTGCAGGAGCTGGGACTGGAGCGGCTGCAGGAACCGGGGCTGGAGCGGCTGCAGGAACCGGGGCTGGAGCGGCTGCAGGAACCGGATCTGGAGCGGCTGCCGAGTCCACCGTAGGGGTCACAGTGGCCGTTGGATCTGTCACAGGGCTTGGAGTGGCCGCAGGGTCTGTCACTAAGTTGATAGCAGTATCAATGGCAGCTCGATAGGCATGAGCCAGGCCCCAGCACGTTACAATGATTTGTGTTACTTTAGAACTGCCAGAATCATGACACCTTTTTTTCAAGCATTCTGCCAGTTTTTGAGGATTTTGCCATTGTTCAGGGGTGAGTTTCCAACACACTGGGGGTGCCAACTGCTCTAGATGCCTGCCCATATCCGCCCATACTCCCTGCCACCCACAACTATCCTGCCTCCGGGCACATCTCCGGAAGAGCTTCCCAAGTAGTTGTTTAACTATAAGCAGAATCTGAAGTGCATTCATGAGGCAGAACAACAAGACTATGGTACTCTGAGTATTCCAGAAATATTCAATATCTTGGAGAGCTATTGTGACAAGCTCAGGGGATAAGAGGGTGGTGAAGGAGGAAGGCAGAGTGACCCAGGAGGATACAGGGGTGGTGAAGGAGAAAGGGAGAGTAAGCAAGTAAGGAAAAATATCCTCCCCTTTCCCCTCCACAGATTGACTCCCTAATGAAAAAAAACAATAGGTATAATTGCTAACAGTTTCCAAGATACTGTTTCCAAAGTACAGAGTCGACGATGTTACTGAATACAAATAACAAGTTAGAGTCATGACCAGGTATCTTATCGTCTCATAAGCCATTGCTACAACACACAGCACCATAATGATCTGAAACCAGGGCCCGGAGAGGATAAACAACACGACAGAGAGCAAATACGGAAAATAATGTACTATAATACTCAATTTGGAAAACAGGCGCAGCAGAGTTGAGATTAAAGCAATCAGCATCATGACAAGTGACTATTAAGCAGGTCTAATCCTTACACCAATTTTAGTTTAACACACTCTGGTCAGATCTGCCGTTATCTCAACCTTTCGGGCCCCACGTTGGGCGCCAAAAAGGCTGTCGTGGTTTAACCCGGCTGGCAGCTAAACACCACGCAGCCGTTCGCTCACCCTCCCCCCTCCCTCTCTGGGACGGGGGAGAGAAATGGAAAGTGAAGCCCGTGAGTTGAGATAAAGACAGTTTAATAAGACAGGAAAATAATAATAACAAAATAATAATAAAAATAATAACAATAATAATACAATGGTGATAATAGGAAAGTAATAATAGTATGTACAAACAAGTGATGCACAATGCAATTGCTCACCACTCGCTGACCGATGCCCAGCCTAACCCCGAGCAGTCCGGCCCCTTCCCCCCAGCTAGCCACCCCTATATATTGTTTAGCATGACGTCAGATGGTATGGAATACCCCTTTGGCTAGTTTGGGTCACCTGTCCTGGGTCTGTCCCCTCCCAGCTCTTACTGCACCCCCAGCCTGCCCGTTGGCAGGACAGAGCAAAAGGCTGAGATGTCCTTGGCTTGGTGTAAGCACTGCTCTGCAACAATTAAAGCATCGGGGTGTTATCAGCACTCTTCTCATCCTAAGCCAAAACACAGCATTCCACCAGCTACTAGGAAGAAAATTAATTCTGTGCTAACTGAAACCAGGACAAGTGGTAAAGCCAGATAAAAAGTGAGTAGGCTGGCATATTAAGTGATTATTTTTCACATCAAGTAGCAGTTTCATGCATTTTGAATCCAAATATTAGTGCCTCTGGCTGTTTAATAGCTTGGTCATATCACAATAATTCCTAAACTAATTTCTTAAAGGCTCTTCTGTAGTCTCAGCTGATTGTCCTGTCACAGTGAATCTTTCTGTTTGGAAAATGGCAGCAAATATAGATCACTGGGTTTTGGTTTCACTCCTTGGATCAGTGCTGGTGTTGCTGCAACTACCTTTCTAAGGAGGTCTTTACAACTAATCCTGTTTTCTGTGAGTTCAAGCTAGAGTAAACCTTTGCCCCCCAGCTGTACTAAATGTAATTATCTGAAAGGTTTTTAAGTGTATCAGTAGTTAAAAGAGTGAGTGCTCTATTCAAAGTCAAGTCACAGAAGGCAAGGAAAGATTCATAGATTACATCCAGAGTGCAAGACAGGTGGCTTTATGGGCGTGTAGCATCCCTCAGGCATAGGCATCCATGCTGGTGGACTGCCAAAGTGCCCTGCAGCTCCCTTCCATCCTCTCCGCTTTGCTTTCCTTCTCAGAGCACCAGAGTAAGGGATGAAAGGTGGAGACTAGATGCAAGGTATTTTGTTTGCTTAGATCTTCTGGGTGAGAAATACCTTCATATCTCTTAGCATGAATCTGTCCCTAATGATTTCAGTAGATTTTGTATGTGTCTGTAGACCAGTACTGAAGGCTAAGTTTGAACACGCAACATAAGGTTATTATAGGTAACACAACTGAGGTTATTTTCATAACAATCCTCACATACTGACAGAAACAATGACTTCAGATTCCACACCTAAAAATGTAGTTAATCTGGAAATCATTAAGGCTAAATAAAAATATGAAATAGTTAAAAAGCACATCCCTACTTTCTTTATGTTCCTGCATTTACCCCAGGTAACAGAAACAACCTTATTTTCTGCAGAACATTTCTGTATTCAATTTCTTCAAAACAACCAACATTTTTTTATTATTTTTTTTCCTTTCCATTTCTGTTAAGAACCAAGCAAGCTTTTATCAATGACATAGTAGTGATAGGAGAACATGTGGACTCAGCAATGTGCCCTAATGTTGCCAGCAGAGCCCAAGGTGACTTCAAAAGTAGCACAGAGGACAACTCCTGGAGAATGGAGCATAGGGCACAGTGGAAACAACTGATCCTGCCAAAGGGCCATTACCAGGAGCATGAGCTGTCCTAAACCAGAGGTAACAGGTAAAGGAGTTTACGCTAGACAACGGGAGTTTATTTGAGCATGAACTCAGTAAGAGTTATGCAGAATACCTCATCATGGCAACCTAGCTTCACCTCATCTCTCTTCCTAGCATTGTAAGCACTTGCTGTTTGCTGGTGGGACTCAACAGCAAACAGCTGTTTGTCAGGAACTGGAGGGGATGGACCATATCCTCTCAGTCCACCTGGAGGGCATGATCTGGGAGTGTCTGGGGGTGATGCAAGTGAAAAAACTAAGGACTAATTTTTTCATCATTTCAATTAGTGTGCAGGTGTGGCTTTTGAACTTCCAGGAGCAGATTAGATGGCGTTCGGGAAAAGCAGCATTACCTTTAGAGTGAGTCTTGAACCACTGATGTAATGTGGTTCTGAAGAATGGACTAACTTCTAAAATTAAGCTCCAAATTGAAGGAATGTAGCCACTCATAACACAAGCAAGCAAAACACACACACATACCAATTAATTGCTTAATTGCTTACTACATGACAACCTTGAAAAATAAAGCTCTCTTGAAGTTAGTTTCTATTAGGGGGAGAAATTGTGTGATTAGTAATGATTTGATGTTGGAACATTCATTATTTTTTTTCTTGGCAAGGTATGAAAAGAGGAATTTTAGATATTTTCAGTTGGAATTATAGAATCATTGAGGTTGGAAGGGCAACCTAGAAGGTTATTGACCTTCTGTGCTGTGAATACACATTGCTGACTTGTTGTGAACTTTTTGTCTTCTAGAACCCATAGATTTTTTTTTTTTTCTGCAGTGCTGCTTCCCAACTTGCTGTCACCAGCATGTACAGGTGCCTGGGGTTATTTCTTGTCAGATGCAGGACTTTATATTTCTCCTTGCTGAATTTCACAAGATTCCTTTCAGCCCTGTTCCCCAGCCGGTCCAGGTTCCTTTGAATGGCAGCACCCCCAGCTGGTGTATCAGCCACTCATCCCAGTTTAGTGTCATCTGAAAATGTGCTGAAAGTGCACTCTGTCCAAGCATCCAGGTCATTAATGAAGATAGACAATATTAGCCCTAGTATTGATCCCTGGCATACTCTATCTAAATAAGTATGTAAAAGGCACTAAGTGCACTGAGTAGGACCATACACCATACATTTCACCATACATTTTCCTCAAGTCTGTAATAATTATACAATTCTATGATTCTAATATAGTGTAGCTCATACTGAAATAAAACTTAATCATAACTTTCCTAAAATCAGAAGTCTGTTGCTACAATGCTGTAATGTCACAGTGCCCAAGGATGTTCATTATATGTTTCCCATAAATTTGTATCTAATCTAATAATCTAATATTACTGAATCCTAACTGATTTTATATATATATATATATATATATATATATTTTTTTTTTTTCCTTTTCTTTCTTTAAAAATGGCTGAGTGAGAAAATGGGAAATTAATTGTACCCTGCAGACTGGACTGTTTTTTTTTTTTGTTTTTTTTTTGTTTGTTTTTTTTTTTGTATGAATTGCAGAACAGCTCCCTGGCAAGATGTGTAGTGTGAAGTGATACTTTTTTCTGGACTGATGAAAAAAAATATAGAGAAGACAGACAAGGTCCTTGCAGATCTGAAATGGAAGTAGTGGGGTAGAATAGTTAGTATTGACCTTCAAAGGTAAATACAGACTAAGAACAATTGCTCTGACTGTAACTGCACAAAGTTAGACAGTCAGGAAAAGTTAGATGTGATGTAGAGGAGCAAGTGGGAAAGAAATGAAGTGTTTAGCATTCAGATCTCATATACTGAGCCAATAATTTCCGTACATCACGTGTAAGATGCTTCTGCCAAGTGAGAAAGTACCATTGATTTTACCCACACAGACTAATGGCAGAAATGAGAGGAAGCACCATAAATCTCTACCAGACACTGTAAGTGAGGTCTGTTCATCTACTTTTTCTCAATGACAAGTGGGGCAAGAGTCAAAAACGAAAAAGTGGGGCAAAAGTACTAAAAGAAACAATGCGAGGAAATAGTGAAAAGAAGTTGTGTAATGTGCCTACTAGAGTGGATATGATGATGCCCTATGTAACTGGAAACAAGTTGCAGGTGTTAACACAAGTAAATAGTGGACTTCATGTTGGATGCTGGCAGTAATGTTTTTTTTGTGTCACACTACCTGCTCCAAGGTACCTTGGTGTAAGGGGGACTCAGAAAGGCCACCTGGTGGCCTGCTCAGTGGGAATCACATTGGTCATCTATATCAATGGAGAAAAAGTTAGGCAATATTTGCTGAGGGCTGATAGCCAGTTTGGGTATGTAGTTTTGTGGGCAAAGAATGATGGGACTGATGAGACAGCTAGTCTTTGGTTAACCTGGCCTAGTTGTTCCTGAAAAGGAGCTTCCCCTATAGCAAATCCATGACTCAAATATCGGTGATAAAACTCTGGAAATGTAGAATCTTGCATATTTGCTTTTCTGACTTTCATTGACCTTATGCTGGTCAGAGCTCCGGGGAATATTTATTCATCACGTACCCCCCTCCTTCTCCTTCTTCTCCTTCTCTTCCTCCCCCCCCCCCCCCAACATGCTCTGATGTGATCTTGTTATATTATAAAATTAAGCTTCTGCTTCCTGTTTTGATTCCTTAGAACTGTAGTTGGACACTCATTGAAATGTCACTGCAAATTATATTACACATATCTACTCAACGCTTAAAGATCAAAGGCAGCCCTTTCATGCAGTCAGGTGGTCTCATGGGGGGAAGAGGTAACAACATCATGCAGGGGAGGGAGGAGGAGTACAAGGACAGAAATAATTTCAGTGCCTGGGACAGGAACCCTAGAGTTAGACACCTCAAAGGTGGGGCAGATGTCCTTATGACGATTGAAAGAAAATGGACAGAAGGAGAAAATACTGACAGGTACACAGAATGGGTATAGTAACACTAGCAGTGGCTGTCAGGAGGCAAAGGAGAGAAAAGGAGAGACAAACACCTGAGAAAATACGGCATAGAAAACTCTAAAAAAGTTGAGAGATTATTATTATGTTTTTTTTTTTTTTTTTCCTGTCAGTATGTTTCTGGCAGGATGTACTGCTTCAGTGGTCACTTATATCTTTTAATGTCAATCTCAGGAAAGCAGCAGCAGAACACCAAGCTATGCTGACATTGACGCTCCTGTGAGAAGGAGAGTCATCCTGCTATATTTTCACAGCAGTTCTTCATAAGGGAGGCCTAGAGCAGGTGGGAAAGTGGTGCTATGTAGGGTGTACAATAGCAAAAATTTCACTGGCAATGTGAGGACATTGGATGAGGTCTCAATGCTTGTGCTAGAGAGAAGACCCAAAATTGCACACCCTGTCAGAGGTTAGCTGCATATGGTGCAAGCTCTGAAGCACCAACAGAGGCTCTCAGGGACAGATATGGAATTCCCTGAGCACCCTTCACACTCAAACCATGTGCAACTGGCCTGAGCAATGTCTCTGTATAGATGCCAGGGCATCACTCTTCCAAACACAAGACTGAGAACATCCTGATATACAGAAGGATATCAAAGGCACTCACCAAGACACTGGCAGGCAGGTGGTGATTTCTGCACCCCAGGAGGCCCTTCGTGGTGGCTCTGGACATTCTCAGTGGGGACCACCTCACTCAGCTCAGCAGCTCCTCTGCTACTCTCAGACAGAACATTAAAAGTGTGGGCAAATGATAATACAGCACATCAGCTGATGTTAGTACTGCTGCTAAAACTGATGGAGCCAAATGACTGGATGAAAGAAAAAAGATGAGGGATTAGAGGGCCTAGAGTAAATACTCCTAAAATATTTGCTAGCAAGGGGTTTTAATTACATAAGTGTTCCTATGTTTTAAAATGGGATTATTCACATGAATACATCTTCGAAGCAGATGCATATTAAATAAAGTATTTTTTTTCAGTTTATAAGATTTAAGGTGATTATTGTCTTTTCTTAAAAAGATAAGAAGATTTTTACTGTAATATTCATTACTTTTACATCTTTCTAGTTGTTTTACATATACTGCTTTGCACATATATTTTTTGATAACTTGTTTGCCTCTATTACTCCATCACTGTCAATTTCTGTATTTGTTCAAATTAAAGATTCAACAAAAACATTAATACATTGTATTGATTATATTGGAATGAGTCACAAATGTGTTTCATGCTCAATTTCCTCTTTCATCAGTAAGTTTTTATTCCTTTTGATCACTCTGTATGATAGATTTCTCAGTGCTGGTGTAATTTCTTTCAAGTTTTTGTCTTTTTCTATTGTAGATATTGCTGACCTTCACACAACCCTGCATCGATACTCTGTTCTCATAAACATTAATACAACCACAAGTTTTAAGCTTCTTCTCAGCTTTACCCTTTCTCGCCTCTCATGGATGAGCTCCATTTAGGCTATAGCCAACAGCATCTCCTTCCAGATTCATTCACTGGAGATAATGGTGGGTCTTTCTGTGCCTAAGGTAAGTGAGACACAAGTGAAGGAAAGAGCTGAAAGAAAAAGTGCAATAAGAGAACCTGGCAAACATTTTATTTTTTTTTTTTCTCCCCACAGGTCAAAGATTTATCCATTTGCTCTCTTCTATTTATGAGTGATCTGAAAGTGAACTTTGCCACAGTGTTTGCTAAGACTTTCAGTTTCTTTGGAATTAATTGCTGTGACTATCAGCCTTACTGTTAATGTGTACTGTGTATAGTGTAATAATCCAAATTACCTGCATTGCATCTATTAATTGGTTTAAGGACTCTTTAAATCCACAAAGGGCTTTCAAGATAAATGTGAATACATGCTTATATCATAGAATCATAATATAGAAAAATAGAATGGCTGGGGTTGGAAAGGACCTTAAGTATCCTCTAGTTCCAACCCCCCCTGCAATAGGTAGGGATGCCACCCACTAGATGAGGTTGCCCAACGCCCAATCCAGCCTGGTCTTGAACACCTCCAGGAATGGGGCATCCACAGCTTCTCTGGGCAACCTGTGCCAGGGCCTCACCACCCTCTGAAGAGTTTTCTCCAAACTTTTAATCTATATTTCCCCTCTTTTAGTTTAAAACAATTTCCCCTTGTCCTGTTATTATCTGATTGAGCAAAAAGTTGTTCTCTATCCTTTTTATAAGCCCCCTTTAAGTACTGACAAGCCGCAATGAGGTCATCCCAGAACCTTCTTTCCTTCAGGCTGAACATCCCCAGCTGTCTCAGCCTTTCTTCATTGGTGAGGTGCTCCAGCCTTCTGATCAGCTTTGTAGCCCTCCTCTGGACCTGTTTTCACACATTTTTCTTGTACTGGGTGCCCCAGACCTGGACACAGTACTCTAAGTAGGGCATCACAAGGGCAGAGCATGGGGGGACAATCACCTCCCTTGACCTCCTGGCCACTCCTCTGGTGATGCAGACCAGGATGCAGTTGGCCTTTGGAGCTGCAAGCACACACTGCTGGCTCATGTTGAGCTCTTGATCCACCAGAACCCCCAAGTCCTTCTTCACAGAGCTGCTGTCAGTGAGTTCTCTGAGTCTGTACTCATGTCTGGGATTGCCCCAAACCAGGTGCAGCACCTTACACTTAGAATTATCAAACCTTATTAGGTTCACATGGGCCCACTTCTCCAACTTTTCCAGGTCCCTTTGGATGGCATCCCTTCCTTCTGTTGTATCAGCTGCACCACTCAGCTTGGTGTCATCTGCAAACTTGCTAAGGGTGCACTAGATCCAGTTGTCTGTGTTGTTAATAAAAATATTAAACAGCACTGGTCCCAAGACAGACCCTGGAGGAACACCTCTTGTCACCGGCCTCCTTTTGGACACAGAGCCATTGACCACCACTCTCTGTGTGTGACCTTCAAGCCAACTCCTTATCCACTAAATGGTTCTCCCATCAAATCCATATTTCTCCAATTTGGAGATCAGGATATTGTGTGGGACTGTGTCAAAGGTCTTACAGAAATCCAGGTAGATTACATCACTCTGTCTTTCCTTGTCAACTGATGCAGTCACTTCATCTCAGAAGACCATCAGATTGGTCAGGCATGATTTACCCTTTGTGAAGCTGTGCTGGCTGTCTCAGATCACCTCTTGTCTTGCATGTACCTTGACATTGCCTACAGGAGGATCTATTATATGATCTTGCTAGGCAGAGAGGTGAGGCTCACTGGTCTGTAATTCTCCATGTCCTTCTTTCTACCTTTTTTTTTTTAAATGGATGTGATGTTTCCCTTTTTCCAGTCACCAGGGACTTCACCTGGCTGCCAGGACTTTTCAGCTATGATAGAGAGAAGCTTGGCAACTACATCAGCCAAATGTAGCTTACATAATTCTCTCTTTGCAAACACGTGTTCAGAGAATGTACATAGCCCTATCTTCAAATTATTTTATTTTATTTTTTTCTCACTACCTGCCATGGAATACACTTTCAAATGTATATGAAAACAAAGTGAACAATTTATTGAATCACCATTTACAGATATACAGATACTGTTCTGCAATATTTGCCCATGTTTAAGGTGTTTATAGAAGTATCATATGTGGGAAGGAGGAATCAGAAACACATGAACAGAATTTTATGTGCAAATAATGTAAACATTGCCTAACAAAGACTCCAGACAGCACAGCATAATATGATTAATGTATCTGACTCAGCTGAATCCCAGTGTTTAAGTCATTATGACTAAGTAATGGATGGGTTTTGGGAAATGAATTGAGAGTCTCAGACTTGCTCCTGCTGGACAGCTATCACCATCATACAAATGAAATTATTATCCTATTGTTTTATAAGCTCAGGAGAGAGATAATGAACAGAATAGATAAAGTAGCTGAACTATGCCTTGTCCTTAAAACAAGTTGGCAACTAATTAACAAGATGCTATGGTGGAAACTTTTATTCCCTTTGCCCTTGCATGACTTCTTCAGCCTGATAAATAAAACTCCTAAGGTCTCTACAAGTTCCTTATCAGTGATATCTTGGATGCAAAAGCTCCACACAGGTACCTGTAATTCCTACATGAAGTTGCTGGCTTTACTAAATGTTATACAGAATATTTTCTAAGGACTTGACTAATTGATTGGGGAATGAATCCTCACTTAAAAATAACCTGTCCCTTGAAAAATAAAAGATGGCTAAAGAAAAACAAAATAATGATTTGCAACAATGCAACATTAATTAAATAACTTCTCAGGGGGAAAGATTTCATAAGATACTTTTCATCAGCTCACAGATGTTCAAGAAAAGTTCATTCTGCTGAAAAGAGCTCCAATACATTCAGTACCTAAAAACAAAGATGTACATCATACAGCTGAAAGGCCAGGAGATGCCTGAAGATATCATTTACTCCATCTGTGCCTAGCAAGACAGGATCAACCATAGATATATCTTTCTTGACTATAATCCTTTTACTTTTTCTTTTTTTTTTTTTTCCAGGGCAAGAGATCAACTTTCTGCTTTCTCCTCTTTAAAGTATAAACTATTTGTGAAGATTCTTATTAAATCATAATGATTATTTTTTATATTCTTAGTCCTTATTTTTATGGCAATCTTCAAGGAACTGAGAAAATGAGAACATGGCATATGACAAGGAGTTTAAACTGCCTTCAAAGAGCTGTCAATAAACCAGTCGACTCAAGTGTACAGTGTAAATAAACCTGTAAGAATTCCTAAAGATTGATCTTTCTCTCCTGCTCTTGTCTTAGAAGAGATGGTGGTTGTACCAAGAGACACAAAGGATTCTGAGCACCTGTGTCAAGCATAGGGGAAACAAAACTCACTCCCAGATGGGCCCTATGAATTCTGCAAGGCAAAAAACTATTGCTATCCCAAAGGCCCTTTGTTGGGCACACCATCAATGACTCATCAAATGTTCAGTGTGGAAACATGCAAACAGATATTGATAAGGCATGCCAAGTAATAGAATAACAAAGTAATTTTTTCTTATTCATAATAACCCATTAATTACCTCCTAATACAAGTAAGACAGGAATCATCCAAGCATCCTAATCATCTGAGTTTCATATAGTAGTTTCCCCTCTAAAGATTTTCTTCCTAGTGGGTCTGTCCTCATGGGTTGTTATAAAACCACATCTACTGCCTTTCATAGCCCTTCTGCTTTCACTCATTTTTATAGCCTTGTCCCCAGATGTCTCTTCTGAGAATGTGAGTAGACAAAATGAAGCTACAATAAAGCCAACAAGACTTTTTGCTTCCTATGAAAAACAAAGAATAACAACAGATGTAGAGGATCCCTCTTGCTTCTCTGCAGAATAAAACTAACAGACATGAAGTTGGATGAGGGACTGCTCTCCTAAGTTCCTCTTAAGAAAATGAAATACACAGAACATTAGTAGTAGAGTCTTACTTTGCCATTTAGTGCATTCTCAAAAAACATGCTATTGTTGCTAAGAATTGTATAGAATAAAAGTTGGATGGCGATAAGCAAGCCCTTATGGATTTTGGCACAACTTCATCCTTGAGAAGACTCCTCCAGGAGGGTCCCAAGCAGACATTCTTGCAAAGAATAGGAGTGCTTGAGATGGACTATCACATGCACTGCAGAGTTTACACACTGTATAGCTCTACAGGCTAAGAGGCACAAAGAAGGAGATATGCAGAACAGAAGTGGAAACTTCATGTAGGATTTTTTTCCCCCAACAGGATAGGGGAATTCAGATGTTATTTTGGGCCTCCCTGTGGATGCATATTGGCTGGCAATCATGTATTCCTGCAGAGCAAAAATGTCAGGCTCTTATATTTGCCTATGCATGTAAAAGCCTGTCTTGATACAGAAACAAGGATCTTGCTGCAGAGGTGATATAAGGCCACTGTAATCCTCATCTCCCCTTCCACCAGACCACCCTAGATTAATCCTGATGTCTTTTTCTGACAGGTTTACAAATTACCTCATTAGTTCCTGTGAGCCTACATTCCTCCACTCAGTGTACGAGAACAAATAAGCAAAGACAAAAGCAAAGACAAAAATCACAGCAGGCTGGAATTCGCACACTAAGTACTTGTCAGGCAACACAACAGCATGATATAAGGAATTCATGCAACAAAACCAAACTAAAACAAAAAAAAAGCCTTGGTCAAAACAGTTATGTTTTATTCTGTGCCAGGCACAGAAAGGAGTATCTGGTTCAACAAGTTATTGGAATAATATATTGACAAGTCTTATCTCATTTTCCTGGAGCTCATTCACTCACTTTACCTACAGGCATTGTATGCATACTGTGCTACTGCTAGTTACCATTTATATATATATATATATATTTGTAATTTTCTTACAGCATTATGTTTGTACTAACAAAGTCCAGTCTTATATAAATACTGTCATAAGTAATATATATTCCAGAAATGTGTATCTTAATGCAAAACAATAGCTACAACTATGCATGTGTTTTCAAAATGATAAAATGGAACTTTTTCCTCTATTGGAATGTTTAAATACTATCTATTTATTGTCTACCTACTAATCTTCTCACTTCTAGATGAGCAAAACTATTTTGGGAAGGTGATGTTTCACATCTCTATTTTAAATCTACATAATGCTTCATAAAGTCTTACAACCCAGACTTATGGTATCTAGTTTTGAGTCCTATGGTTTGTAAAGCCCATCTCCTTATACTCTGTGGGGTGCCAAGTTTACAGCTTAGCTTCAAGAGTGGGACACTGCAATGTGCACAAAAACTCCATTTGTTCATTATTTTTTTTTGATAGGTTTTCTTTGTTCTGCCAAATATCAGAATTTATTTTCAATAGAACTATCATCTGCTCACATGGACATCAATGAGCTATTTTGACATTTGTGAAATACACAGACTACATTTTAGAGCTTATTTTTTTATTATTATTTTATTTATTTTATTTTTATTTTTATTTTTTACTTTAAGGTTACAGACTGGAAGTCTAAAAGCTAAAATGAGTGGAGTAGGATGCCTGGATTATAAAAGATTCTGTAGGCATGTTAGAAAGTAGGTGGAAGGCAGATTTTCAGAAGGATGCTACTAACAATAGCATACGAAAGACTGAGTAAATATTTCTACTGGAAAAGAACCTGAATAAATTACAGAAAGTATCAGATATTATAACTGAATTAAGATTCCTATGGGTGGAAATTCCACACCTATAGAGGTAGAGCAGAGCATGGAGGAGACTGATAACCCCTGTATCTAAGTGGTGCCAGTGAAAGTGTAGAGCCAGTGCCCATGAAATGCTACCTATGTATGCTAACCCAGATGGAAAGGGGTATCAGGGAGTCCCACACAGGCCAGCCCAGATTGCTCAGGGCAACCTGCTCCATTTCAGTCTTTAAAACTGCAAATGCTGTCATTTGCAGATGGCAACGCCTGTCAGGGCAACGCTGTCCACCATTCCAAGATAATTGAGTGGCCTTGCAAAGAGCTACTCCCTTAGCTGGGTGTATCCCATCAAGTCCCATGGACTCATGTAAGTCCAGTTTATTCAAATGCACCCTAACCTGATCAACCTCTACTAAGGGTAACAGACCTCCCCCCTGGTCTCAGGGGCCTGGGACTCCTAAAAACCAGTCTTACCAGAAAAGAGTGAGGGGAAGAATGCACTGAGTACCTTGGTCTTTTATGTTTTCATTGACAGCATCCCTGTGCCATTCAGCAGTGGGCTCACATTTTCTCTAGTTTTCCATTTAATGCTTGGTACCTGTAGAAATGCTTATTGTTGACTTTCATATTCCTCACCAGATTTACCTCCAGATGGGTTTTGGCTTTTCTAATCCCATCTTTGCACACTTGGGCAGTGACTTCATGTTTCTTCTGGGTTACCTGCCACTGTCTCCACTTCCTGTTTATGCTTGTATTCAGTCAGGAGCTCCTTATTTATCCATTCAGGGTGTCTTTACTTGACTTCTTGATCACCTGTGTTGGGATGTTATCATAATGCACTCCAGAAATCTGTGCCATACTATATTGTCCCTTCAGCAGATATTGGGGTCTGTAAATATGAGATTTCTTCCAGTTATCTGGAGGACTCTAGTTGTATGAGCTATCCCGTCACATCTTGATGAGGTTGTAGTCATGTAACTGCATGCAGATCTTCATTTCCTTCTTTTGTTCCCATGCTGTAAGCATTAGTGTTCACTTCAGAGAGTCATCCGGGTGTGCTGCTTTCCCAGAAAGGCTGTGAGAGCTTTCCCTATATGCTAAGGAATCCTTGTCCGTAGACTGGGGCAAAGAAGGAAACAGATGAATAATATCAGATGCTGTAGCTTCCCCAGTCCATTTAAGATTCAGAGGAGTTACATTACTATGATACAGTGGTTATATATTCAAACACTATTGCCTCCAATCCTTAGAGCACATAGGCAGGCAGAAAAACAGCTCATTATTTAGTTTTGACCAACATATAGACTGGTTCAAGACATAATTATCAGCCATTTATAGCAGTGTAGTCAGATTCAATATCCTAGTAAGAGAAAAAAAAAAAAAAAGCAAAAAATGGCATGATAGCAAAGCTGCCTTACGTGAGAAAACTAACTAGAAACAGTTGCTAAAAGCATAAAAACATTGGAGACAGCATGGAGGCTGTTGATGGCTCAGACTATTTTTTCTGTGTCAGAGTTAATATGCACTGCAAATCAATGTTTTAGGTTCAAAGTAAGTGTATCATAAATCAGAAAGGACTTGAAGTGGATCTTCAGAAAGAAAAAAGACTATGTTAAAAGAACAGAAAGAAGGAGGGTCTTGAAAGTGAGAATGCATCTTTAAAATTCTGCTTAAAAGAGGAAAGTGGAATTAGACATGAACTCTGGGAAGTTAAAAGTTAATTCATAGCAAGGAAGCCAAAAAGATTTTGATGAGAAAATTGCTAAAAGCATATAAACTAGTCATAAAAATAGATTTGAAGAACACATCAGAAGCAGAAAGCCTGCCAGAAAGTCCATGGTACTGATACCTGGCTGAAGCTTTGAAAGATAACTCAAGGACAGTAAGGCCAGGGGAATAAACAAACAAATAAATAAATAAATAAAGTAATGAATACTCAGCATAAGTGTTTGTTATAGGAAAAATCAGCTGACAAATCTAAGCTATTTATATTCTTTATTGGGAAAGGAGTTTAAAGAACTAATGTCAGTGGCATATGCCTTAGCAAAAAAAAAAAAAAAAAAAAAAAGTATTAAGATGTTTCTTGGACAACAGGATATTTACTCAGGGTTTTGAAAGGATTTCAGATATAGAATGGCTGGATTTCAATGGATAGCAGTATTATTTCTTGTCAAAATAACATCTGTATCAGACAAATAGGAGGGGACAAAAATACTACTAGTATACTTAAAAAGTGTCTAAGGATGTTCTAGAGAACTGTTTATTAGAAAGGATTTAAGTCTATCAGTTTTATAAAAATAACAGGAAAAGAATGAAATGAATAAGCACACAGAATAATATTAATGCAATGGCAAGGAATTCTACAATGTTAGAATATTGTAGAAGAAAGTAATACATTTCAAAATTTATACAATATAGAAACACTCAAAATGTGCAAGAAAAAAGATCTACTGTAGGTGAATTTTGAAAAAGCTTTGGCAAGGTCTGTCTGTAAAATCTCGTAAAGAAATGGAACAGAAAATGAGCAAGGAAGGTGCTCTCATGAATTAATAACTGCTTAAAAGTCAGAAAACAATGAAAAGAGATAAATGGATAGCTTTCAGAGCAGAAAGAAAGGTGAAGCATGAGGTCCCACTCTGATCTGTGCCACTTAACATTTTTATAAATGAAAAGGCCATGAATGAAGAGGTGACAAAATCTGATGACAGTATAAAACTTTTCAACATAATGAAAATTATTGCTGCTGAAGGATCTCGCAATACTGAGATTTGCAAAAGTACAATGGCAGATGTTTTGACGGTGTGAAGAGGCTGATATGAATGGCAGTCCTATTAGTCTTTATGCTACTTTTTCACCTAGTTAATTTAACTTGATCTAAAATGAAAGGTGGATCAAACTGAAGACATATAGGGTCCTTTGAGATTAAAAGCCTGGCAGAATATTGAAAATCTTTTCTGAGTTCCCTTCCTGTCTTGTGATAGCACTTTTACTCAGTGTAGCTGTGTGGAAACCAACCAAGAAAAGTATATTTTCCTGCTTTCCAGTATTTGCAATTAAAAGTCCAATCAATTTGTTCTAATCTTAAAAAATGCTCTTGGGAGATCTGTTCCCGAAGTTGGTGAAGGAGCCCTGCATTTTGTTGTTACCTGAGCTGGGCTTTGCTGCCTTTTTTATTATTATTATTATTATTATTATTATTATTATTATTATTATTATTATTATTATTATTATTATTATTTATTTTATTTTATTTTATTTTATTTTATTTTATTTTATTTTATTTTATTTTATTTTATTTTATTTTTCCCTGAAAGCATTAGTTTGCAGACTCTTTAATAGCTCTTCTGTGTGATTTTTCCCTGTTTGTAGCAAGCTGGGAAGAATTTCCTTTCCTTTCTCAAAACTCAGTGGCCTTGCAGTGTAATACCTGTAGGCTGGAGTATCAGCTGATGCATACTACTTTAATGAGCATAAATTCTAACATCTTTGATTAAACAAAAAGGCATCTGCCTGGAGGCACTGACTAATACAAATAGGACAACATTTCACTCTTACAAAACCTTTGGCATTTTTGATATCCTGAAAATGTCTTTGATTTCCAGACGAAAGAAACATATCAGCAAAATGTAGACTTGATTTTAATGGAAAATTAATAGAAAAAAAAATCAGGTACAGTTCTTTTTCATAATGCCCAGGGAAATGTGTGTCATTTGCTCTAAAAACAACAAAATTGGTTTAGCATATCCACATCAACAGTGAGTTTGACTGGCTAAGTTTAATAATGTTTAATAATGTTTAATAATGTTTAATAATGTTTAATAATGTTATGGCATCAACCAGACATAAACTGTATTTAGTGAAGCAAAACCCTTCAATCAAAATAAAAGGTAAATCTATTTTTTTGTAAGTGTAACAACCAGTAACATGGTTAATGATTACTCTTCCTATATGAAGGGAGACATATCTGTGAAGTGGGTGGTTATCTTCAGATGCTTTTAAGCAGTTAGTGACATAGGGCTATTGAGGCATTCAACTACTAGTATTTTGGTCCAAAAAAACATGGCCGTTCAAAGTTCCTTTAGAATGAATCTATACCTGTGCTGCAAAGTAGAGAACTGGAGTTTTCAAAACAACTATACGCTTTTAATTTGGCAAGGCTGTTCCACAGCAGTTGATAAAGTTGAAGGTTCATACTATTCTTTTGCCTCTGTCTGAATTGTACTTGCCATGTTTATATCCAAAACTTTGCTGAGTCTTATAGATATAGTTTATCTTACGCAGAGTATGAGGATTTTGGGGAGCCAGATTTACAGCGTGTTGGCCTCACAGATGGAAACAATTATGCCCATTTATTTAATCAGTGGACATAATTCATTGCATATCTATCACAGGAAACCAAACTGTGGGTGATATTAAGCTTTCAGTTGCACTGAAATTGCCTTTCAACCAATGTTGGTGTTACCAGTTGTGTAGACTCCTCATTTATTGTCTCTTTTGACATAGGATCTCTGAGGCTTCAGACTGGTGCCAAGATAAAAACAAATGGAAAGGGTAAGGCTATACTGGTATGAATTCTGAGAATGCAACTTGATTTTTTCAGGTCAGTAAGCTAGAATGATATCTTCAGAAAGGTGAAAATTAATTTGTTTGTCTGGATTTGTCCTTTTAAAACTGTAACTAAATCAGTTACTTTATCCAACATTCAAGCAGATCTGTGTCAACCTTGGCCAAACAGAGACCACAGGAATGTTAATTTTTTTCTTGATTTTGCCTTATAAGGTATATACATTTATCCATTTGCTTCAGTAAGAAGAATGTATAAACATTTATCTCCACAGTGTATCTGGGAATTTGAGGCATGTAATAGTTTGCAAATCAGGTTTTCTATCAGAAGTCGTATCAAGAAACTCGTGTCTTCAGTGAATATGTGCAAATATTGTTAATGCTTAAATTAGTCACTTTGGAAAACTAGATTGGTGCTTTCATCAGAAGGAAACTCTCCAACCTTCTTTCACAATCACTGTTTCTATTATATATTCTTCTGATCAGATATTCCTCTGATTCATGTGGCCCAGTAAGAAACATATACAGAGAGAAGGAAAAATCCTTTTATTTAGATCTGTGGGCTATTGTCTCATATATTCAGATGTTAAAGTGGGTATTTTAGATTTTGGACATATGTGGAGGTTTTGTTTCTGTTTTGTGTTTTTTTTTTTTTTTTTTTTTTTCAAAAGTATGGCAGTAATAGAGGAATTAATGGTGCCTCATTTGTAGAAATCTGTGAGCACTCAACAAGTCTGTAAATAACTACACAACACACTTAACTTTTCATTTATTATTATTATTATTATTATTATTATTATTATTATTATTATTATTATTATTATTATTATTATTATTATTTAGATCTCCATAACACTGTGCTTGCAGCTTAAGCTGTGTTAGAATCGTGTAGATTTTTTGTTGGGCTGATGTTGCAGAAGCCTTTCCATCTGTCTGAAGGTCAGGAACAATCACAAACCTCTGCACTTATGTATTAGCCCTGGCAATACCATAAAAGATCATTTTGCAACTTTCATTATTAACTCTACTTACAAACAGCCATGGAGACACTGACTGTCTATGGAACTAGTGCAAAAACATGATCTTCAGCCCCAGAAAAGCATGGTGTGAGGACCCTGACTGTCAGAAAGGATTCCTTTCTGCTGAACCATGAAATGTCTTTGTAAAACAGGCTATTACTCCAGAAAATTAGATAAAAATAAAACAAAAAACAAAACGCAATATTTTAAGTAATTTAGTTTTAAATGTCAATAACATTTTTATTTGGTGCTCTGTGAAGCTGACTGAAAAACTGGCCAAATTAGACTATCTTGACTTGTGGTAAGGTGTCAGTTCTGGTATGTGGTGGCAGGAGCTGAACTGTGTTCAGCAGTAGTTTCTGGGCTAGTATTGTTAGCAACTTTGGAACATCAACAGAAGTTGTTACCTGACAGATCTTATATTTAAAAAAATCTGTTGTGAATTGAGAAGTTTGAAGGTGCAGGTTCATACTACAGATAGCCTATATTTTGTGGTCATTTGGTGCTGAGCAATTTGAGCTTTATTAAGTGGTGTGCCTTTGCATTTCCATTACTGGAAGGGGGTCAGTCTTTATCCCTAGGCTGTCCTAGACTTTGAGCTGTCTCTGCTTGATTTGTGTATACAGAATTCAGTCCATGTATGAGTGCTTTGTAACAGGCAAAACAATTAAAAGTAACAGAAAAGTGCTAATTTCCACTCTTTGTCATACAGAATACAGATAATCTGAAGATTCAATGGCTTTTATAAGTGTTGTCTGCTGAGTGTTTCTTGAGCACTGGTCTAAGATCTTTGCTTTACTTGTAACATTTTCCCTACTTCTTATATCTCAATATTGTGATTTGGGGGACATAAGAATGTTATTTAGTCATGCAACACCAGTCTAAACTCACTTCATCACCAAGTGACCCTATCCAGATCCATGGAGAGGCATCTAAATTTGTCATTTAATAGCAGATACCTAACCATGGTAGGAGTAGTAAGGGTATCTTTGACAATCTGTGCAATTTGGGCAGGATTTCCTCACACAGAGTGACCTCTCTTCCTCCTATCTTTTATTTTCTCAGGGAATGAGCTCTGCATGCACCTACATAGAGTCAGTTTAGTTCCAAGGGGGAATTAGATTTTTTTTTGGCATTTTGTACAGTCTAATCCTAGATATTTGGAAGAATACAGGAAGAATTTGTAAGTATCCCACACATCTGTGAAGAAAAAGAGGCAATCCAGATTTATAGGCTGTTAGAATGTCAGAAAATAAAAGAGAGACTCAACACCTACGTTTTTCTACCTCTGACTCTAATCTATTGAAAAATGTAATGATATAACCTAAAGCATCATCTTCGAAAGAAGTCCTAGCTGGAGATTAAAAGTGGGATATTATTATGATGAAACAGAGTAACAGTAAGAAATCTAAAAAGAAACTCTTTGTAGAAAACAATTTTAAAGATTAGTTGGTAAAAAGATAGCATCATTTCCGAAGCTCCCACCAAGAAAACACACACACACACAGCACCTCCAGAAGATGCTAAAATAGAATTATATGAGTTTTGAGATTAATATTTCCAGCTGAGGGAATACCTGAGGAGAAAAATATGAAAGTTGTTGCCTGAAATGTTTGCAGTTATTTGTGCAGATAAGGAATTGAAAGGAAATTTGAAAGGAATTGAAAGGAAATTTGAAAGGAATTGAAATTCTCTGTGAGGCCACAGGCTGCTCTGCCCAGAGAGCTTGTTTGTAATGAAACTTCTGAATGCTCTGTTTGCAGTGCTGTGGAAACTATCCTCTGTATGAAAACAGGATATTCAGGACATAGCAGGATATTCTTCAGAACTAGTGAATAAGACTGCATTAAGAAGCTGGTTGGAAGGAAGGAATGCCTTAATTTTAAAGTCCATTTTTCTCCAGACTTAGAACTAATCAGAGCTTGAAAAAAATTTCTTTTTCTGTAAATGAGATTTAAAAATGGTGTGTCAGAGGTTATTGTTTCACTCACAAAGTCAAACTGGACATGCAGGAGTTGAAATGATCTTTTGAATAGTACTATGTCTTACTACAAATTTCAAGGAGGTATACCAATAATTTTGTGTGTGTCAAGTATTACGATAGGTTACAATCAAGACCTGGTGTTCACACACTGGTACTTCTGAATTTCTATATCACGTGTCTAGGTGTCCAGTGTGATCAAAATTGTCACATGAGAAAGAAAGTATTAAGCAGGATTTACATTTATGCTGAATTTATTCTTCCACGCCCATTCACACTGTGGTATACTTTGCTAGGCATTTGCTTTAGTGAAGTCCCTGTCACTTGTAGGAAACGTCAAATCTCTGTTTTTAGCTGACTTGAATGAAGAGCTTGTGGGACATGGTGTAATTTAGTAGGAGTAAGTGTGGCAGAATCTGTCCCTCAAATGTTTAAGGACACCGTGTCTTCCCCCTTCCCTTCCCTTCCCTTCCCTTCCCTTCCCTTCCCTTCCCTTCCCTTCCCTTCCCTTCCCTTCCCTTCCCTTCCCTTCCCTTCCCTTCCCTTCCCTTCCCTTCCCTTCCCTTCCCTTCCCTTCCCTTCCCTTCCCTTCCCTTCCCTTCCCCACAGTAGAATAACAAGGGAAATTAATGAATCTGATAACAATTAGCCTAGTGAGTGATTGAGACATCAGCTTGCTAATTAGAACTCCTTACACTTGTTTGTGTTTTGTTCCTGTGCTCACAGTTCTGTGAAGTGTTTGATATATGCTATAGAATGGAAGAATGAAATGGCACAGTGACTATGATTACCATTATGGGTAATTGAATAACACTCTGAGACCTCTAGCAGTAATTATCTCTTCAAAAGTCATCTTTTCCTGATAATTAAAGGCCCATTGGAGTCAGTGTCATTACTCCTAGTGATTTATGTAGGAACAGAGCAGGCCCTTTGTTTTCTTCTTTATTAACTACAGGTTCCCTTTCCCACCCTGTCCTAGCTGTACCCAGAAGCAGCAAAGTGTAGAGAGCAGTGAAGGGAAAAAATAAGGCTTAGAAACTGTTCTTGCATCTCTGATTCAGAAATGACAATTAACCTGGCAAAGTGGCCTACAGACAGCCCTGTTTATAACAACGGGAAAGTAATCTTGTGAAATTTACATCATGAGTAGCAGAAGCAAAACTCAGTTCCCCTTTTCTTTCATCCATGTACTGCCTACAGGATTTCCAGGGCTTTTCACTGGTGGAAAGAGATAAAACACCATCTTACAGGTTCCTGCTGATGCAGTATTTTTTTTGTGCAGAAACCTGCATTAAAGTTCTCTGGCTGCTCTGAGCCCTCATCGCATCAAATATATGTACAAGATTTAGAGAAACATCAGCAGATTTATAAATCCAGGAAATGAAGGCTTTTACTACAATCTTTTTTTCAAGGTTTAATCTTATTCTTTGTTTGTTAACATGTGGATATTTGACAGATTTTTAGAATACTAATTTTAATGGACAGTGGTAAGAGTGTCCAGATATTATCCTAGTTATGAACACTTGTGAGTGGTGGTGAGTACTTCATGTTACTCTAACAAATCCAGGATTTTTCTCCTCCATTCTTGTGCTTTTGCTTAGTGCTGCTTTAGTTTCTTCCGTTTGAACTGTTGACACTCAGAGTGGTCAGCAGATAGTTGCTTAAATAGAAATGCTTGGAGGTCTGATGCACTGAGCCATCACCAACAGCTAGCATCAAAACATGATTTTTCTTTGTGGTGGACACCTCAATCTTGATCTTTTGTCAGTTCCCCAGCCTCTCTGACTCCATGCCTCCCTCCAATGCAGCAGTCTTTCTCTTCTAGCAAGGAACTTCACCTCGTACTGCTGTACTGCTTCCTAAACTTGCTACCTTTCTGGTCTCATGCACTTTGCACCCTCCCTCCTCTTCAGCTCTTGGTTGCCTCTGCTGCTTCTGCAGCTTGCTCTGAGGTGTTGTCATGTGGAAAGAAAGAAAGAGATGCCTTTCTGCTGTGTCTCCCACTTGCCCCTGGTTGGCACAGTGTTGTTACATGGGGTATCTGGGGCTGTTGGGATGGTTGCCCTGGGATGTGTGGGCATTCTGTGCCATGTCAGAAGGCATGGCATGAAGTGTCTGACTCTAGCTCCCAGCTTCCAACATCTCAAATATCCAGGACTCTTCAGCAGCAGAAAAGTGACATCAAAGCTTCCTCTTCCTTTACTGTGGTCATAAGCTATTGTTACCCATGCCCAGGGTTTCCAAACCCATCTCCTGCACTTGTGAGACTGCAAGGCGGGGTATAGCAGGGAACCACAGCAAAATCCTTGTCTGTATACCTGCTGTAATGGGAATATATCTGTTATAGCTGCATGAGATAAAAAAGGAACAAAACCAAAACTCTTACTGTGCCAGAAATAACTCTTACTGTGCACAGAGATCACTTTCTTTACTGCTTTAAGACCATACTATCCCTGTAGTTCAGTTCCAGCATAACACAAACATCCCTCTGGGCCTGTGAATCAACCTAGCCCTTATTTTAATATAGGCGTTTGTATTTATATATGTGAGTGGAATAGCTTGTCCTCGAATGTGGTGGCTAAAGGAGCTGTGATCTTTGTTAAATACATTTTAGTGTGGAACGCTTGCTGCTATTTTAATGCATTTATTTGTCTGCAAATTTCTTTTTAACATTGTGCTGAATTCAAATTGATATGAGGGAAAGCCCTAGGCAGGAGACATTAATTTTATGATTATATGTTAGACTTACGACACATGAGTAAAATTTATGACTGCTAGTGCCATATACTGCTTCAAATGAACAAAAATACCTTAGATGTGTATTGTGAGGTCTTATTGATATGACTGTATTGCATCTTAACCCCTACAAGCCAAAAAATAATCACTGGTAAATAAAAGGAAGTATGAGAAAGGGATATTGTTAAGGAAGCTCTACATGGTTATAGGAAGTCCTCACTGAGAAAACAGACCATACCTTTGCCAAAGAAACTGTTTTTGTTTTTGTTTGTTTTGTTTCTTCCCTATGTTAAACAGCTCTTTAAAAAAAAAATAAACAAAATAAGCCTGAAGACAAACAGCAAGAAGAGTATTCTTTCCCAGTGGAGATAGCTTTTGATTATCACCTTTCAAATACTATTACCGTGGCCATGGCCAAATGACAGAACGCTACACTGCATACATTAGTGAAAAAGCTGTGGGAAAGGTAGAGTCTGGTAATCAAAAGCAGTAATTAAAATAGCTGCCTGAAGAACTGGTGCCATGTCTGCTCCCAGATATGTCACCTATTTTTATCTCGTGGACACTGTTGGCTTATGAAGGGTAATAGGTGTGGGGGTTTCTCCTCCAGATACTTGCTAGGACCATAGAATTATTTAGGATAAATGGGAAATCTGGAGGTCATCTAATGTTCTGTTTAAAGCAGTGCCTATGGTGAAGTCAGGTACAGGTTAGATCATATTGCTCAAGGCCTTCACCAGTCAAGTTCTGAATATCTTCAAGAACAGAGGTCTCACAGCCTTTATAGAAGAACCTGTTGTGCTGTTTGACTACATTTCCTGTTAAAAGATTTTTTTTTCTACCTCCAATCAGAATTCTCTGTGTTGCAGCCGGTGTCTTTTATCCCTCATCTTTTTCACTATGCATCTTCAGGAAGTCTGACTCCCTTTTCCCTTTATCCTCCCACTAGCTGGCTGAAGATAAGATCCATAACCTGCCCCCTCCACTCCTTAGTCTTCAATCTCAAGAGTGAACAAACACAGTTCTGTCAACCTCTCCTACCTCTCCTACAAGTTTCTACAGAAAAATGGCATTTTAAAAAAAAAAAAGTTGTGTGTGTTTGGAAAGATGGTGGAAGGGAGAAAGGTCATAGATAGTCTGTCCAATATTAGATAGAATATATATTTCAGAAATATTTGCTCAGGAACTAAAACTGACAATATTGGTGGAGTGCAGGTTAAATTTTTCATTTATCAAAAGTCTGTGAAAAATAGAAGTGTTCTTCAACCACATCTAGCTCTGTAGCCCTAACTGGACTGCAAATTTTCATGTCTCCTAGTGTGTGTTCATGTCTTCCAGTTATAAAGATAAGGGAAGGTTAATAAGCACATTAATAGTATTAATTATCAACAACTTTCCACTTAAATGAACCATCAAATCACCTCCTTTCTCTTCTCAAAAATACTTTATAGACATCTTTCTTTTGCAGAAGTGCATAGATAGGTATGCAGTGTAGTATCTGATGTTTGTCATCTCGATATACAAAAGATTTTAACTCCTTGATGTGTGATGAGACTATCACTCCCCACAATCACAGTGTTTTATATAGCAATGTTGCACTGCAAACAGATATCTATTTTGATCTTCAGGCACAAGTTAGGATATTTTTAACCCTACATATTTTAGACTATTCCATACAAGTGAATATTTATGTTTTGAATTACTTCCCCCACAGACATCAATCTACATATTTACAAGGTGACCTCATTTTTCCATTTCTCATCTGTCTAGATTCCATCTCCCTCCATTTTATTAGGCATTGCAGTGTTTTCTATTCTAAATACAACTTTTAGCATGTTATTGATTCTTTCATCTAGTTATGGAAGATGTCAAACAATTGAACAGCATTTCTGGTACCCTCTGCCTTATGCTGATCTGTAATGACACCCTGACAATATTGCTATTCTCTGAGTATAATCCATTACTGAGTTCATTGTTGCTCTAACCTGCCATTCCATGCAAAACAAAAAATAACTTTCACTCTTCAGAACAACTATTAACTTGTATTCTTAGAGATAGAAGCATTTTAAATTGCATGACTACAGTAACTAATATAGATTAAGAATTATATATCAGTAGAAATGAGCTCATAAAGGTATAAGGAAATATTACCAGGTAATTAGAAATTAATGTTAAAGCATTAAATTTCCTCTTCAGATTAATGCAACTATATCACACTTGAAATGTGTCACTGCAGCAGCTGTAGACATCACCTTCAAAGAACTTGCTAATGTTTACACATATAATTATGTTAATGAGTTCAGCTATTTGCCCCTTTACCCTGCATACTTTTGAGAATGTATGTGCGATTTTCAATATGATGAATACATTGAAAGTCTGTGACGAAAGTAGCTTCACTAGAGAAGGGCCATCAAATGACATTTAGACAAAATGGTGAATGATTGAATTTCTTTGTGACTGGTTACTTCTTTTCCTTTATTTCAAGCTTCCTTGCTGTTTGTTTAAAAATCCCAGTAGAAGAGTTTTTCTGGTAAACAGACAGAAACAGCCATATGGGATTAGACAGAAGATGCCTTGGGGCTAAGTCTTTACTATCTTTTGAGGTAAGCTTTAAAGCTGCCTTACAGTTGGTGTGCTGCTCCACACAGACTCATTCATCCTCAGCCACGGGCACCTTGCACATCCGTCTTTCTGAGACATGCAGGCAAACTACTAGCATGCCTCTGGGTCCTGCACTACTCACTCATTTAGAACAGGCTGCGGGATCCAAAGACATGTATAGTAGTTGGTATCCCATCTCTTACACAGCTGGGTATCAGATGCTTCAAAAGAAGGTTCATGACTAGTAATGGTGAACAGTTTAGAAATCAGTTGGAATCACATAATTGAATAGTTTAGGTTGAAAGAGACCTCTGCATGCCGTCTGATACAATCCATTGCTCATATGAGGTCTAATTATATCAGTTTGCTCATAGATGTGGATGGAGATCCCCAAAACTGTTCTTGACAAGTTACAGTATTTGACCACTCTCATGATAAAAATATTTTTCCTTATATCTAGTTGGAACTTCCCCTGTTCCAAATTGTGCCTACTGAATTCATTTATTTATATATTTATTTTTTTCCTATTGTTGTGCACATCTGAGAAAAGTCTGGCTCAGCTTTGTATCTTCTGATCAGGTAGCTGGAGACAGCACTATAGGTCTCAGCTGAATGTCCTCTACTCCAGTCTGAACAAAATCAACTCTCTCAACTGCTTTTCCTGTGTCATGTGGTCCAGCCTCTGGAGAGCTTGGTGGGCCTTGGCTGGATCTGCTCCAGTATGCCTGTGTCTTTCTTGCACTGGCTGCCCAGAACTGGACCCAGCACTACAGATGTGCCTCCCCAGTGCTCAAAAGAGGGGAATAACAACCTACCTTGAGCTGCTGGCCACACTGTTGGATAATACAGTCAAGGACATAGTTGGCCTTCTTTGCTGCTAGGACATACAGCCGTCTGTTGTCCAGCCTGTTTCCTACCAGGACTCCCAAATCTTTTTTCTGCAGAGCTGCCTCCTAGTTTGCATTGTTGCATGGGGTAATTCCATCCCAGCTTTTGATATGTTTTTGTTGAACTTCATGATGTCCTTGTTTGCCCATTTCTCTACCCTGTCCAAGTCTCTCTGAATTGCTGTCTTGCCCTCTACCAAACTTGCTGTTCCTCCCAATTAAATGTTGTCTACCAACTTGCTGAGAATGCATACTCTCTTGCTGTTGAGGTTAGTAATGAAGACATTAAGCAATATGGGCTTCACTGTCATCTCCTTAGGGATGCTGCTGGTTACTGGCTGCCAGCTGGACTACACCACTAGTCACAACATTTTGCTCTACTACTTCCCAGGGACCAAGATGAGGTTGACCAGCCTTTGCTGACCTGGATTCTTCTGCCTTCACTTCTTGAAGATGGATAAAGACTTTCTACAAAGATTATTGCTCTGTACCAACTGGTGGTTAATTTTATAACATATACATAAGAACTTACAAACTTCATAGATAGCATACACAGACTTCCATTAAATAAAAAAATCCTGCAGATTTATTGGCTCCAAAACCAAATCAGGTTAGCAAATTAATGGGGTAAATATACATATACACAATAAAGCTGCTCCTTTCATTTGTTCCTGAATATCAGCCAGTACTGATTTTTAAACATCATGATTCTCACTAACGCATCTTTATTAGATCCCTACAGGACACTTTGCAATCTTCTCTAGTCTTGCCAAATGAAATAATTTTCAGCCATCTGCAACTTTGCCTGCCTCACCATTTTCATTTTTTCTCAATTATACTAAATATATGGGGTTCTATCAGACATCGTTTCTACCATGTTCCTTAAGGTGTTTTAAAAGACTACTTTTAAAAGACAATTTTAAATTAATTTTTGACAAGATTGATATTGAAATAAAACACTACGATCTGTAATTTTCCAGATCTCTACCATGGATTTTTTTAGAGCTGGAACAGTTGCTACCCTGCAGGCCTGCAGTATAGTTGCTGATTTTAAACCAGAGGTTTCATACTTTGTTAGCAGTTAAATCCCTTCTGTCTTCAGCACCTGCAGAGCTCTCAGATGGGTGCCAACCAGTGCTAGTGAGTTGCTGCTGTTCAATTTACCAGTTTGTTCCAGCTTCTTTTCCTGTACTTCTTGTCTTGAGTCCCTGAATGAGAGCCTATCTTCAGTACTTGAAATTTCTGATTTCCTGCATTAGTAGGTATATGATTTTGTTCCAAATGGCAAAAAAGGATTGTCCAAAGAACTCTTTCAGTATATATATATATATATATATATTTCTTTTTCTTTTTTACTTTCTGGTCATCTGGTTTTGAGATTTACTAGTTAATTTGTGACATCTTGTTCCTAAACTAGCTGGAAAATTTCATTGGGTTTGCCTTACATTTTACAGTTATTCTCCTTTGATCTTCTAGCTTCTTTCCTGCACTCTGCCACTGATGTTTTTCCTACTTTCCTATTCACTTTTCTGGGGTCAGATTTCTTCCTTCTGAATGAAGCCAAGTGCACTTTAGTAGATTTTTCATTTTTACTTACCCAGCTGATTTCCTCAGCTATCAGCTTATTTTTTATATTCATCATATATTGTAATTTTGTATTCATTTTAGCACTTCATCCATGAGGTTAAACTTCTAAGATACTTCCATTACAAGAAGAATCCAGCTTAAATAATGTTCTGGGGAAATCCCAACTAATTATGAAGTCTTCAGATGTCAAGAAACCATGTTGCTCAGTCCAATAAAGGTCCTTCTGTTAATTAAGGATCAACGTTCACTTCATCAATGGAAACTGAAGTGAAAATATCAGGAGATGAGGAAATGAGAGATTTTCCAGCATGAAACGTTTAAAGCAGTAACCCTGAAGTCAGCTTTAACATCTCCTAGAGACAGCAAAAAATTCAAAGCACTTGACAATGGCCTTTAAGGTGAAGGATGAATATCAAAGGAGAAAAAACAAACACAAAAACGCAAACCACAAGTACACGTAAAAACAGGTTTTGGATTTATAGATTGTTATGGGGTAGTGAAGGTACTTATTTTCTTCAATTTCTATAAATCTTTCTGTGTGAACTTGTTCATCCAGATGGAGAATCAGTAATGTTACTGATACAGCAGCTCTACAGTGTACAGTTGTAGATAATTTTCCTAAATATTACTGATGACTTTTTGTTATAATTACTGAGATATCCACATATATTCATGATTTTTAAAAGTAAAGAAACTTTTTACCTAGAAAACAGTACTTTCTCAACCTCAACCCTAGCCTAGCAGATTTATTTTTCTAGCATTGTTTTTCCTGTTAACAACTGAAACCCACAAGGACTTCGTTCTTCATAACCTACAAGTTTCTCTACCCTACAGCAATTCTGAGTACTTAACAAGCTAGTTTCTAAGCCAAACCTAGGAAGGAGATATATTTACAATAAAATGAAATTGCCAATGGAATTCTGAAAACTAAACAATCTATTACTTTCGTTCTCTCCCCATTTCCATCACAATATGATGAACCATAAATTAAGTTACATTTCATTCTCTTGCAAAAGCTTTTGTAGCTACAAATTCAACTGGTTATAACATGAGGACAGCTCATTCTTCCTACCAATCTTTAATTGAATTCACACCTATGTGACGGGATCTGAGCTAAAAAATAAAGCTTCGTGTAGAAAACCATTGGATTTTTGAACATTTCTAAATTAGCAACAAAAAGTTATCTTTCTAAATGAATAAACATCAGTGAAAGAGATTTTGTTGATTTACTTTCTCTTCAGTGAGGCAGAATTCTGGAATGCTGAAGCTTTACACCACTTAGCTTCACTCATTAACTGCTTTGAACATTCCCTGAATCAGTCTGGGCCTCGGGGTTTTCCCAAACTGTGTTCTGGGGCTCTGTTTCCCCAGCATACCTGCCCTATGCTGTGGCTGGTAAGTGCTGGACTGTATGAGGCCTGTGAGCCTTTGCCCTGCAAAAATGAGCAGTGCAAAAGTTAAATTCTTTCACAGGCAGTCAGTGGGGGGCTTGCTGTTCAGGAAGGATGAATGCTCCAATATTCATCATGTTGCATCCTGAGCCCTCATCACTTCCATGTAAGACAATGTTGTGGTTTAGCCCTGGCAGGCCACTCAGCTCCACCCGGCCACTTACTCTCCCCAGAAGGGATGAGGGAGTGAATTGGAGAGGTAAAAGTGCAAAAACTCAAGGGCTGGGATAAGGACGGTTTAATAGCTGAAGCAAAATCCATATAGGTGAGCAAAGCAAAACAAAGAATTCATTCACCGCTTCCCATGGGCTGTCAGGTGTTCAGCCACTCCCAGGAAAGCAGGGCTCATCATGCGTGATGGTTGATTGGGAAGACAAACACCATCACTCCAAATGTCCTTCCATTCCTACTCATTTAAATAAGGTTTAATTGCTGAGCATGATGCCACATGGTATGGGACATCTCTCTGGCCAGCCTGGGCCAGCTGTCCTAGCTGTGACCCCTCCCAGATCCTAGTGCACCCCCAACCTCCTGGATGGCAGGGCAGCATGAGAAGCTGAAAAGTTCATGGCTCTGTGTAAGCACTGCTCTGAAAAAAGTAAAAATATTGGGGTGTTATCACCACTACTTTAATCAAAAATCGAAAATACACCATTGAGTGAATCCCACACAATGTAAAGAAAATTAACTCTATCCAATCCCAAACCATTAGAGATACCATCTGGGCTCATGAGAAACTGGAGAAATGGAGTCTGCTTTTGCAGCCAACTAATATACACAACTGCTTTGCAACCTGGCTCCCTTCGATATATCCCTTCCCTCTGGAAAGTAGTATTTACTAAAGATTTTGTTGTTGTTGAATCTAGGGCAGGTAGAAATGGAGGTACCATCAGGAAAAGAATTCATGTAGTGTTTTCCAAATGAAATTGGAAAAATTACTGCAAAAATGTTTCCAGTGATTTTCTTGGTTCATATTTCATAAACGATGCTGTTCACAAGAGTGAGTTGGTTCTGATAAGTCTTCACATTGAAAAAAATGTTTCAAGAAATTCATGTATGAAGTAGCAGTCTTCTTGCTTTTACATTTTGAAATAAAAAATTACCTTATTCATTTTGCAGTTTACACACAAACATTGAAATGTACAAACTGAATTAGAATCTTTTTTTTTTTTTTTCCAGATTATTGCCTTTTGTAAGATACATATTTTAAGAATTGATTGTCATTTCAATCAAGAGCTGACTCTTTTCTTTCCAGGTCTCCTGTTTCAAGGTATCCTATATTCTGTGATTTCCAGGTATCCTATATTCTATGATTCTTATCCGTTATTGGTAGAATCACACAGAACTCATTTCCCAGCCTCTGCAGTCTGATATGTGCGTGAGAGGACAAGCAGAACATTTTCTGTGCTTCAGGTAAAATGACTGGGATGGCTGAAATGACTGATGACTACTAGGGTTTTCATTGCAAAGTCAAATGAGCAGAAAATACTACAGCAGCAAGAATCCTTCAAGCTAACATAAGTGTTGGAACCATAGCTTTTAAAGTTCTCTATTTTATTTTTTAATTATGTGGCCACTGCATTAATATATCTTTTGTGGATTTAATGGTCTAAGTGAGTGAAATGCTAAAAGGTACCTATGCACAATCTTTCAGCATGACTTAAATGTCTAATTCAGAACCATGTTTCTGCACAACAGCATAATGTTTTCATGCAGTGTTAGTTCACCGGAGACCTGATGTAACTGCTGTGTAGTAGGAGAACAGTCAGCTGTGATTTTTGTGGAAAGAGAAAGAGGTGGAGAAGTGAACCTGCTAGAACACACATGCAGATGCCACATCTTTCTGAAAGTGTCAATTGAACAAGCATATGAAGCATTTAAAGCATTTCAGGCTTTGAATTTTCATCACCAGACATATATTGTCTATTTGCTTAATCATTTAATTCTTGGTTTTTATATTTCAATAAAGTATTTCAAATCAACTTGACTTTGTGTATATGACTTGGTGAGGGCTATATAGATGCCAGTTTCAAGTATAAAATAAATGCTCTCATGCCATTCTTAATGGGGACAATCAAAAAAGAAAAGGCAATAATTTAATATATTCTTAATGTTGCTCAGATTTAGTTTTGACAAAGAACTTCTCAATTCTCCTATTAAAAAGAATTATTATTATTATTTTTTAATTTGGAAATTTTGTAATTGGAGATGAGCAAGGTCAAGATCCCTCCTCTCCAAACATATTGTCTCCATGGCATATAATTACAGTCATTTCCACTATAAACATGTTCTAATGACTTATCTTCTGAGTGACCAAAATCAGCAGTTCACAGTACTATCCATCTTTTATGAAGTTATGTCCATGCCTCCTAAGAAAAAGGGTATCCATTCTCAGCTTGTACAGTCCATCGGGAGGAATTCCCCAGACTCTCATATGCTTCTTGTAAATTGATTATTTTATCGATTCATTATTCCTTGAATGTAAAACATTTCCTGGAAAGGGCAAAAAGTAGAGTATACAAACGCCTCTTGGAAACTAGAGGGATTTTCCCTGTTGTATAATGTTTAGTCATTCATCCCAAATAATTCATAAACCTCAAATTAAAACTTTTACAAAAGTGATGATTGAGAGTTCCTCTGATGATCTGTATAATACACAGAGTTAGAGTACACAACATGTGCTAGAAATGTGCTGTGGTTTAACCCGGCAGTCAGCTAAGCACCATGCAGCCGTTTGGTCACTCCCATCACCACAAGTGAGATGGGGGAGAGAACTGAAAGGAAAACAAAAGGAAAAACTTGTGGATATTTTAATATTATAATAATTATATATATATATATATATATATATATTAATTAATATTATAATAATTATAAATTTGTATATATAAAATAAGTGATGTACTATGCAATCGCTCACCATCCACCAACTGATGCCCAGCCAGTCCTCAAGCAGCATTCTACCCCTCTCACTTTTCATTGTCCCACATGATGCCCCATGGTATAGGACATTCCTCTGGCTTGTGTGGGCCAGTTGTCCTGGCAGTGTCCTCCCAGCAGCTCCTGGTGCATATCCAGCCTCCTTTCTGGCAGGGCAGTGTGAGAAGCTGAAAAGTCCTTTGCTCTGTGTAAGCACTGCTATGCAACAACTAAAACATCACTGTGTTATCAGCAGTATTTTACTTCTAAATCCAAAATATGGCACTATGAAGAAAATTAACTCTATCCTTGGTTAAACAAGGACAAAATGTTTCTCTTGTTTTACTTTTTTATTTTTTTTTATTATTTTTTTTAATCTCTTGCCATCTTTTTAGTCCAGATATTTTGAATTTAGAAGCTGCAGTAGTTTTACAATAAGTTTACTGAGGGCACAATTTGAAGATGTGGTTTACCTGAACTTCCACTGCTTTTGCATCCTGGTGAAGTAGGGCATGAGAGACTACAAGTCAGAATGGGACAACACAATAATATCTCTACAAACTTGTCCTACAGAAAAATCAGGCCCTTAACTTCATGCTTTTGAGACATATTTGGCTCATACTTGAGTTACATTGAATTCTGACTAACAGCAAGAAAATTCAAAAAAGCAAAAGCAAAAGCAAGTCTTAAGAAAAATAAAAGCCCACTGTGGACTGGACTGGCATGGCTTGCTGAAACACTTTTTCAGAGAAACTGATGCTAGCCAAAAGGAAGCTGACATAGTTGCTAGTTGCTTTTTCAAAACAATGGATCAACCTGGACGTACAGAAATGAAGCCAAAACACTAATAAATCCACAGTGAGTCATTCTACCCATTCAAATTCTGAGTGTCTTGCCATTTAGTAGAAATCATCAGAGCGAAGATTCTATTAAAAATCAAGCCAAAATTAATGCTGATAAATGTGTGATCAGAGAATGGCAGAGTCACCAGATAAAAAATTAATAATGACTGAATGGTCTTAACATATTTCCTTTGATTCATGGGAGCATGGTTATAGCACAGGGAAATGCCATTGCTTTCAGATGGAACAAATGGCTCTGTATTGACTATTGAAAGCAACAGATGTTCTGCAAAGCAATACTTCCACAAAGGGACAGTCTTGGAACTATTTTGTAAACAACCTAGCTTAAATTTTAATACATGCACTTTGAGGATGGCTGTGTGACAGAAGCTTGTGCAGATGGGTCTGGGAAGCTATGCAATACAAAGGGCATCTAACTGAATTTGGAAAGCCTCAAGCAGCCTCGTTTCTTTGAAAAAGAAAATCTGAGTGCACTTGGCTATGCTTGCATATTTGTGTGTGTCTCACTCTCTCTCTGTATATACATATGAAAAAAATACATTTTTTTCTTCAAAATACTTGAAAACAGTTATTATTGATCTTATTGATCAGTATATATACAAAATTTCTTTTTTTTTTTTTTCTTTTTTTTTTTTCTTTTTTTTTTCCCCTCATTTGACTGTTTACTTACATTATGTGATGATGGATATTGAAAGGAAACATGGTGGAAAAGCAGCTGGAAATTTCCAGTGATACTGTGAAGCTGTGATATCTGTGACCTCAGGGTCTGTTGCTCTCCTAATGAGAACCAGCAAAAGAGAGGTGCCATTTCAGAGGAAACTGCTTTGAAGGATGGGTGTCCAGTACATAGCAGACACATGTACATCTTAGGCATCTATTTCTTGTCAAATCTGCCTCCTTGCTGTCAAGGTGTAGAGAGGACTGGATGATCCCCAAGGAGCAGGGATCCAAGGGGCAACCCATGCTGTCTCTTAGGGGGACAGCCCTGCAGGAGCTGCACAAAGTTCGGCAGAGCTGGGTTCTGGTAGCAGGGGCTTTGACAACCCCAGACACCACAAGCAATGAGACAGAGCCAGGAGATAGGGCTAGAGAGGAGATGGAGACTGACATTGCTGTGTCATTGTGGGAGCAGGGATGGATTACCCCAGGCTGGGGTTACATGGGACTTCTGAACATGTGGTAAGAGTGGGGAGGTGTTGGGGAGTGGTGCTCTGGCCCTACTGATGCCCTCACAGCCCTGACACTTGCTGTATCACCATTTACTTTTGGAAATCAGAGAGCTCTAGCAGAATAATGTTTATCTGATAGAAAGCAATATCACTGGGTGTATTTCTAATATGTTGTCTCATAATTCACCCCTTTTTAAACTATGAGCAGAGCAGCACATACTTTTTTTTTCATGAAGTTTCTACATTTTTTCCTTCTTCCCCTCTGTTACCTGTGCAGAAGGCAGAAGCCCCAACCTATGCTGCAGCAAGAACCCATTACCTTTTACAGTCCCACAGGTGGCTGGGTTGGTAAAGCACACCGGTATGGTCCCAGGAGATCATAAGGATCGTTGTGACTACCCATCATCACAGAAGGACTGATTGTTATGAAGCTTTGCAAAGCCTATTTTACCTTTTGTGAAACAGAATAAATTATTGAATTTATAGATTTCTGAAGACAATGATCTTTGGATTTGCCCATTTTAACAATTGGCATCATGGAGAGCCACATTTCCAGGCAGCATTCTGCTCTTCTGTTACAAACATGATGCAGGTTAAGATTTACCAGGGATCTTAGGCATGTGTTTTAAACAGGAAAATTAGTCTGTTAATTTAGACTACATATAAGAACATACAGTTATTTGGACTTGAATTTGGAGTTAATGATTTCTTCACTGAAATGAACATAAACCACACTTTCAGTCTCACTGAATAAGCAGGCTTTAAGAATATGCCTATGTGCCTTTCAGGTTCTTCCCAGAGTCCGAACTTTTAAGAATTAATATTGCTGGCTTAGGACTCCAGAAAACAAATCAAAACAAAACAAAACAAAACAAAACAAAACAAAACAAAACAAAACTTATTTATCTGTCAATTTTGAGTTAGGTGGATGAAAAACACCTGGCTGTTTTGGATAGGTCCCAGGGAGAACAGGAAATACTAAATCCCCCTACTAAAAGTAGTATATATGGATTATTGCTTATTTACTGATTTGAAAAAGAAGTTTTGTTGAGGTGAACCTGGTTATGGTCTTACATAATACTGATTGAATGCCAATGAGGTAATATGCAATTTCACTGAATCACAGAATTGAAGGGTTTGGAATGGACCTTGAAAGATCATTGGGTCCAACCTCCCTGCCAAAGCAGGTTCCTTAGAGTAGGCTGCCCAGGTAGGTGTCCAGATGGGCCTTGAATATCTCCAGAGAAGGAGACTCCACAATCTCCGTGGGTAGCCTGTTCCAGTGCTCCGTCATCCTCACCATGAAGAAGTTCTTTCGCATGTTGGTGCAGAACTTCCTGTGCTCTATCTTGTGGCCATTACCCCTTGTCCTGTCCCTGCAAACCACTCAAAAGAGCTTGGCCAAATCTCTCTGTCCCAGGTATTTATACACATTCATGATATCCCCTCTCAGTCTTCTTTTCTCCAGGCTGAACAGATCCAGATCTCTCAGCATTTCTTCATAGGGAAGATGCTCCAGGCCCTGTATCATCTTTGTGGCCCTCTGCTGGCCTCTTTCCAGGAGTTCCCTGTCTTTTTTGTACCGGGGAGTCCAGAACTGGACACAGTACTCCAGGTAAGGCCTGACCAGAGCAGAGTAGAGGGGGAGGATCACCTCTCTTGACCTGCTGGCCATACTCCTTTTAGTGCATACCAGGATCCCATTGGCCCTCTTGGCCACAAGGGCACACTGCTGGCTCATGGTCACCAGGACCCCCAGGTCCTTCTCCTCAGAGCTCCTCTCAAGCATGTCATCCATTTAAAAGAGAAAAGGAGAGAGAGAAAATTAGACTAACCCTAAAATCTACATTAAAAAACACATTTTCTATTTCCAGATAAATGTTTTTTTGAAGTAAATTTGAGATCAAGAAAGGTATTGCTCAGGCCCTTAGGAAACACATGCAGTAGTGGCACATTACCTCCAGGGACAGCTCTAACAATTTCTGTGCTAGAGACCTTCAGAGATAGTAATTTGCATTGGATTCAGATAAGGTTGCATACTGAATGCAAATATGATCATAATTAATACAAGGAAGGGATAGGCATAATAGTGCACAAGTATGGTCATACTGTAAAATCCATTAAGTTTAGAGGAAGCTCCTGTCATAAATAGCTTGCCTTCTTAAATACCTCTAACAAAACAAAACAAAACAAAAGTGATAAGGGAGACAAAAAGTCATTGATAAACTGCCATCACCCCAATGTCCTTGCAAGATATTAGCCCAAAATAGCACATTGATGATGTACAAATCTGAGGCGTTACAGTGGGGAAACATGAGAGGTACAAAAGCATGAATATCCAAGGGCATTTCCATTATGCAATAACACTGTTGTGAGTCAATAAACTTAATGCATGCCACTGACTGATAATTAAAAGGGAAGGGTTACGGAGGATTTTTGACCTTATTGATCTATCAAGGAGTCAATGAAAACATTAGCATATTAAAAGTTCTGAGACATGGAATTATCCTTCTTACATTAACCAGAGCAAAGTCTGGCCTGGTCTGCTTTAGTTATTTCTGCAGTGTGCATAGGCCTGAGGTGCTGGAATAAGCATAAAAGATCTAGATTTGGCTGTGGTTGCAGCTAACCTTGTGAACTAAGTGAAGAATGAACAGATTGTGGAGGCATTGCTATCAGCTGAATGGCAGGCCCTGGTGCCAGACTGATGTGGGGTTTTGGCATGAGCCACCAGAGAGATATGCATGACTATGAAATAACTGCTGTCCCTAGCAGATGCCATGTACTTTATTAATAACAGTTAAAATTAGTAACAGTAAATATGACAGCTCTAGTTTTGAATATTTTTAAATTCTAAACTAAAATAAAATTTAATTTAAAATAAAATCCTACAGAAACTGATTAGACTTCATTCTACTAATTCAAAACATTTTGTAAGAACAAGGGCTCGCAACTACAGTCTCAAGAACACACTTGGTTTAATGTTTTCTAACTATTATTTGCTTTCCCTCTGTAGTGGCTCTGTAACTCAGTCTGATTTACTTTGAACTTACACCATTAAATAATAATTGATTAGTTTTTAGATGACATATAAATAATTCTGATCAAGAATATACTGCATGGGATGAGTTGCACTAGAAGATGAATGCTGGGGGTGACTGTCACTTCTGCATCTGTTTCTTTCTTTCTTTTTTTTTCTTTTGTTTTCTTTTTTATTTTTTGTAACAGAAGGCTCATCCCAGCACATCTTGATAGTCTGGGCCATGTCCCAGGGAAATTTCACTGCACTAGTTGCATAACTGAAGTGGATACTGTTTGGTTCAGTCAGATCTATGTGTGCATTCAACATGCAGTGTAAAGATTCAACATTTCAGTATGTGCATGAACTTAAAAATTCGGGGAACTGAGACATTGAACTCCTCAGCCTATTTTAATTTTAATTTTAATTTTAATTTTAATTTTTATTTTTATTATTATTTTTTTTTCCAGCAGCTTGTGCTCACATCTCTGTAAGCCCTGAATATAGGAACATCTCTGAACAGCACTGTATAACCATCATTTGTTGTCCTAGCCCTTCCTTTTGGACAGGCCTTCTCAGTGTTTTCTTCTTTAAATTGTCTTTGTGTGCTGCAAGACATTCCAGACACTTCGGTAAAAAGACAGGTAAGTGCCTGTCAACAGGAATAAAAGAACCTAGCTATTCCCTGACACACAAAAGAGTCAGCCTTCTGAGTGCTTTATTAGTGATGCTCACAAATGAATGAAGAGCAATGAAGCCAGACTGACCATCTAAAACTTACCAAATGGCATATCATTGCAATGCAGACATGAGCTATGCCATGTATCCCTCCACCTCTCTCAACACTCTTGCCTTTCTCAGACTCCATGAGGTTACTCCCCTTCTTCTGCCTTTCACTTCAGGCCCAAAACTTCTTCACAGTGTGACCAGAAGTCATTCAGGGCTGTAAGACATAGCACTGTCAAGATTGTCCACACTGCTATACATTACAAAAGGAGGTCTCAATCTGCTTTTCTCATTCCTGTCCCTGTGAGAGTTTGTGAACTGCTGGTTCAATGCACTTCTGACCTCTTTAATATGTGGGATGCAAGGAGAAAAACCAGGAGAGGCAGATCTTCCCAGTTTCAGAACTGTAAGGTATGACATACATGTATTATTTCAGTGTATCTCCAGGGAGGAGGACTTCTGCTGTTTTACAAAAACTTGTCCCAGGCTCCCTCACATGGGGAGCTGAGGGGCAGGCGCTGAGCTCTGCTCTCTGGGGACAGTGACAGGACCTGAGGGAATGGCATGGAGCTGGGATGGGGAGGGTCAGGCTAGGGGTTAGGGAAAGGGTCTGCACCCAGAGGATGGTGGGACACTGGGACAGGCTCTCCAGGGTAGTGGTCACAGCAGTGAGAAAGCTGGAGTTTAAGGAGCATTTGGACAATGCTTTCAGACATCACGTTTAATTTTTGTGTGGTCCACTGCGGAGCCAGGAGCTGGACTCAATGGTCTTTGTGGGTCCCTTCCAAGTCAGGATGTTCTATGATTCTGTTTATTGATTATGTTGCATCCAACATTATTCTACGTTGCTTTTCGATTTCATGGTGGGCTAATCACTTTTTGGCAGAAACTGCTATTGTAATTATTAATTACATTAATAATGTAATTAATAATAATATAATCAATAATGACATTAATAATGTATTTATTACATTAACAATTACAATATAATAATAGTAATAATATGTGATGTAATTATTAATGTATTGCCTTCTGGTAAACAGTATACTGCCAGTCATCATGAAAAGCATTTGCATGTGATATTTCTGAATGAGGGATCAAGTGCGTGGCCCTAAATTAAATAGGCATAGTAATCTGTGGATGTCTGTGACAAGGCAGAAGAGGAGACCTGGAAGCAGAAAATTGAATTCAATAAGTGGGTTTGGAGGAAGACTGAAAGGGAGATGTAAGCTGTTACAAACCTCCACCTGGAGATCAATGTGAGTCTTGCCATTCACTGGAACAAATGGAGAGTCAAGGCATGGTAGGAGGGAAGCTACTGAGGGAAGGGAGGCACCCAGAGAAAACACCTCTGTCATAGTATTGCTACCAGGACAACTTTCATCACGTCCAGTCACTGTTCTGTAACCTGGACTACAAGAACATAAAATCAGCATCATCTATTGTGTAAGAATATCGTGGAATATAAAGAACGTGGGCATGGTTATCACCATACCAAGGGGAATTGGGCCAAGATGACAAAAGAAGGGGAACAGTAAAGTCCAAAGGTAAACTTTGCCCACTGTAATGTTATTATAATGTTAATAAACACAACCCAGCTGAGGTGAAGACCCTTCCCCTGAGCATGCATAGGTTTTCTGGATAAGACTGATCAACTATATGTACATCACTATTGAGTTAAAATTTTGTGGATGTATTAATATGACAATGACTATGTAGAATTGTATAAAAATCAAGGAAAGTCTAGGCTCAGGTCAGCTTTATGGAAAACCACCTGGGACCCAGATTTGTGCAACTCTGAAATGGACAATATCTCAAGTTAGGGTGTGTATTTGGCTTATTGCACGCTGACTTGGTAATGAATGCAAAAGTTTTATTGGACAGCAATGACACAAGGCTAAAGGGAAGCAAGAGCAATGAGCTCTCCTAAAGAGCCAGGCTTCTAAATGTTAATCTTGATCCATGAGGGATTAGATACATCTGGTTTCCTTCAGCAAACGAAAAGGGAACCTGGAAAGGTGGGGGAAAATAGGGCCTGTTGATTTCTTTTAGACCAGAGGAGCTGAAGAATCAGTTTGCAGAGGAGCAGTGTAAGAGCTCAGGAGGGCTAAGGCCTCTAGCCCTCAGGGCATGGTATCCCTGCTATAGTTATGCACAGATGCTCTCCTTGTCACTCGGGCTGGAAAAGTCAGACAGCAGGCCTGGCATATGTACAAACGCCTGTGCTCTGTTTATTTAAATATATACTTAGAGGGTTTTGTGTACTGAAAGATGCAAACCTGCTCTGTGCTACCACCATTTTTGGAGTGGAAGTAGAATCATCTTGTTGAGATCCCAGTGTTCTTGCAGTCTGGCGCTGCCCCAGGGAGTTCTGCAGATGGCCCTTCTCATCTGTGAGGGGACAAACCAGCTCCCAAGCACAGACGTGATGCTGGGTCTGTCTGTTCCCCGTGATGCTGGGTCCTTGACAGAGGCAGGTTCAGTTTGATTCAGTTTCCATGAGATGTTACAGCTCATTTAAACCAACAGACTGCATGTACAGGGGACTGGAAGTTGTTTTTCTCTCTTTTAGCTCTCCAATCAGTCTGAAATAGAGGGACATTTATACTTTACATTCCTGTGCATACAAGCATGCTTGTAAATGCATTCACATAGTTAGTGGACAAAATACAATATATCAGTCATTCTTCTTTTCATTCTTCTTTCTGATCTTCATTTAATGCATTGAGTGAGGGGAAAAATATGGGTTAATGGCACAGTGTGTGGAAAAAAAATAGGGTGCTATGACTAAAATGCTACTTTCTCAAAAAAGAAGCTCTGTAGTTACCGAATGAAATATATCATAGTCCAGAGGAACCTCACAGATCTCAGTTTATCCTTCATCTCTCAAAATATTGTACATGTAAATCATCTGCTTGAGATATGTGTGATTCAGCTTGTGGTTGAACTTGTTCCTTACCTTGTCATTTTCAATATGGACAGCTTCCAGAGAAAGAAATATATTCCAAAGTAGATATTCCACAAATAATTCAAACTCTGATGTGGTGAAATTTGACACAGGAGATAATTTCTACTAAAAATACAATATTTAAGAATAAGCACAAAGAGAACAGGTTCTACATATCCAGTCAGATGTTGTTTCCTGAATGACTAAGTCTTCTTTGATGTATCTCACAAACAAGTTTCATTTTGTATATGAAATATTTTGTTGCGCAACCTGGACTAGTAGGCAGACTGACTGTTTCTTTTGCAAAAATCTGGTTTCAGTCATCACACTTAGAATTAAAATTTCAAAACAAGACTTCATGAAGTTTTGCAGAAGTCTTCCTCAATTGACTTTTAGAGAGCAGCACTGAATGTGCTCTGTTGACAACACATGAAACTTCCACTTGGTCAGAAAGCTGGTAACTGTATTGAGAATGTAGTAGCGAATGCATGACTTAGTGGGCATCTGCCATATCTTATTGTAAATGCTTATAAACCAAGTATTTTGGATCATTATGGGGAAAAAAAAAAAAAAAAGGACTTCTTTTGTCCCCCCAAAATACTGCACAACTAGCTTTTATTCACAGTTGCAATAGTGAGTCTTGGCTGCTTGCCCTGTCTAGTGACAAAATGGCAAATTATGAATCACATTAGAAATAGAGAAACAGAGATGCTGTGAAGTAGAGATTTTTTTCAGGCCCCTCACAGGATGATGGAAAATCTGAGAACAGCACCTGTTAGAAGCTACATAAAACAGATATGTGCCAAAATGCAGTCTCTGTTACAAGTTCAAAATCAGTAGGATTTTATTTTGTTCTACAGAAGCTGGATATATTTTTCAACTATCTGAGACCTTTTTCTCAGAAAATATAGAGTTATTATATGGTATAAGTGTAAAAAAAAATAAATCTTGAGATGCTGAATTTATCTATAGATCATCTTCTCTCTGTTATTTAGAATAATGCAGGCTTGAGAAATGCCTGATTACAAGATCTGTGTGGTGGTAGTGGGTACAGGTCTTTCCTGACCAAACATCCCCTTGGATGTAAGCATGATTCTTTGCATAAGCTATTTATAGGAATACGATCTGTGGAGAACATCAGCTCCAAACACTACACTGTGTATGTAGCAAATAATTGGAGAAAACCCATTGGTATTGTAGGATTCTGGGGGTATAACTAAGTAAGAAGTGTGCATTCCTGTGTGAGAGAAAAGCATGCATTGATCTCTGCTTGCTTGTCTGAAATATGCAAAAGGTTTACAGAGACCATGAAAGAGAACAAAGGTTATCTTTCATTTGTGCAAATTGATTTCAATTAATCCAATTAATTTCTATATCCTGTTGTTTCTGGCAATAATGAACACAGAATTGTGCCAAACATATACTATGAATCTGATACAAAAAGATTTGGCAGCTTCACATTCAATAATTCACAGCAACATGCTGAACCCTAAGAAAAGCTCCTTCTGTGATGCTGTGGTGCAAATTACAAAGATAAATTGGAACTTGACTGAGCTGGATAAATGAGCTCATTACTGAGGGTTTAGTTCACTGATATTCTGCGGTGACAGTTAGACAAAAGATCTGTATTTTCCCCGATATTAGGGATAAGTCATATTTCTAGAACTTTACAAGCAGATATGCCTTTTAAATGAATAATTTGCTCATTCTCATTGTTTTAGTAAGTCTGGGCAATATTTTTCAGATTGTTACCAGCAGAAAGACAAACAAACAAGATGCCAATGCTGTAGTAGAAGTCCATCATAAAGTCATGAATAGCAATAAGTGCTCCAGTTTCTGTGCTTGCACTATTGTCTTTCTTGATTTTCTTTCTTTATCTGCCTCGGAGGGTTATTTGGGCAGAATTCACCATATTAACTAGATGATCTTCAGGGTCCCTTCCAACCCAAATCACATGTGACATTCAACAAATCACATAAAGATGGTTTTGAAAAATGGTTGCCCCTGTGCCATCTTCACCATGACATGTATCACGGATGTCTGGAAAATTCTTATTTCCTTCATTTTCTGCATGTCAGCAACTGCTAAGCGGGTGGTCTATGACTAATCATGCTTTATGGGAATCCCCTATGACAACTTTGTATGTTATCTGGGATGAAAATAAATGAATTTCTTCTCTGGAGGCAGATGAAGTTCTGAGTCATGTGTTTTTTTTGTGTGTGTTTTGTTTTGTTTTGCTTTGTTTCCTCCTCCCCCCCTCCCCCATCCCCAATGAAAAAGAGACCACTGAATTCTCCAACTCCCAAGACAGTTTCGAGAAACCAAAAGGAAAAGCTACCCTAAAGCTGACTGAGGTAGTGTTGGCTGATTTATATACATCAGATATTCAACTTCCAAGGCAGCTCTCAATATACCCACACACTGTCTCTCGGTATCATGGACACACAAACTCAAAGCCATGACATTGATGGGTGAATGAGTACTTCTTACAGGACCAGAAAATTGCATTGCAGATCAGGAAAACCTCTGCCAGAACAAGTTCTTTGAATGGAAGCAATTACCAACAACTGCAGCCATATAACATGTAGGGTCCCTCCCAGTGTTCACTATAAAATTTCTGAGTATTTATCACAGTAGAGCTCCTCATCTTTCATTTAGCTTTATATAGTCTGTCATTAGTCTTGGATGGTCCAGTTGCATTTGGTGGTTTTTTTTTTTTTTTTTTTTTTGTTTGTTTGTTTGTTTTTTGGCATTGAAAATCTTCCAAAGGAGAATTACAATTTTAACTATTTATCCTTCACAAGTCTCATCGGTTCTCCTTTTGAATGTTTTCCAGAATGTTAATTATATATTTTTACCCTGAACCATCTTTCTAAAACCCAAAATGTAGCCAGGACAGTACTTGAGCTGCAGGCACTGTGACTGACCCTTAACCCATGCATTATTCTACAGCTACAGCAGAGTTCAAGAGCATACTTGAAATTCACCTCCAATGTGCTCTCATGACTCCCTATAAACAAATCAATCACCTGCTTGCCTTTTCCCTGAAATTACAGCTGCTACTGAAAGAAAAGGAATGTGCATAGATTAGATGTTTTTTGAAGCTTGGCTTTATTACCCTGACAAGAACATACTGTTTCAGGCTGTCACTTCTTGCACATTCAGCCGTACATGGTTTTCCTAAAGGTCAAGCTATCTCATCCCAAGCAATATCAGTATGGATTGAAGAACGTATAAAAGTGTAGCTACTGTAGTTCTCCACTGAGACAGCAGGGCTGACTGAAGCAGAATTCAGAGGTCATTATCTTCTGGTTTCAAAAATACATCAAATCAGAAACCTGCAAAGAAATGACATGGTGCAAGTCACTAATCCTTCTAGAACATTATGCACTGGAATTGGATGCTGGATAAGTTGACAAATTCAGAGAGAAACACAATGATCAGCATTCAGCAGAAACTTGTCTCATTTTTGTGCATATTTATAACAACAAAGTATACCTGTCAAAAAAAAAGTTACTCTGCAACAACCATGGTTCTTCAAAGCTCTGTAGTCACTGAGCCTCTGTCTATTCCTGCTTTTTGCAGAACTGCAATGAAACAGGGTTTTTCTGCTCATCTATCAATACCCTTACACAAAAGCATAGTGAAACTGAAAGGACACATTCAGCCACCACTGACAAAAAAGACAGTTTTTGTAAACCTTCAGAGATCTTCTGTGGTCCCTATAGAATAAGCATCCTAGTGGAACTAGAAGGTGGAGCAGGTTGTTCTATAAAGGTGATTGAAGTATGGACTTTCTCTCACTGACTCCACACAAAAAAAAAGATAAGTAAAATCTCTGTACAACACTACTACCTCTGAGATATGAAAACACTCTTTGAGACACCAAGATATATTGATCTAAAAATCATTTGGAGCCAGACTCTCATAGATCAGCTCTATTCTTTACGCCTAAGCTCTAGATCAGAAGCTTTGCCTACTGGAAAACTTTGCTTAATCTCTACGAATACCTCTAATTGTGTGATTCCAAGCAATGGAAACAACTAGCTGCTGAGAAGGGTCTTTGTGAAATTCACAAGCAGGAAAAAACAGCAAGGATAAAGAAAAAAAGTATGTAAATAAACATTTATACCAGCATTTGATCCACCTTACTACATTTTTGTTCTATCAATATAAAAGAGATTTATCACTGGTAATACAGTCATATGGCTCTCTGTCATTCTTAGTATTGTCTCTGGCCTGAGAGTTTATCAGGTAATGAACGGACTGGAGGAAGATGTTACTGGGCTTTGGGCTCTTCTGACTGCTGTTACCTGTGAAGAAACCCATAGGAATATGGCAGGCAGCCTAACGGGTGAAATTCACATATGCCAGTGACGTGGCCATGTTAGGGATGCCCTAATGTTCAGGAAACATATTTTCCCAGTTTTCTCCAAGGCTCAGGTGCAGCATACAGTTCTGTGTCTTGCATGGGAAACCTCTGAGATCTCTGTGTTGACAATCCTACATACAACAGGATATAAGATAGATACAAAGCTCTGAGAGTCCCAGAAGAATCTGACATATAAAAAGAACATGGGACCTGCCTGTTTATTCTTGGATACAGATCCCTCAATAATGATTTATTGAAGATTATTTTAGGTATTAAATCCATGTAGCAATGACTGCATACTTCCTCTCAGATAATTGACCACCAAAAAGTAATTTGCCATTAAGATGTCCAGTTGTGAATCTATTTTGTTTATATTGGCTTATTCCACAATAATTCTATCAAATTCTGTATAAAACCATAAATATAAAATTTCTCTATGTAGTGTTCTATAATGTAATTTTTACCCCTTAGACTTATATTTTGTTCTTGTTGTTTTGTTCATGCAACAATCAAAAGCTGTGGAATAAACAGGAAAGTCTTGTTTACTTTCTTCTTCCAGAAGTGCAGCAATGATTCCATGTTGGATTAGAAGACCAAAAGAAGGAAGATTATGTCCTCTGAGCAAGGGATAACAAGTTGTTAGTGTATGTCATACAACAACAATTGTGCTAGAAAGCAAAATCCAAGAGTGTTATCAAAGCAGAAAAGGCTGCATACAAAGGAAAATACTTCCTTTTTCAAAGTGCTTTGAAATTGCATATTAGAACATTTATATTTTAAGAAAAGAGCAAAACCAAATAATTTAGTTATTATCATGTTATTGTAAGAAAGCTGTAAGAAGTTGGGATCACACAAAACACACAATCCCATTTTATCAAAGGTTATATAGAAATCTTGTCTGGAGGAAAACATCTCTGAGTAGTAGCTGGTGTTCAGACTCTTTACTCTCCCTTACTTTCCTATTGAATGTTGTAACCTTACTGATATAATTCCTCCTAAGCCTGATTTATTTAGGAGAGATGAAAAGGGAACGTTAGTAAGTTTAGCTTCTTATGTATGACTATGGCCCAGAGGTCAGTAGGCCTGAAGCTAAGCATGTGTTAATGCATATAAATATATATAAATATATATATATATTTTCTGAACTAAGACTGATAAAGCCACAGAGTATGGCTAGTTTCCAACTTCTATCACTCTCTACTGCATTTTTAGACCTAAAATACAGTTTGTAACAACTTCACATAAATGCCAGATAGCTGCCAGGCTCGATCATGTTATGCAACTTTCTATTTGCAAACAAGCACAGAATATGGTTTTATTTGTGTACCATTTGGGGAATATCTGGTTTCATACAGATTTAATGTGAAGCTGCGTATTTGTCCCTAGATAAGAAATTTGCTATTTGTTGCTCATCATTCTTTAGCTTAAAACACAGAAATAAGAACAATACCTTATGAATCAGGTTATCTGTCAGATGTCAGGAGTAGTCAATCAATCATGTCAGAACACCCGTTTGAAAAGCCTGAGTCCTAAACCGTGAAATCTAGTTTGAATAAGCAAATCTTTAGCACCAACTTGGAGGAATCTGCTATGTTTTCATGCTTTATGTATTTCTGAAAGATTATTCCACTCCATGAGTGTAAAGCCCTTGTAAAGTTCATGTAGAGCTCAAAAGATCTTAACCTCTGTGCACCAAGCATTGCTGAACAAGCTCATAGAGAACCAAATCATTTGCAGTATGTTGAGAAAAAACTGCCCCAGTACTTCAGGGTGATCCAACAGGGTACTTACTCTATGGGACTGATTATACAAATGACTAATGAGTACTTCAATACCTATAAAGGTGTATGGGTCTCAGTTTCCTTTATCCTAGCACTTCTGGGTTTGAATAGATATTTGAAGAGAACAGACTACTTTCACACTTTCTTTAAAGCATTTTGTAAGGAAAATTAGACCCTAAGAGAAGTTGGGAGTATTTAGCACCCTTCATTGTCATGTTACTCACTATTTTCTTCTTCCTGTTTCTGATTGACACTTCATCCTGAGGACAACAAATCCATGCACTTCTATGTGCACATATTTTAATAGATTTAGAAATCCATAAAGAAAACTGCAGAGGGCCCGGAAGCTTCAGAGATCAGTAAAATCATAGCAGTGCTCCTGTATAACCTGTGGTGCAGCACAGCAGGGGGTGCAGTCACACGCAATCCAACTTCTTTGGAAAGATGATGGCAGACAGGTTTCATCACACGCATACTTCTCAAATGCAAATACGGATCTCCATAATTCATAGCTTAGCAATCTTTTAAGTTTTATTTTTTTTTACACTCTCTCTCTGTACAATTGTGCAGACATGCTGTCTGAATAATTGCAACAGTGAAGCTTGCATTTGGAAGACAGTTCTACATTGTGCTGTGAGGTTTTTAATAAGTGTCGCACACTGTGAGCATTTCAACTATTTCCATTTCCAGTCACCACATGCAGAACTTTCATAAACAACCTATTTCCCAAACTCAGACACCTTAGATAGGAGTTGTCTGTTTTCACTCATACCAAGGATGGACAAATCTATTCAGGCAAAAGTAAGATCTAGAAGAAGTGCTTATCAGAATATCTCAGTCAGCCCTGCATATAGCCATTTGAGAGGCAGAAGAATGTCACCCAGTCCTTCCACTAAAACACATTAATTGCTTAAGAACACATAGCAAATGAAAGGCAGAAGATCAGAGTCATGTGATCCCTGAGTGGATCCATCACATTTTAGCTATGGGTTGGGACTAGGAATCTGAAGGACATGCAGGAGGGTAAGTGCTCTCAGAAAAATACGGGTATTCTCAAAATATGCAGTCATTAGGAAAATCACAGAAAACCTCTTCTTGTGACACTGTCCATGGGATTTCTTAGAACAAAGTCTTTTGAAAGCACATAAAATAGAAGAATTATATAATTATATATATAAATGAGTGTGAGGGATTTCTCTTATGACAAACTGAGGACTGCTTTCTTGCCTTTCTTACTAGCCTGGAACAAATCAGCTGGAGTATCATTTTCTTTCAGTTGAGCTGCTGTTTTCTTACAGCCACAATAATCTATCTTCCTGTCTATAAGTAATGTGAGGAGGTTTAATTTGCATCTCTTGAGTGATAAATAAATCCACCTTCTCTGTAGGATCATGTATGCTCCCTCCTGATAAGTCTTTTCTTTGGAAAGGAGGAAGTTAATAGTGGAAGAAAAACCTCTCAGAAATAACAATGTGGAATAGAAGCTGACCTTGAAAACAGCAAGGACATTTACAGTTTTGCAGTGATGAGGCAATACTTAGTAGATGAAGAAGATGCCTGGGAAAATGATAAGATGGTATGGGATGGCTCCTACATTCTCTAGTGGGGAGAGAATTCATCTATCCATTTCATCTACCTTGAAGTACAGCTTCAGCATGCCTGGGACGGCAACCACAGCACATTTGTCTGTACAAGAAAACCTTGGTACACTACAGAGGCAGACAGTGCCCCTTGCAAGGGCCCTGTGCCCCATTCTCCTCTACCTTGTTGTCTTAGCCCTTGAAGTATAAGGTGAATGCAAAACAACCGGCATCCCTCTGGACAGGGAGTACATACATGTATTCAAGGCACACAATGATTTACAATGAAGTGGAGGAGCAGTACCTCCTTACCTTTTTTAAAGGCTTAAGTTGTCTATGATTGTATGTCTCTTCTAGATTTCTCCTTGCAGTTTGAGGGGGGTTGATGACTTTGCCCATGTCCTTGTCAGGCACACCCCTGATGGGCTCCAAGCTGGTCTGTGAGGAACATGCACCGTGAGCTCAGCTGTCATTTGACTCCACGTCCTATTACCATTTCCAGCATTATTTGCTATCTGCCATCCCAGTGCTTCATATATTAAAGAAGCTAACTTGGCACAGCTGGAATAAATATAGCACACAGCTCTCCTGTCAAGGTGCTTACTTCATTAGCCAAAGGAAAAAATGTTTCCTATAGTTTTTCTTGTAATTTTCATGATTTTTTTAATTTTTTTTTTTTTCCTGCTGGAGACCCTGTCTATGCAGTTAACCACAGCATATATTATCTAAAACAATTTTTGAGCTCTCAGTAAGTAACTCTTTCAACAGAATTTCTTATTTCAAAGGAAGAAAGGAATAATTACAGGAGGATTGATAGCTGAATGGTTCATGGTACTTGTACACAATGTTTAGCTGGGAGAACATTCACATAGAATTTTGAGACATTAGCAATATTCTCCATTCAGAAACAAGTTATTTATAAATGTACAATTATGTTGCCAGAGAAAATCTACAGAAGTTGCTGAAGGAGGAGAGGTGAATCTTTCTTGTGATTTCTAGTGTCCTGCTCTACATTCATTGTATGCCTGGATCGTAGGCCACAAAACTACTATGGTGTCATGTCTGCAGGGAGGCTCTCTACACTTGGGCCCCTTTACTTTCCATTTCTACCCCAGTGGAGTATGAAAAAAAGACTGTTTTAAGAGCTTGGGTGCTGTTAAACCAGCTGTTGCAGCTGGTGGGTGTAAAACAGGAAAAAAACTTTGCAAATGCAGTTTATTTCAAATATTTCAAATTTTATCAGGTTTTCAGGGATTGCTTTGTCTGAGTTACATAGTTTCATTTCTAATTTAAATTTAGACAAAGTAAGGCTGAGATATTTAGCTCCTTCCTTCCTTCCTTCCTTCCTTCCTTCCTTCCTTCCTTCCTTCCTTCCTTCCTTCCTTCCTTCCTTCCTTCCTTCCTTCCTTCCTTCCTTTCCTCTTTTCCTCTTTTCTTTTTCTTTTTTCTTTTTCTTTTTCTTTTTCTTTTTCTTTTTCTTTTTCTTTTTCTTTTTCTTTTTCTTTTTCTTTTTCTTTTTCTTTTTCTTTTTCTTTTTCTTTTTCTTTTTCTTTTTCTTTTTCTTTTTCTTTTTCTTTTTCTTTTTCTTTTTCTTTCTTTCTCTTTCTCTACTTCCTCTTCCTCTTTCTTTCTCTTGTACTATTGTGTTTAATACAGCACTGAAGTCATTCATGTGTTTAATACATTCATATGCTTAATACAGCACATGAAGTCATTCATGTTTTTTCTGCAACAGATATCATTGTATATGTAAAGTGACCTATATTTAACTTTTTTTTTTTTTCAGAGAATCACCTTATACCAAAGTATTAAGTAAGAAATAGGCTGCTCAAAAACTGAGTAGTATGATTTTTCATGCCAGAAGTGGGTTAAACCATAATTTGTGATCATTGGCCTACATATCATGCTTAAATAGATGCATTCTCTGTTATAAATAATAAGTATTAGGGTCACCTTTCTTCCTCCTATTCTGAAAGGGTCTGTCTCTGTTTGGACGGCTTATTCCTGAACCAAAACAAGGGAATTTTCTTGATGCTAATGCAAGAGGGCAGAAGATAGTATGTGAATCCAATTTTGAGGATAATGAGTCTGCTCTCCACTTCTCAGCGCTGGCAGGCTGTTTTCAAATAGAGCTGTAACTGCACATTTTTCTCATCCTCTGTCCTTTACAGGGGTCATTTGACCTGGTATACACTCTGCCAAATGATACAGATTTCAAGAGAGTTGGGACATATCCAGGGTGTTGGAGGAGGTGTCAGGTGGATTTTTCTCTCACAGCAGATGATATTACCAGAGGAATTGTTTGAGACTCCAAAGAAAGAAAGCATACAACCATAAGAAGAGTCAGAGCAGCAGGCTTGATGTGAAATGGTGATGAATATAGGTGCTATCAGAGAAGCAGTAGGAAGAAGGTGGAGACATATTTTTCAGGTTCAAATATTTATTCCTTTTCTCACTCTCCATTAAGCTTTGATATCAGGATTTTACAGAGATCATTCTCTGCCAAAACTAAAAGAAAGTGATATTCTCTGCGTAGGTGGGTATCTACTGTAGCATCTTCAATCTGCATCCCAACAGCCTTTGCTTCACCCCATGGTCTTCTTAGTGTGTTTAGAAGTCAGAATAAATAGTGTGAGGGTGGAGATAGCGCTGATATGAGCCATAATTTCACCTCATGTGAATACATGGGTCTGGAGTTAGATGCAGCTAAATTCCAGACAGAAGAGAAAAAAAGAAAAAAAAAAAAAAAAAGTGTACCTTGGGTTTTATTCCTCATTGAGTGTCCCAGAGACATTCCATGGGATGTTTAGCATGGATGTTTTTGAGCTAAACTCTGCATTCATATTTGGTTTGCTCTCTGTTCACATTCTGTCACCATTCTGTCCCCTATGTGGAAATTGTGGTCTGTTTTTATGCAGTTTCTAGTAACTCTTTCAGAGATTAGTCTAGCAAACTGCTAGGTATCCATGGATGTAACTACTGTACTGGAATAAGGTCTCATGCAAAAAAACCTAGATGTTCACATTGCATACTGCTGACACACAACTGACTTCATACATTACCTACCCTAAGATGTCGCAGCACTTGCTGTGCTAAATAATTAGCTATGCCTTTTATTCAGCTATACCTAACTGAGGTGTGATAATGTGCAGCAGGGACTGCTGGTAAAAGGAAAACATGTAGATTAAGGAGATGCTGAGACTTGGAAACATTTATAAACAGTGATGGTTAAAAAAACTCTGAAGCCCTGAGTTAGGCTGACAACTTCTCCGAAAATTCAGGAAACACTGACATCTCCCTCCTGGAGTTACAGCTTAAAAAACACTGACAGACAGGCAAAAATGAGGTAACAAACCAACTTACTTTTGTGAGGACAACCTTTGCTAATCAGGATAGCTTTTCATGTCAGTGGTTATGACTGTGAAAGGCTGGAAACTCATGCATCTGACCATCTCTGTGCTTCACAGGAGGTGGTGTCTGAATTCAAGGGAGATGTGGTCTGTGATCTAGGAGGAGCTTGCTAGCATTGTACTGAAGGATGAAGGAGACATCTCGTGCCTCCTCTCCTCACGGGGTCATGCAAAGCACTCTGGAAACTTTTGCTAAGGTCAGTTCTCAGATAACTATGTCTTGTGAGTGAACATTTTGAGGAGAACCATAGATGTCTGCTCTTCAGTGCAGGCCTGGAAAAGATGTGGAGCTGAGAAACACCTGTGGTTCCTGCAGAGTGTGATGCTGAGATCCATTCTCTCTTTGGCTGGCAAACGTTTTCTGACATGGAGGAACTCAGAAGAAGTAGTTTAAAGCTGAGTCATCCTTGCATAAAATGTTCTCCCACTTCTGTTTGAATCACTTCAACATCCCAGTGGAGAAGTCACAGAACAGGGTTAAATCAGATGCCCCAAGCAAATCCTCTCCACTGGGTATACAGGAAATTATCTTCTGCCTCAGGCACTGAAACTGGGTGTTTGAAGTTGGGTGAAGGAAGAATTTATTCCTGGCTGCATGTACTTCTCTGGCAATGGATGGCACTAAACATAACACCTGGGATGATGTGAACACATAACTCAGGTAAGCATGGGAAGACATCACAAACTACCAAGCCATAGTTTAATATCACTAGTAAGGATATGTGCAACATGCTTCACAGTTGGCAAGAACAGGTTCCCTTCTCCAGTGAGTTAAACTTTCAAAATTAGATGTGGTGCCAAGGTCAGAATCAGAAAAGGGAAGGCTGGGGACTGTGAGGTTGAGGATCCTTACAACATGCATGCAGGGCTTCTTCTAAATGCTTCTGAGCTTGGCATGTGGTATAGCCAGCAATAGTAGTGGCAAAACAGTTGGAATGAATTAGGAATTTCAGCAAGAAGCAATTCAAAAATGGAAAATTACAGAAAGAGCAGCTGGAATAAGGGTTTACATTGTCTAAAAAATAGTCCACCTCCTCTCATGCTGCATAGATGTTCAGCTTGAAGAAGAGAAGGCTCCAGGGTGACCTCATTGCAGCTTTTCAATACACTGGCACAGGTTGCCCAGAGAAGCTGTGTATGCCCCATTCCAGGAGGTGTTCAGGGCCAGGTTGGATGGGGCTTTGGGCAGCCTGGTCTGGTGGGAGGTGTCCCTGCCCATGGTGGGGTGTTAGAACCAGGTGATCTTTCATGTCCCTCCCAACACGGGCCATTCCATGATTCTATGAGAAGGGCTCTGAAGGTAGTGGAAATTTTTCTCCTTTGCCTAACAATTACTTATATTAACACTGAGATCATATTTCAGTCATGTTTCTGAATCTCCCATCCAAATCCTTGTTTAATATCACAGGCAGGGTTTCTGCCAGTGTTTCCTCAAGAGAGCAGCTCTATTTCATGAAACAATTAAATTTAAATTTGTTTGGTGGCCTGAAAATCCTAAACTGCATTTCAGGCTTATAAGCACAGTGGGAAGAAAATGATTCCTGAGAAATGAGAATGGAGTCAAGTTGGGGATAAATACCCTAAATTGTATTCTCAGCCACAAATCCTGTTTCAGGAGCAGAGAGCAGCCGGGTGAGGTTGTGATCCAGACTGACGAGGAATGAAACAGGCAGTGCTGGTTTACAGAGCCTAGCACAAGCATGTAAATCAAGTCAATGAAAGAGAAAATGAGTTGCTGGACTGAAGTGAGAAAATTAGGCACCAATTTCTGATTTGTTAAAAAAAAAAAATCCATAAGAGGCAAAGTGCCATCTTAGGGAGCAAGGTCACTAAGGTGCAGAGTCCTGTGCTCATTTGCACTGTAGCAAAAAAATGTGTAACAGAAAGAGATAAAATCAATAGCAAATAAGAATTAACAAAAAGACTATTTGACAGCAGTAAGTCCTTTCATTCTGATGGATTTGAATTCGAGAAACTGTGGGGACTGCATAAGGTTTTGAATGTTGGTTGCATTACAACTTTCTTTCAGTTTTAAGTCAGGGATCACTTCTAGACTCGTCTTGTTTTCCCATTACATTCCCATCAATGCATATTAACAGTTGTGTAAGATGAAAGTCATGCCTGACTATATGAGGTAAACTGTGCGGAAGCTCTGTTAGATTTTAATAAGTGGATAACAAAGATAGTAATGTGCGTGAGATGTGGTTATGAGTGGTTACCTCAACAGAAGGACTTATACTGGAAAGATAAAACAGTCAGCACCCAGCTACACAAAATGGAAACCACTGTCAGAGAAGACCACACTGAGAAAGATGCCTTAGCAAGACTGTACATTTGGGCTTGCTCTACTGATGACAGACTTCCCAGTTCTTCATCCTCTTTACTGTTTCAAGCTATTTCTCAACATTACAACACAAGCCAACTATATTTGCAGCTGAACTATTTTGGGTTATCAGATTTTAGAAGGGTCTTAACCAATGTCTTGCTAGTTTGTATTTGTCTTGTGCAATGCGTTTTGAACAAAAAGTTTAACAGCATATTTTGATGAGGTGAGACTACGTATAGCTCTGGTCTTTTCTGGCACTGTGTCTGATGTTTAGCTTTCCTTTGCTGGTGATATCTTATTCCAATCCCTGATACATTCCCTACCAAGCTTCCTCCCTGACCTGATCTGAAGAACTGTGTTTTCTGTTGCATGTGGCCTGAAGCTTGACATCCAGCAACAATATGAGAGTGTGTATTTATATATATAGATATATATTTATGTGTGTGTGTGTTTGTCTTACTTTGGCTGATGGAAAGGACAGAAGCATGAGATAGATTTGCTCTTGATGCAGCTCCACTGTCACACTTCCACTGCTCTTGAATTGTCAGTGGAGAGATGCTGCCACAGTGAGACAAGATGAGAAGGGCTCTTGCCAATGCAGTGGCTGTTTCCTGAATACATGACCAGTGAAAATGGAAAAAAAAAATAAATGAGAGGGACCAGATCTGACTGTGAAATCTTCTATTTATTTATTTTTTAACTACTTAAGCTTTTCTTTTTGGATATGAAAGTTCTTACTAAAATCTCTGTCAAAACAATTGCCAGGTCTAGGTAATACCTGGCTGAGAGGAGAAAAGGAAAAACCTAACCTCAGCTAGAGAAAACGAAAAGCCTGGGGCAGGGAGGAGGGGGAGCATCCACCAAAGATTTCCCAGCTGGATCTAGCAGGGACAAGCTGCATGTGCTTCTGCTTCTGCACTTGCTTTGCTGGACGGGAGGCAGAGCACACCTCTCCCCAGGCATCCCTCGGTGCCTTCTGACATGTCCGGTGCGTCACCACTGAAGGGCAGCAGTCCCCACAGATGGGCAGAGTTGTTCTTCTGTGCTTTCCTGGGGTGTTTGAGCAGATTGCATTCTTCAGGGTGGTTAGCTTTTCTCCTGAATTACAAAGAACAGCTTTTTGAGGTTACTCAAACAGTGGTCTATCCAGAGGAAATCATGTGTAACTTGTGGCCTGATGGCGTTGTGGCTGACTCAAATGGGTTTTGAACGTTCACATATGGTGTTACTAAGTCTGGCTTTTGTTGTCCAATAAGTTTCATTTCAGTATGCATTGTTGAAAATGTTTCTTCAGTATGCTGCACCTTAACACAGAAAATCAAGAACCTTTTATCTCCTCCCTCCAAATTCATGACATTTGTGTAAATATCACAGGAAACTTGAGAAGATTTTTTTTTTTTTAATTTGTTTTGCTCTATATAAAAGCCCTTAAATTTATGACTATGGTGGTTTAATTCCAGCTGACAGCTAAGCACTTGCTCACTGTTTCCCTGCAGTAATTGGGAGAGAAAATTGGGAGGGCAAGAATGAGAAAAGAAATTTGGTTCAATAGAAAGACAGTTTTATGAGTAGAAGTAAATCTGTGCATGGAAGAAAGCAAAATAAGGAATTTATTCTTTATGTCCCCTTAGTAGGTAGATGTATAGCAGCTTTCTTGCAAAGTGAGAACTCAGTATGTGTAACAGTGACTTGGGAAGACAACCACCATAATCCTTTCCTCTTCCTTTCCCTGAAATTTTATTGCTGAGCATGTTGTCATACTATGTGGAATATCTCTTTTATCAGATGGGATCAGCTGTCCCAGCTGTGTCCCCTCCTGTTGCAGTTTAACCCAGCAGCCAGATAAACAACACACTGCCATTCACCCACTCCTCCACAAGAAATAATAAAAGTGTCCATTTTTTTTTGTTTGCTTGTTTTTTTTTTTTTTTTTTTTTTTTTTTTTTTTTTTTGTTAAGAGATAAGGACAGTTTAGTAGGAAAGAAAGAAGAGAAAAAAAAATAAAAATGCAGAAAACATGTGATGCACAGCACAACTGCTCACCACCAGCTGACTGATGCTCAGCCAGTCTCTGAACAACAGCAGCATCCTGCCTCACCAGCTCCCCCCAGCATTTATTGTTCTGCATGGTGTTGTATGGTATGGGGTATCCCTTTGGCCAGTTTGGGGCAGCTGTCCTGGTTCTGTCCCCTCCCAACTTCTTGTGCACCTCCAGCCTCCTCACTGGCATGAGAAATCAAAAGTCTCCAACTTGGTGTAAACACTGCTCAACAGCATCTAAAACACCTGTGTGCCTTTGATATTATTTTCATCCACACCAACTACTAGGAAGAAAACTGATCTCAACCAAAAGTAGGACACCTCCCACCCCTTCTCCTGCCCTCATAGGAGTGTGTATGTACATTCTGCAAAAAATGTAGTGATAAACTCTGTCTTGACAGGCTGCTGTTTGAATGTATTCTTGATTAATATTACTTGCATTCATAGTGGTACTTGACATGAGCAAACAAATTTCAAAATACTAAGTTAAATGCTTCCATAATTTACTGTTGCAGGAAGGATACAGTGCAAATGAGACCTAGAAAACTAGTCCTACAGCAAACACAATCCTTCACTTTTCTAACATGGTTCATTGTGGGATACAGTGAGGATTGTAGGTTACAATTATCACTAGAACGCATATCCTATATAAAATTTATATAAAAAGATACTACCCTGTTTTGTGAATTCTAGGCTATCATTTTTCATATTTTATTTACAACTGATTATAATTCCTAAATGTATTAATTGTCTCTTTATCAGCTTCATCTACAGTCCAGCACAAGATGTCCCATCAGCAAATAGCAATTCTGAGAAAAACAAGGTTCTTGGAGTATATTTTAGAACATATTTTAACACAGTTTTCCTTGTACTTCAAATATTACTATAAATAATGCTTTGTTCCTGTTTCTAGAGATTAATTTATAGTATGAGAGAACCTTCAGCTGCACTTTCTGTATCTTGTAATTTTTATTCTGTAATTCAAACTGCTGTTATTTGGCTTTTTTACTCCTGGAAGTTTCATCACTGTCTCTGGTCTCAACTGACACCATAATTTGGGAGGTACTGCACTTTTGGCTTAAAGGAAAGCAAGTACATGTAGGGTGTTCCTATATTCTGAGAACACTTGGGTGCAAGATGCAGTTGCAGTTTCTTGGCACAATTGCAACTGGATGTGATTTGGAAAGAGCTGCGCTGAGACATCTCCAGACAGTGTTAGAAATTCAGTTCACAAAGGGCTTAGAAATAGAGGATGTGTATTGACTTATTTTATTGTGTTGCTGTCTCCTGGCCAAGACCAAAGTATGAATCAGTTGGTGAGAGGGAAAAAAAACAAAACAAAACAAAACAAAACAAAAAAAAAAAAAAACAAAAACAAAAACCTGAAGATGATCTGCAGACAAAGATTATCTTGTTACTCCTGGGGTTTTCCTCTTGCAAATCATGGAGTAATATTCAGGTGCTTATTTGTGTGTGTCTCATACTATCTGAGATGCTTTGGGGCACCTGAAACATTCGTAAGGCTGTAGACAAGACATGGATCCTACAGTAGGTCTGTACTCTTTTGGAGAGAAAGTTGTAGGCCAAATTGGAAGCTAGGGAGACTTAATTGGTTTGAGTTTATTTGAGAGATTCCTGTCTGTGTTGCTTCTCAGGTGAGTGCCCAGTGGCTGAAAGGAGGGACAGGGAGGTGAGAAGGGAAGTTGACATATTTGTAGACTGTATTTTGTAGGTTGGAAAAGTTGGCTCTTATCTCCACCATAGCTGCTAAGAAAACTCATTATGTTTTATATGGCATCTTATGAGTGTGCCTTTCAACTTATGAAATGTTCTTACCATGTTTGTTCTGAAAACTTGCTTCTTGTCCTACGTGACTGCTGACCAGAAGCCTGAACCCTTCAAGGCTTGGATACTTGAGTGAATACTCATGAAGGTGTATGTTGGCCTTAGGAACTGAAAGATGTTCTTTTCTCATGTTGAAAAGGATTGCTCAAAGTGGAGATTGCTCGTGTTCTCTGAAAGCAAGAAAACTCTGTTACAAAAATTGATGAAATTATTTCATCTCCTTTATTCATAAAAATACATTTAAATACATTTTTCTCCACTATTCCTTTTAATTCTCAACACTGATACAGAGTCAGTGGGAGACTGGTTATGTTGAGGTTTGCTATCTGACTGAACAACTGTCGTGGTTTTGCTCGAGTGGGCAGCCGAGCTCCACCACAGCTGCTCTCTCACTCCCCCTCCTTAAAGAGGAAGGGGGAGAAAATACAACACAGAGAACTCGAGGTTTGAGATGAGAAAGGTTTAATTAAAGGGAAAGGGAATGGGGAGAAAAAAAAAGAAACAAAAGAAACAATAAGTCCGCGTGGAAGCACAAAGAGAGGAAAAAAAATATTCTCTACTTCCCATCAACAAGCAATGTTCGGCCATGTCCTGGGAAGCAGGGCCTCAAAACGCATAGTGGTTGTTCAGGAGGAACAGCCCCCTCCCCCAGGAGAGCCCCCCTTTTTATTGCTGAGTGTGACATCAGGTGTTATGGAATATCCCTTTGGTTGGTTTAGGTCAGCTGCCCTGGCAATGTCCCCTCCCCATCACTTGCCCAACCTCAGCCTACTGGCTCTTGGGGGCTTGGAAGGAGTCCTGATGCTGTGACAGCACTACGCAGCAATAGACACAACACTGGAGTGATATCAGTGCTGTTCCAGCTACGAGTGCAGGGCACAACACTGTTTTGCTTCTTGTAGTTGTACTGTATTCTCATGTCAAGTATGAGAAAATTCACTTGTATTCATTTCATTTCTCCTCTTTGGGGAACAGAAAAATATTGTTATAATTTTTTTGTTTGGATATATGCTAATCCCTTCCCAATCTAGCATAAGGTGGCTTGGAAATGGCTTTAATAGACTGCTCCGGGAACAGTTCCCAGCTAATGAACATTATTAAGTAGCCAGATCTAGTTCTAGGATGACATCTTTGGTAATTTTGTGAAAAGAAACTTTCTTCTTTTGCTTTACAGCTCAGTTAGTCTGTGGATGAGGCACACCTGCTTTTATTTTAAATGTAAACTATATGCTCAGTTCATGAAAACCAAACATCTGCTATAGAGATGTTAAAATATGCACCTTAAGATATCTGCTTCTGACACACTGCTAAGTACCTTAAGGTAAGATAGCAAACAATGCAAATTCATATTTTAACACTGAATTTATGGTTGTTTAACTCATACGTCTTCTCAAGAATGATACTTCAGACATGCATAACTTACTTGCTCTAAAAATGCCTTTGTATTTCTGAGTCATCTTTCATATATTAACCAGAAGACTTGCTTTGCTCCCATAATGAGTAAATCTTATACATTCCTCTGCTTAATTGTACTGGCATTGATTCATCTTGACCAGTGCTTAGTGATGTTTACCTTAGAAAGATTTAAGACCTGTTTATGACCTGACAGTTGTTAGCAGAAGAAGATGACACTGATTGATGGAATGACCATTTAAATCTCACCACATAGGCTGAAACTGCCTAAATATACTTTTTGAATTTTTTAAATGGTGATACCTTTTAATAATGAGAAACACCGTTATCCTATGCCTTTCCTAACAGTGTTTTAGGTTTGGTTGAAGTTTTAACTTTATATCTCATACTTATTGTGACCAAAACACACAATTAATACATTTTATAATTAAAATGACTAGTTCATCGAAAACTCAGCTGTACTACTTCAGCTTGTGCTAAAATTAGCTACCCACTGGAGGAACTTGGCATTGTATTTTCATCATTCTGTTGTAAAATGGCAAGTATGGAAGACAAACTAAAACATGTATGATGGCTTTTTGTTACCGAACACCCTTTAGCCAATAACTAAATGCTTACACAGTGTATGAATTAGCAAGAGGGGAAACTTTGTTCCTTTGAGACCCTGAAAGCGAGGGGCCAGGTTTGCACTCTTCTGTAAGAGCTGCACTTAGAGATATAGCTGTTAAAAAAATAAGTGATTTCTTCTGAGAGTCAGAGATGTATTTCATGGGAGGAACTACTTTTAAAATCATCTGTTACCTGAGCGGAGGTTGGACAGATGGGTAGGTTAATAGTCTTAAGTTTCTGTCTGTGCATTCACATTTATTTATTTTTGTATGTTCTGAAGGAAGAAGCAGAAGGATAAGAGTAGATGTCTTCACATAAGGCTTTGAAAAATAACCACCAAATTACTGCTATGAAGCATCCACCTTGTCAATTGAACAGCACTAAGGAACTCTTCTATCAGAAAATGCAGATTCTTAAATTCAGAGTATTTCACGGGGATTACATTGAGAAAGTTTGAAAAATAAAGTTGTTTTCAACTTCATTCTTCAATGAAACAGTACAGTTTTGTATGATGTATGATAATGATAAATTTGAAATTCACACAAAACTAACAAATGTGTATGTATAATAATATGGAGTTGTGCAAGTGATTCAACTTTGTAAAAAGAAATACAATATTTTGTGCTGAAGTCATTCTGAGTCTTCATTCTGTAGAAAATTTTGACTCATTTCACTACAGTTTTAGTTGTAAGGTCTCTTTCAAAAGAGAAGTAATGAATAGTTTTACATGTAAAGTTCTGTAGCAGATGGGGATGCTACCTAGAAAGAGAAATATTCTACAACATTAGAAATCTACCCTATTTGTATTCTCATATTTGGCAGCCTTAAAGAAAGGCATAAGCTAGTACACTTAAACTCCAGAAGACAGTGTTTACAAAGTTTTAATACTAAAAAAAAGAGGGAGAGAGAAAAAAAATTAAGACAAATCAAAACTAAGTTGTTCATTTTTCCTCTCCTAGTGCTTCTTTTGAGTGTATAAATTAAAACATGGTTTTATTTTGTCTTAGCCATTTGTCAAGGAAAAATAAAAATTTAAATTTGTGACCCTATTCTTTAAAAAACAACAAGCAACTTGTACATGATGGAATAACCTTTTCATCTAAACAGCTTTTCAATGCTTGTGTATGTTTGCAGAAAATAACACTTTCTTTCCTAGCATCTGTCTGTAATGCCATCTGCTACTACGCTTCAGGCAGCTTTGATTGTGTAAACTTAGCTTTACAAACAGTTTGCCAAATGTAGTGCTTTTGAAAATGGATCCTCATTCATCCACTACTAAAACATTTGATGGTGTTCAGCAGACCCGATGCAGAATGTACCAACCTCAACTATACTAAAATCTTTTCTTGTTTCCTCGGTTCTGCTTGTGACTTCACACATCACAGACAACAGGATGAGCCTGTAGGGACAGATAACAGTATTCTGCCCGTCTCTACAAATTTATATTAAATACACACCCATAATCTCTTTTAATTTCATTATTGGGTTTAACAACTGGTTCCTCTGTTTGAAATCTTTTCTTTATTACTTCAGTTTGTCATTGCTACTGAAAGACAAATTAGTCTCATAATGAGTGCCACAATTACCATCAACCACACACCCTTCTAAGTTATATAGACCTGAAACAAAATATAAAGTCTTGTCCTTTTTTGAACTACTTTGGTAACTCTTTGGCTATACTTGTGTAGTTGTATGTCTGTTCCTCTGTTTACCAACCTTAAATTTTATGTCATGTAAGCTGTCTCCCGCCCGTCCCCATTGCTACTTGCAATATATATGGAAACAGCCTATCTGTACCCATGCTGTGCAGAATCAGTGCATTTGACATGTATCGCTATTGAGTGATACACACAGCTGAGTCTTTTTGAGAATTTCCATGTGCTCTGCTGTGGGGCAAATTTTTTAAAGCTTTTTTTTTTTTTTAGACCATTTCATTGCTTTGTTAATGTGCACCATATTTTGATGTGCTTGTATCATTAAGGAGGTCCTCAGAGACTGAACCAGACCAGTCATGTAAAAGGTCAGCCATATAAATATCACATTACTGAAAGACTTTCAGGGCTTTATGAGGCAAAGTTAGCAGAAACAGGTAGTATTTTTTATTTTTATGCTGATAGAATTTGCAAAAACACCCAGGCTTTCAAACACATCAGCCCTTCTTGAGCTCTGAAGGAGGAACAGCATCATTCTTCAAGCTTAGAGCAAACTGAGAACAATTGAATTTAAGTTAATTATGTTAATCCACTATAAAATTTGAGTCGAAAGGATGATTGGCACCTTTGGAGCAGAGAGGGATGTTAGCAAGGGAAGAAAAGTTAAGATTTTTAGTCATTATGACATGGAAAGAAAAGTAGGTAATTATCACCAGTGGAAGAGAGAGGTTACCAGAGGTGAGAATACAAGTAAATAGTAGCATGCCAAAATAATCTTTTTGTGTCTGTCTTTTTTAGTATCCACTGAAACTCCAAACTGAGTTGCCGTTTTCATCCTTTGGGGCTTAATTGTCAGTTGCCCTTGAGACTCAGAATTGAAAAATGAGAGGTGGGCCAGTTTTGAGAAACATCTCCTCCCATTAAGAGATAGGTGATTCTGCCCTTCTAACTGCATGAGTTCACCCTCATGAGCGTAACACCTGCTACCAGGACTGAGAAAAATGTCTTATACCACAAAGACTGAGTGAAGTATCCCATTTGGCTTTCATGAAATGTCTCATGTTGTGATCAATACTGATCTCCATTTGAGCCCCACTGTTTCTGGCTCAAGAGGGTTGCAGACGCTGGGAGAGATAGACCCTATTTTATCCTGTGTATCAGCTTCTCTCAGAGGGACTGGATGCCTCTGAAGAACCTATGCAAGCAGCTTGCCTCACCCTTCTGGGACCAGATTATGTGAATGAAGTAGGCTGAGACTGTGCCCATATAGAAACGGCTCTGACTCATCAAAGGCTAGGGATGTGGGTACTGAAGACTGCCTGTACCTGTACCCTGAAGATCACAGTTCCATGGAGGATGCAAGACAAGTGGCAGCTGAAGTGTCTTCATACCTGGAAGCCAAACATACCTAGCAGGCCCAGGTGTCATCAGTCCTGGCAAATGAGCACAGAGTTTTTAACCTGGGTGGGAAAGCAGGAAGACTTTGAATGTGAGCTTTTTTGCAATCTAGGTTTGTTCCTAATGTGAAAACTAGCAAGATACCTTTCTGACCTGTACCTTCATAGTCAGAGTGAAACATGAAAATGTCTTTCCTTAAGTCGCAGCAGGTGTCAGGTCTGTGGCTATGCTGGGGTAGGAATTGTGCAAATACATAAATAGTATTTGCACCACAAGCTCTTCTTCAGAATGGTGCAAATCATAAGACATATTTTGGCAAACATAGCGTATTAGGTACTTTCTTCTGATTCATCACATTTCATTTGAAAAAAAAAAAAAAGGATTTAATATATTCCCATTTCAGAGAGAGCATGATTTATACATTTTTAATTCATATTATGAAAAATGGGGGAGAAAATATGAAAGTGAGCAAAGATGTAGGAGTTGATGGAATTAACACATAGATCAGAGCTTAGAAAAGCTCATTAAACACTGATGAGCAAACATGATTTTAAATGTAGATGTTTTGTATCTTTTTAAAGTACCAAATTTAAATTTTTGAGAAAGAAGAAAAATAAATACATGAATATTAACACAAGATAGATCCTCTATTAGAAGTCTGTAATGCATTCTATGGAACAAGTCAGTTATCAAAAATTTGCTGTTTGAAAGTGATAGATGAAGGGTAAAAATAAACAGCACTAGATTATTTATTTATATATTTATTTTTAAGCAAGAGCTATGGGAGCTGAATCTAATGTTTCCTTGGACCAGTTGTTCTTGAAAACTATGGTAGTGGATGTCTTGGAACATTTCTAACAGAGGAAAAGTACAGAGGAAAAATTACAAGAAGTTCTGATCAGATGAAGCTGAATATGTTCTTCAGAGGTGACTGTACAGCCTGAGACAGCTGAGTGAAAAGAATGGTAATATCACGCAGCCAAACAATTAAATTCCTTTTGAACCTGATGACAGTGCTATTACTCTGAACAGTGATAGGTGGAATTACTTGCTGCTTTTCATCCTGGAAGATCCTAATCCTGCCCTGTACTGAGAATGTAAATGAAGTAGCATGGGATAACTAAGCATTAATGTTCTGTTTCAGGAAGTCCATCCAATAAGCTGTTATATAACTACATTTTGTAGAGTCTTTACAACAGCATGAAGAAGTAATTTAGAATTTATCTGTCCCTCCAATGTTCTGTGGAGAAAGAAGCTGTTACCATACATATATTGGAATACTGGTAACACATCTGATCATGCAGTATATTAGTAATATGATCTTTCACTGAGTACAATAAACACAGAGGGCACTACCCACATCCATATACATATATGAACAGCTTGCCAGAGGATGCAGTGCACATCAAGGTAGACAAGTTATCGATAATTTATTTCTTGGAACAAAATGTCTGAGTACTAAGTAGAGAATACAAGTACACACTTGGATGTACAATAATAATAGCTGGTAATAGAAGGCATGTAAAATAACCAGAGGTACAATGAGCCTTGAGATAAAGACTGGTACCATAAGGTAAAAGGGACAGACTTTATACTGGCTTAATGAAATGAATAATATTCTTGCCTCAAAGGGATTAAGCAGCATTTGCATACAGAAGAAATTAAGTCATCTGGCTGTGAACTTAGTGATTGTTCTTTTCTGAAAATAAAGTCATAAGGAGCAGAAGGCAGAATACCTTGGGACTATGGATATCTGAGATTAAAGACACTGTTCACTCACAATCACTGGAATAATCCACCTTCTGCTTGATCTTGCCAGACTGCCACAAAACACCATGAATTATATTGGAGGTGGAAGGAGCAGATGGTCCCATGTATGGAGCTGGCAGTTAGATCTCTGGTCCTCCTCTGATGGATATAAGCTGGACTTTGCTTGTCATTCACAAAGACATTTGACATCTCAGTCACAAACAAACTTTTTTTTTTCTTTTTTTTTAAATGGAAGAATCATAACATTTTCTTTTCAAAGTTACTGGCTTCTTTCTTTTCCAATCAGACTGTTCCTATTCTTATGCTTTTTATTAGTCTGTCAATGTGGTAAAGAATAACATATCTTCCTCATAATGACAAATTTTAGAAGATAAACGAGGAGTATGAAGGCTTTGATATTAATGCTGGCTGGTAGGGGTGTTGTATCAACAAGGACATTAGGGCAGCAGATGTTCTGTGATCCCTTTTGTCCTTAATGGTTGTTGACACTTGCAGAAAACTGTCCTTGTTGTTGATGATCACATCAGCCTTTCCAGTTCTGAATTCCTATGAGTGTCACTGGGAAGCAGCTAATGACACCAGAGCAAATAACTTGTATAAACCAATATTTTAATGCTTATTATTAGGAATACTCTATACCATTTTTTTTTCCCTCTACATAGCTGAATTGCTGTTTGAAATTTACAGAAACATATCATTTTTGGTAGGTTTTATTAGAGTTGATAACATCCTAAGCTAGTATCACATTTACTATGTTAATTAAGCATGCTTTCCTTAAGTATTGATGATAATTTAGAATAAATGTCTTATTCTTCAGAGTGAAATATTCTCCAGAGTCTTCTGTGTTAAATTTATAGTATTGAACAGTATTGGATTGTCATCAGGCTAAATTATCCCACTTACATTTATTTAAAACAGTCTCTCTTAGTCCAACATGGAACAGTTTAAAAGTTTTCCCTTGATATCAAACCCAGATTACTCAGATGTGAGAACAAAAAAGGGACTTTCTGGCTAACTACAAGCAGCTATGTCCTGCTGTTCAGCATTTACCAGGAACATTAAAGATATGTCAAGTGAGTGAGTTCTACCTCACTGCCTAATTTAGTCTAGGTGAAAGTGGCAATTGACACAAATCACTGCATTAAAGGAAACTAGCTGGATACCTCTGTGGTCAGCATGGTCTATATCATATTTAAAAAGATATCTGCAGTATAAAAGAGTCTAAAACACTTGCTGGATTTAAAGGTCATCTCCTGATTGGAGATATGCATGTGCTTGGCAGAATTTGACAAGAAGGAAGGAGGTAAAATCCTCTTCTAACCGTGGATCGCTGAGGCTGCTGGTTTGGCCTACAGTACAAATGAGAGAATATTGAGAATTCTGTCATTTATATTGGCCAAGGATGGCCTCAGCAATTAGTTTGGCTTTGATATAAGATGCCTTTTCATTTCTCTTCTCAAGTTAATGTTCAGATTCATGAAGAGTGGACTTGTTTATGGCTTAAATACAAACTAATCAAATGGGCAGAAAAATAGACTTTAAATACAGAATAATTCTAGTGTGCATCATTAAGCTCTGCAACTTCTATAGCAGCTGCATTTTATGTAAAACATTTGGTAAAAAATCAAGAATGACGGAATAAAATCAAATCAAAGAAAATAGATGCATGCAACATTCTGCTCCTTATTCCTCTGGCTTTTGACCATTCCCTGCTCAAGAAATCTCTGTACCTAATGTGGTTTCTGTTTTAGTTACACTCAGTGGATCTCTTCCAGTACTTGTTCAGACCCACACCCTTGAATCCCTGTGGAGTTTCAGACCTCACAGTTTCTGTGGTGAGATGTTCCCCAGCTCTGCTTCTCTTTTAATTCACCCTCTCCATGCTATGATTTTGTATATTCCCTTCAGCCATCCCTTTACCATGCTGAAGAGATCTAACTTACAAAGTCATTCTTCATGTGGAAGCTAGTGCATGTTTTTGATCACCCTTCTCAAAAGGTTTCCCTTTGGAGAGATGGATGTGGGGAAGGTAACCAGGACTGTGTACCAAGGAAACCATGTATATATTTAAGTGTATACTAATGTTCTCTTTTTGTTATTGTTCATTCATTCCTTCCCTCCTTCCCTCCTTCCTTCCTTCTCTGCTTCCCTCCCTGTCCCTGTCCCTGTCCCTGTCCCTGTCCCTGTCCCTGTCCCTGTCCCTGTCCCTGTCCCTGTCCCTCTACCTCTCCCTCTACCTCTTCCTCTTCCTCTTCCTCTTCCTCTTCCTCTTCCTCTTCCTCTTCCTCTTCCTCTTCCTCTTCCTCTTCCTCTTCCTCTTCCTCTTCCTCTTCCTCTTCCTCTCCTTCTCTCTTTTACTAATAAATCATAGCATTGACTTGTTGTTTTAGTAGGCACTGAATTGAAGTTTTCATAGAACTATGATAAACCCACAAATTTTCACTTGCATTGTATCAGACATCCCAAAGTCCATCATTTTAAGTAGAGTTAGAATAAGTTTCTTTATTTTTTCTCTGCTCTGCTCTGCTCTACTCTGCTCTGCTCTCTGCCCTGCCCTGCCTTTCCTTTTTTTTTTTTTTTTCCTACTTGCATCTCACAAACACAGAGTTCAATACACTTTTTTTTTTTCTCCCATTTTATTTGCTGTCACTTGATTTTATAAAGTTCATCTGCCAATATTGACATTTAATGATACTGGTAAGTCATTGTAAACAAATTTTGTTTCAGCTGCTTAGTGGGTGTGCACATTTAGGGTCAGAAGATGACAGCTGTGTAGCAGGGTGCCCTGTAGAAAAAGGTATTTCATGGTGTAGGAAAGTGTATGGCAGAGCAGTGCTGAACTTCTGTCCATGCTTGGCTGGGTGTGGTTGCTTGTTGTATAATATAGTCTGTCAGTTCCTCTGCCTGTGATGTTGAAAACTGGGATGGAGCTGAGAGGTCTGGTGAACTTCTGTTGTCCCACTGTGGTCAGAAGATCCTGGCTGTAGTAGGAAAAGTGTCTCTGCATCCTTACAGGTATCTGGACCACCTTCTGTTTACTTGTTTTCATCCTCATGGCTAGGCTCAGGAATGGTATAAATCTTTTGTAGGTTCCTTGAGTGAACTAAAAGACCATTGGTTTCAATTCATCTAGGAATCAATAGGTCCTCAAACAGTAAGTGATTTCTTTTAATTTGTACAGAAACAGATTTTAATATCCATTCCCATAGCTATCACAGAGAAAATAAGACAGGAACGTAACCTTCCAAATCAACATGCTCATATGTTTCAGCCTTAAATATTCATGAATAATATCCCCCTTGATTCTTTGAAGAGTTTTGACATTTACTTAAGTAATTACTGTCATCTCTAAATGGCTGCCCGTATTTTGTCCTTTTGTAAATCCTTCTCTCATTTTATTTATGCCTTTGTTTCATCTTAGCTCTTTGAGCCAAACTTTATCATGTCTGCCAGGTGTACTGTGCATACACATTCTGAATTAATCTCCCTGGTCTGTCAGGGTGTAAGGAAGTTTATTTATTCAAAGGAGATGGGAAGAATGAAGGGAATTCAGCCTGTACTACTCTGGTCTTGGATATCTTTGTAAGTTCCTTACACTGGGTTGTTGTTTTCTGTGTGAATAGTTTCAGTACAAGCAAAGACAATGTCAAACATAAGTAGCCTCAAGTCAAATCCTTTGCCATCAACATGCCTCAAAACAAGATGATGGATTCTTCAAAATCTTTTATTCCAAGAGCTTTGCTGCATCACACACATTGCCATCATGCAAAATCTCATGGTAATGTTTTATCCCATCACAAGTCAGCCCTATTTCTGCAGCTAGGCACTTTGGTCTGCAACTCATCTGATATGTGCATAAATAAATGTTTCCTGAAAGAAATTTAATATTAAGCTTCTACACCTGGGCAAGCAGATTTATAGGTACAAACTGATGTGAAGAACAACACAGTTGCATGAGCTTTCTCCTTTGTGGGGATGGGTGCTCTGATTATGTTATGGAACTCTGACTGTCTGGAAAAGTTTGGGGGTGTCACATGGAAGCTGAAGATATTGTTGATTAACTGGTAACTCGGCTGTGACACATTGGTGTTAATCAGATGGTAGTCACATTTAAACAATCAAGAGTGAAGAATAAAGTTGGCAAAGACTTGAAAGAAAACTAGGAGCTCTTCTCCTACAAGGCAGACTCATCCAGATTCAGTATGACTCCTTCAGGTGATTTGGAAAAGACTGGCTCTTAAATTAGAACAAAGAATATCTCTGAGTGACTGTTTTCCACCTGGAAATGAGAAGCAAAAAAGAATCAGGAGAGAGCTAATTATGAGTGTATGCTGAATAAACCAAAGTTTCTGTATAAGTTTCAAAACTGTCGAAGAAATGCATGAACCAAAGCTTCTCACACAAATTGGTGAAGACAGTGCTGAATAGATTTTGCCAGTGCACAGTGGAGGCTGTGTAAGAGCCCTTAGATCCCGCTGAGAAAGCAGGTCTGTGGAAATGCTTTGAAGGCAGTTAATGAATACAGTCAGAAATAAGTATCTGGGAGATACTAGGAAAACACTAGGAAATGCTGGTAAGAATCACATTTGATAACCATTATCACAGGCTCCATTTTTGGACAAAGTACTGGGAGAAAAGGAAATCCAAGTAAAGAAGAAAACTCAAAAAATAAGAAAGTTAATTCTTATCCTATATGATGACAAAACTCAAGTTAGCTATTACGAAGTTTATCATTTCTTTCTTCAGCTGATTTAAGTGACTGCTACATAATAGACATCATAGAATCATAGAATATCCCAAGTTGGAAGGGACTCACAAAGATCACTGAGCCCAATTCCTGGCTCCACACAGAACCACACAAAAATCAAACCCTATGCCTGAGAGCTTTGTCCAAAGGCTCCTTGAACTCCGTCAGGCTCAGTGCCATGACCACTGCCTTGGGGAGCCTGTCCCAGTGCCCGACCCCCCTCTGGGTGCAGAACCTTTCCCTAACCCCCAGCCTGACCCTCCCCTGTCCCAGCTCCATGCTGTTCCCTCAGGTCCTGTCGCTGTCCCCAGAGAGCAGAGCTTAGCGCCTGCCCCTCAGCTCCCCTCATGAGGGGGCTGCAGGCCACCATGAGGCCTCCCCTCAGCCTGCTCTGCTTTGGGCTGAACAAACCAAGGGACCTCAGCTGCGCCTCACACATCTTGCTCTCCAGACCCTTCACCATCTTTGTAGCCCTCCTTTGGACACTCTCTAGCAGTTGTATGTCCTTTTTATACTGTAGTACAAACTGCACACAGAACTCGAGGTGTGGGCACACCAGCGCAGAGTAGAGCAAGACAATCCCTTCCCTTGAGCAGCTAGGTGCACCCCAGGATACAGTTGGCCCTTTTGTCTGCCAAGGCACACTGTTGACTCATGTTCAACTTGCCATCGACCAGAACCCTCAGATCCCTTTCTGCTCTCTAGCTTGTTATCCCTGAGTCTGCACATACAGTCAGGGTTGCCCCTTCCCTGGGGCAGAACTTGGCACTTGCTCTTGTTAAACTTTAGTGACTGGCCATCAGCTTAATTTACTATAACCCTCTGAGCTTAACCCATCAGCCAATTGCACACACATCATATTAGGTGTATATCTAGATGTATGAGAGAGATTTTGTATAGAAGGATGCTGTGAGAAGTAGTATTGAAAGATTTACTGAAATCCAAAAATATACCATCAGCTGGCTTCCCTTGGTCAGCCAGATGGGTGACCTTGTCATGAAAAGAAATTAAGTTGTCCCTAGAGGTGTAGTGGTTATTAGTGATAATTCTTTTTGCTTGATTGCAGTGTAATTTCAAGCCCCATGTTTTGGGGTAATTTCAACTGGAGAAATAAACAAAAATATTGAATTTTAGCTTCTAAGGCACATAGGAAAGGCAGCATGTGCCAGACACTCTTATCAGGTTCTCAGTTGAGAAAATGAACAGTGACCATGCAGAGAGAAATAAATGAACAAATTTGTGACGTCAGAGCTCCTGTTCTTGAAAATATGCAAATGGATCATGTTATTCTTTAAAATCATACAGAATGGTCTGTAAAATGATGTATCTAACCTTTTAATGCCTACCTGTAGCTTTGTAATATTTGTTTATCTGTGAGAAGCTTTGTCATTTCTTGCACTCTGAAATACCTGTAGCCTACTGGCTAGACAAAGCTGCCTCAGTGAGGTTTATTCTCTGTTTGTTCTTTGAGCTTTGTCTTTCAGCTTGTGTGTCCACAGACCTCAGCGAGGCTCTAGCCTAGCCTCTTGAAGATCCTGAGCTACCCAAGTGCTTGAGGAAAGGGTATGAGATTGTGAGGTTTTGGTGTGCTGGTTCTAGTATGCTGCCTTGTGTAAGAGAAAAGCATCCTGGCTTCAGCTGTCTGCTAGGAGGGAGAGAGAAGGAGAGAATATAAATATGGTTACAAGAGAAAACCTTGTGTGTCTTCTTGGTGTTGAAGTGATGGTAAAAATATCTGCAGGTCTGTGTACCAAGAGGGAAGATTTATTTCTCTTTACACATGCTATACAGAGGAAACCAGTTACACGAGGAGCAAACATCAGAATGCAGTCTGGATGAGAGATTGTAGGCTAGTTTTGTTTTTCCTCTGCAAATTGTGACAAAGAAAACATTCTAAAAATGTTTCTGGTGTTCTAGTATTATCAGTGGTGAATCTTTTCATCTCATTTTCCATGTCTCCTTGTTCATATTGTCTCTTGATCTTTGTTTGTTATTGTGAATATTGTACTTGCATCTAAAGAATACAGAAAGAGAATAATAGTTTGATTTCTTCTGTGTTCTGGTGGCTGAATGGGATGTGTAGGTGTATGCAAACCAATTTTATTTATTAATTTTTTTTTAATATTTGCTTACTCTGTGTCTTCAAGTAGCTCTTGGGTAACTACTAAAAAAAGCATAATTTCTAATAGTATTTACTGAGAGAGCTTTTTGTTCTTAACCTGTTATTTCAGAGAAAACTTCTCATAACATTTTTGTTTTGTTTTGTTTTCCCTTTCTGTAGATACATGGGATTATTTTTTTCTGTCATAAACATTTATGGAAAATGAAGTTAAAACTTACTTGTTCCAACATTCACTTAAAGCAAATTTAAATTCTTTACCCATAAGCAATTTTCTCATCAGATAATCATCAAGCTTGGCACCTCTGTTCGCTGAAACCTTATGATCTGTTGACTCATAAACTTGCCACTGTAGCTCAGTCATGATCTGAGCTCTGTGTTTATTTACCAAACAGACCGAACACAGATTTACTTCTCTCTGCTGCAGAGTTTATATCAGATCCTGTGCAGAAGGTTAACAGATTTTGCATGCAAAGAGAAGGTTATTTATTTATTTTTATTATTTTGCTGGTCTATGTTGAGGACATGCAACTGCTGCCATCTTCAAAAGATCAAGACAATTTGTCAGTTAATAGACCGAACAGGATTGCACTAGACCAATTTCAAACTGAGTTTATGGAAGTAAGCTGTAGTGGCAGGTTTATGAATCAACAGATCATAAGGTTGCAGTGAACTGAGGTTGTGAGCTTGATGTATCTGTGCTGAGAAAATTGCCCAGCTTCCAGGGGAACAGACAAATATTATAGCACACACGTTACTTTTATAATATATGTCCTTTTTGTTGATGTAGGTCCCAAGTGCCTTTAAAACTCTGCTGTGTCAGTTCTGGGCTGGGCCAGGACTGAGAGAGGGGAAAAAAAAAAAAAAAAAGCCTTGTATCACTCCCTCTCCTCAATTCTGTGTGTAATGCATAGGAGTGGAAGAGCCTTCAAAGAGATCAGTCTTGCTGTTGGCTCTTTTGCTCTGTGCTTAAGGAGCCATCAGAAACTTACAGGTACAACTCATGGGCTTGCCATAATAACTAAATTGTACTCTTAGGCCACCAGCTGGGGCTGTGTACTTTCTTCATGATGCTTTTCTACAACATAGGGCAAGAAATGTGACCTTTTGTAAGTAAATAAAATAAAGGAACAATATTCTTTGCTATAACATGAGAAATGTAACTTACCAGGGCTGGTTCCTGTGTTCATTCTGTATCTTCATGTCATTCCAGTGATGGCAACATCTGCAGACCTGTTGCTTACTGAGAAGAGATTGAGCAGAAATTTTCAACCCCTCACAGCTGCAGATAGATACACTCACCACATTTTTTTAAATTTGCACTTGCAAGACAGCTTCCTACTCTCTTCTTCTAACCAGTCACTCCATCCCCTTAAATTTTAAAATGTCTCTCATCATTATAATGTACTATTAAAGGGATTCTCTTCTCAGGAATATTATGGGATTGTATTGGATACACATATGTACTCTGGAAGACGTGAATTTACATTCACGGATTTATCTGTCAAGTGTAGCTTTTCATTTTTATCATTTTCAGACTGCTCAGAACAGGTTTCTAAAGTAAACTGGGAGTAATCAAATGAGTATAAGATTCTTGAAAAAGTGTGTTTGAAATTCAGGTACTACTACTCATTATTTTCATAACTCTGAGATGTATATGAATCCAAAATAGTTCAATGAATATTATTTTCAGTTTTAAAGCTGTCAAAATGTTTAATATAAAATGCCCTGTATCAAATGCAGACATTAGAAATTAGTTATCATTTCCCATTTTTAAACTTCTAAGTGTTTCCAAATTTGCTGCCAAGATAAACAGAGCTTACACTAGTAACTAAATATCACTCTTGGCCATCTGACTTGCTAACAGAAATGTTGTTAAATTTTCAATGAGTGTCAGCCACTCAGTGAAGAACCACCCACAGCTTAAACATGGTCCAGATTGTCTCAAACTGGGCTCAGGAACACCAACAGTATCTTTATAGGTAACACACTGAAAATGTTGTGGCATATATATCAGTGACATAATTTAAGAAACACTACTCAGCTCCAATTTGGGAAAAGTCCACTGGGAGGTGGGTGGGCTACTCATTAGTGTCTGAGAAAAAATAAACAACAAAAGTAAACCAGTTTCAGTGGCTTTATTACTCCATCAGCCCAGCTGAGGTATCCTGACTATGGGGGTGTAAGATGGGCTATGAGGTTTCCCAGCTCTGAAGTCAAATGGCTGAGCTTAAACTTGGTTCACAGCTTGTCGTCCCTATTACTGTACTTTGTACTTTGCGTTACTTTTACATTGTATTTTGTATGTTTAACTTCACAGCTGAGGTCAACAGGAGGCCAGCCCCCAAATTTAAGACATCTACAGCAACTACATTTGGTCATCTAAATTTAGGTGCTTGAATCTGGAGCTGAGCTATACTGCTGCTGGTGTGAAAGGCTGTAAAATTAAAGCATACCACCAAATACAAGATATTAGCTTATGATGCATTTTGTCATAAGACATTAGTGATGTGAGGAATTTAAGGCTGAAAAGGAGATGTGTAGATGTATCATAGTTACATTGGAGACAGATCCACTTAGAGTAATGAGACAAAATTTCACACTTTGGAGCTTGACCATTTTTTTCTGATCAGTTTCTGAAGGTCATTACAAGATGTGATTGTTTAAAGTAGAAGGGGAGTGGCTTCATTCATTCAGAAGAGATTTTCCATCCTCAGTTCTGTTGATTAAGGCCCAGAATCTGAGAGATGGTTTCCTCCATGAAGGAATGATTTACTTAATTGTCCATGACAGACAGTTTTTATAATGCTCTCTGAAACTTTTGGCACTCACTGCTCTTGGAAACAGGATATTGAAATTGATGGATCCCAGCTCTGGTAAAGTTGGCCAACCCTATACGTTGTGTTCCACCAGCCATCTCTACCACACAGTCTTGATTATCCTCTGACTTTTAAGTAACATAAAGAAGCTAAAGAAAACATCTTATTTCAAAAATGCTGGTGCATGAGGCTCAAGTTGGTGTTAGGGCTGTGGGAATTCTTTCTTACTCATGATCTTTTCCTATGCATATGTTTCCTTTGTATATGTTACAAATCTTCTCCTTGAGGGTAGTGAGGCACTGCAACAGGTTGCCCAGCAAGCTGTGGATGTCTGATACCTGGAAGTGTTCAAGGCCAGACTGGATGGGGCTTTGGGCAACCTGGTCTAGTGGGAGGTAGCCCTGGACCAGGGCAGGGGGACTGGAATTCAGGGCTCTCTAATGCCCCTTCTAACACAAATAAATCTATGATTCTATGACTCTATTATATTTATCTTGCATTTCAGCGGAATATGATTTAAGGTGTTATTTATTGTTTCTACTTGTGGAACTCACAGAACTACAGAATCATAGCATGGTTGAGATGGGAAGGGACCTCTGGAGGTCATCTGGTCTAACCCCTTGCTCAAGCATGACCACCTAAGCAGGTTGCCAAGGTCCTTATCCAGACAGCTTTTGAACATTTCCAAGATCAGAGAGTCTCACTTGCTCTCACTCTTATTCACAGTTCTTCTTCTCTTAATTCAGTTCACATATTCAGAAGAAACTATATATGCAGCAGTACATGGAAGTGAAAGTGTGTTCATCTGTGTGCTTCTCCATCCTTCTCAGCACTGTATGGGGGATCATACAAGAAAAAAAAACTCTGTAACTCCTTCAAAACCCTAGACCTTTTAACTTAAAGCAGGACTCAATTCTATTTGATCTACATTTTAAATCTGCAATGTTTAATGTTCTTATACAAATCTGTTTGGTGTCTCTTGATTATAGTGACACGTGGATGAAGCTGTGAACTCTTTATGACACTTTAAATTCAGCAGACTTGTTAGTGTATCATTATTACTTTTATTAATTGTCAATAAAGCATGAAAGTATTTTACAGACAAATAAAATGGAACTTTCAACAGCAAATCATACTTAGAAAAAGAACCTGGCCTTTGAGCTGGTTAGTAATCCCTCCTTTCCCCTTCCCCCCCCCCCCCCCCTTTTTTTTAAGGAAAATATTTTCTTTATTTTTTCCACTTTTTTTTTTTTTTCATAGAAATAAATTGAAGCAAAGAAACCCTGACATTTCACTGAAAGAGCTGTTGCAATTCTGAACCTAGATACCATGTGGAGATATCATCCTTAGATTTTTTTTTAAACCCTTTTACTATTGTTTTGTGCAGAATTGTTTGCATTCAAATAATATGAAGTAGCTGAGATGGGTGGGATTTAGGAATTACATGCATTGAACCAACCAGGGCAGTAAAGAGTTAGCAGTGTATTTCTGATTCCTTCAGTCTTAGTTCTGGTAGTATTCAGCACTGAGTTATCTCCATCAGAAGCAGTAAAATCATGCCAGCCTCTCCTCAACGTGGTGACAGAGTTTCTAAAAGGAATCAGAGACCTTAAGAATTCCTGCAGGCATATCACTACAATTTTATTTATCTTGACAATATTTAAACTTTTGATTTGTATGGATTTATGATTTCGAAAGATGCCAAAGGGAGTTAATGTCACATTGAAGCAAAACATTAAAACATACAGCTGCAAGTTTGAGATGTAATGCCTGGACTTAGATACAGGTTGCACTTACAGAACTTCTGAAGCCTCTTTAAATGTCATTTGTTATATGTGATATCCTTTACAGTCTGTGACTGCCTGCCTTAAATGATTTCATTTTATTATGCTGTGAAGCATTTGCTGACAAAAGAGCCTTCAGAATTACCTTTGGCAGTAGACTGCATGAAAAATTCTTGATTCTACATTTCATTGGAAAGTTTTATTCTTAATATGGGTTTGCATTAGTCATTGGTGAGTTGTAAAAGCACCTGTAGTAACTATACTATAGTTAAAAAAGGGGGAAAGGACAGCCAAAAGAATAGTTTATGACGGGCTATGAAAATTGTAGAGTTATAAACAAATAAAGTATCATAGAAAATATTATTATTTTTTTTTCTGCTACTTCTTATATTCAGCACTTAATACCATAAGTGCCTACAGACTGACCTGTGAGGATTCCTTACTTCCTTTGAAGGGTATATCTGCAGCACAACCATTAGAGGAAATAAAGATTTCCCGAACATTAAATGTGAAGAGATGCCTGCAATGTTTGGAATTAATTCAATGAGTTAGGGATTTAAAGCAAAATTTGAAGTAGCTCTTAATACTACTTGGCAAAGTTAACTAAGTTAGTTATTTGGCCAAATGTTAGATATGCAATATTTTTCCTTAAAGCATGAAAAAAAATGTACCAAACAAAAACAAAAACAAACAAACAAACAAACAAAACAAAACAAAACAAAACAAAACAAAACAAAAAAAAAAACAACCAAAAAACTATAGCTAGGGCAAATAACGTGGTCACTCAGTGACAAGTGGTATCCCTCAGGGGTCCATCTTGGGACTAAAGCTATTTAATATCTTTATTAATTACATAGACAGTGGGATCAAGTGCACCCTCAACAGAGGGATGCCATCCAAAAGGACCTGGACAAACTGGAGAAGTGGGCCCATATGAATCTAATGAGGTTCAATAAGTCCAAGTCCAAGGCCGGGACCTGCACCTGGGCCGGGGCAATCCCAGATATGAGCACAGACTGGGAGAAGAACTCATGGGGAGAATACCTGCAGAGAGGACTTAGGGGTTCTGCTGGATGAAAAGCTTGACATGAGTCAGTAGTGGGCACTTGCAGCCCAGAAGGCCAACTGTATCTGGGCTGTATTAGCAGAGGGGTGGACAGAAAATGTAGAGCAGAAAAGGTGGGTAAATAGTGATAGAAAAAGGGGGAATGGTTTTAAACTAAAAGAGTTAAAAGAGACAGATCAGATGTTAACAGAAAATTATTCCCTCAGAGGGTGGTGAGGTACTGAAACAGGTTACCCAGAGAAGCTGTGGATGCCCCCATCCCTGGAAGTGTTCAAGGACAGGTTGGATGAGGCTTCGGGCAAACTGAATTAGGGGGTGGCATCCCTGCCCATGGCAAGGGGGTTAGAGCTAAATGGTCTTTAATATCTGTTCCAACCCAAGCTATACTGTGATTCTTTGATTCAAATGCTTTCATACACTTTACATTTGCATTGAAATTTTGTGGTCTTTCAAACTCAGTGAAATATAGAAAGCGAGACAAAGTTATGCCCTCCCATATACCCAAGAATAAATAACTCCACTTAAAAAGAAAATCTGGTTTTTGTGTGTTAGAAGATCTTCCAAAATGAAGAGAAGGAATTTAAAAGGAGGCGTACATTAAATATTTTTAAGCAGCAAGTTTTGGATCTGTTCCCTATTTCAGCAGGCTTGTCCTTTCAATTGTTATGCAATAAAGACAATCTGATGACAACATGAAAGACATAGTTTTGCTGTGTGCCTTTTGCAGGCTTGTTTGTGACTTTGGAAACAGTCTCCTGGGGGACCAGCTGGTGTGAAGCAGGTGCTTGTAGGCTGCAGAAGTTTAGGGCAGGCTGATGAGGAGGAGGAGCACTGGACCTGCCTTCATTCATTGTGCCAGGCAGTTGGCAGACTACTGGATCTCTTTCAGACACAGGCATTCTGTATTCATGTATTTATCTTACACAGACCTAAATGTCTCATGGTAAGAGGTCTGTCTCTTCCTTATGGTCCTCTTCTTTTCTACAGTTTCATGTATAGACAGTAAATCTGGAAAGAAATGTGATCACCCTGTCTAGGACCAAAGAGAAAGTACTACAGTCAGACTTACTAGATCTAGAAAATGCACAAATATCTTTTTTTTTTTTTTTTTTTTCCCTGCAGTTAATATCTTTTAAGATTATTCACATTTCAGTTTCCACAGCTTAGAACAGATAACATATCCTTTTTACTATGGCCTTTCAGACACATTCTGTCCTCTAAATAATTCCAATAGATGCATGATGGTATTATACATATTTTACACATATGTGCTTTAGGGTACACACCCCTCTGAGCATATTACAGAAGTGCATGGTCATGACAGTTGAAGGGGGGGCTTGTTGATTTTGATCAAATAAATTATGTTTGGCTTTGAAAACTACTCTAAACTCTGAATTTATTTCTAGTTTAATAGGTATTTCTATACTTTTGTCTGCTAGGCATCATTTTCATCATTTGTTTTTCCATTAACAAAAGTGGCAGATAAAATGGTCCACTGGAAATAAACTTGCTTGAGTCTTTGCAGTGTTCATTAGAATAAATGCTGCACTTTCACTTGAGAGATAAAAGTATATATTAATCTTGACTGCATCATGGTAAGAAAGATGGGTTCCAGTAGAGGTTCAAGAACACAGGAACTACCCAGCAACATCTGTCTTTTGCCTTCATTATTGCTTGGGGAGCTGAGGAAGAGGCAATGATTTGAAAAGTACAAGGTCTGATTAGAATCATGTTTACAGTACAAATACTTAAGGATGATTCAGTCTGGAAGAAAATGTATTCTTGGAGAAGATTATTTTCCTGGTCCTTTTAAACAACAACAATATTAAAACAGTAACAAAGAAAAATGGTAGAATTTGATCTTCCTGTGGCACACTAGGGTAGAGAAACTAAAGAGACATTGGAAAGGCATAAGTTATCCATATGAAGCTCTCAAGCATGGCATTTCACATTAACAGTGGCTCAATAGGAAGAAGAGCACTTTGAAGACTGAAATATCAACATACAGCAGCTGGGTTAAATCTATATAATTTTCTTATACCTGCAAATAACTCTGTGCCATGTAAAATTTGAATTTTTGTTTGTTTTTAAGTAGGCCTGCATGTCTTCTTAGTAGTGATGGAAAGCTGGCTGCCTTGGTGAACAAGAAATACTTTGTAGCAGAGGGAAAAAAGAGATTAGATATTTGCTCTACAGTCCTGGTGCAATTGGAGGACCACCAGACTGACCAGACTGTTACGCGAATAACTCTGAGAAGCAGAAAGACTACTGAAGTAATGACTTTATCTGTTAGGTAAGAGGTAAACTGTAACTGTGTGAATAAACTTTTTTTTTTTTTTTTTGTTCTTTTTCCTAGAGCATATAGCAGAGAGTGTAGGAGGTCATTCAGAACCATGGATCTTCATCTGCACAGATAAATGTGCATTGTGGAAAGATATCATGTATCTTAGAGAGACATAGAGTAGCCATCTCCAGAGATGAGGAGACGGATTTTAGATTTAGAGTTATCATTGGCAGATCACAGTCATTTAAAACCTCCTCAGCAAATTCTGTGTGAAAGAAAAGGCCTTATCAAGCAGTTATCTGAAAGCAATGGCTAGCAATCTAGCAGCTTCTGTTTTTTTCATATTAAGAGGTATCTCTCCAACTACTCTAAATAGTGAATGGATCTTAAAACTTCTCTTTCCTCTGTTTCACCATACAAGCTTGTGTTTTTCTATCAACAAGTTGGATAGTTTTCTTATTGTCTTTGCATGCTCAGCCCTTGCATTATCACCTTGGGTACTAACAAAGATAAAAAATGTAGAACAAAACATCACAAAGTTAAAAGAGTTGTATGAGACACTTATCTGGAGTGGAGATTCTTCTGGGGGCACAAGCACTCTTCCACTACATGACCTCTAAGTGTGGTCTTTTTAGTGCCTATTTTTTCCCAAATAACGTCATTCTTCCTCCCCTCTGTAACTTGGGAGCTTGTTCCCAAATCCTGAAAAGGTCATTAAATATTCACTGTTAGGAATTTCCCTTGAAACACTGTTCACCTCGTTCTTTCATGTCTCGAGACATTTAGAAGTACTCTATAAGCTTAAACTATTAAGTAAGGTTGGACAATGTGAAATTGCTTCTGCTCCGAAGGTCCATGCCTTAACTGCAGTACGAGTAAAATGTGAATTGCAATAAAGGCACAGATATTTAAATCTAACGTAAAGGGACTCCAGCATTGCACCTAAGCTAAGGCAAAATGGAAATGTGCTGTAGGACAGAGAGGAGACCTGTGGTCATTGAGCTCTGAATGAGCTCTAACACGTTTTACAAGCAAAAATCCCTTTCTGACTGCTGTACAGAGAGTTCTTGCCGTAACCAAAGCTGGCACATGATAAAACGAAACATTCAGTTTCCAGCACCCACTTGGGAAAAACATCCTCAATTGGACTTTCACAAAACGTCTGAGATAACAGAAGGCAACTTTTTGAAGTATGATGCCAACGGTGTTCAAACAACATGAGAGCCTGAAAGCTCAGCCCAAGGTTGGGAGCTGATAACGCAGAACAAGGGGTTAGCATCACAGCAAGTTGCGGGGAAGGTGAAACAAGTGGGAGTGTTGTGGGTCAGATAGAAGCATGTCTGGATACTTATCAGAATTAATTTTTCATAGAAGCTTGCTGTTTAAGTCTTTATTGCAGATAAAGGCTAACACTGTCCTTAAATTATCTTTGGTTGTGTTGCAGGATGATGCGTTTTGCAAGCAGAAAGGTGTGTTTTTTTTTTTTTTTTTTTTTTTTTCCTGCTGATAATAATGTTCTTTTATCTATATCACATTTAATGGTAACTCCTAGAATATGCAAAATCAAAGAGCCTTGAGGCTGTATCAAACTCTGGTCAGCCAAACTTGTATAACATATTTACCATGGTGCAGGCTGAGGATTCTCTTACTTAAGTTGATTAAAGTGAATATTTCTATATGAAACAGTGTTTGTATCTGGTAGCATATAACAGAAAAGTTAAGCATGTTATAGTGTAGCATCAAAATATTATGAAAGATCCTGGTATTGTCATTCTGCAGTACAATGCAATGAAATCTGCTAAAGAATCCTGCATAAAAACCTGTTTTTAGTGTAATAAAAATTGGGGTGGGCTGTGGTGTTATCTTCAGCTTCTTGAAATTTTAATGTGACACTGTAAGTACATGTAGAATGTACATATTTGTAAATTCATAGTGTTAAGAAGCTTAACAGTTGTGGGAGTAGCACTTAAATGAATCAAGGAATTTTAGAACAATTTTAGTTCAAAATCCTTCCCAATCCATCCAGAGCAGGGTTGGGCTCTTTTGTACTTCTTGTATTTGTGGGGTATGTGTGCTCTGGCTTCTGCATGAGACAGAAGGAAGACAGATGCACAGTGAGATGTCAATTTACGAATGGAAAGTAGGAGCTGGTAACAGTAAGGCATTTGCAGTAAGTAGTTATTTAAATGAGAACCATTGCTGTGCTCAGTTGACTGCATCGGGGAAACTGGAGGTCTGTTGGGGAAAACAGAAGTTCTAAGGAATGTACACTGAGTATGAAAAACACTGATTTTTATTGCTTATCTTTGTTCTCCATCAGAGTGTCAGCATTTGCATAATGTGCCGTTGTCATCTAGAAGTGAATGATAGGTGCAGGCAGATAACTTACTAACTCAGCCAGATGGAAGTGAGTGTGCCTTTTGTAAGTCAGATGGCAATGGTATACTGTAAGCCAATTTCACAAAAGACAGTAAACTCCCACTCATAGGAACATTCCCTTCCTCTGGCACAAGCTGAAACCCATTACAGAAATGTATTCCTCCAAATGTCCTGTTGGTCGAGAAGTTAATCAGCTCATGGCTGGCCACATCTGGGAGATGATCTGAGCAATATATGAAACTGTTACTGAGGAAATTCAGTCCAAATACTTTGTGGTGGTGCAGAAGGCTTAAGCTAGATTTTAATTAACAGGGAATAAAGAGGAAACTACTTCTCAAAATTATGTGTTTTAATAAGACAGACACAGGTATGAACGCATGGTTGTAGGGATGCAGTATTTCTCAAAACAGTTGGGGTCCAATGTTTGAGGAGCGTATCAAGCATATGAAATAAAATTGATAGATTATTATCTCAGTCCTGGATTATGATAGAGGGAACTTTACATAGCATTTAGGCATTTAAGGAAGTGGAATGAATACTTGGAATATAGGATGGTTACTTTTTTAATTATTATTATTATTATTATTATTTTTATTCTTATACTAAACATGACAAATATATGAGAACATTTCCTCAGAAATAACTGAGAGGGAAGAAATTGTGGAATATGCCCTGTCAGTGCAATTCTCAGTATCTGACAGAGGAATGTGAGCAGAATGAGATTCACCCAGGAAAGCAGCATCATTGTCTGCTAAGGAACAATCCTGTGAGGTCTGAATAACTCTCAACATGGGTAATTTGATTGGCATAAACTAGACTTAATAAGCCATAGGAAAACGAACCACAGTGGTACAGGAAGAATGCGTTTTGAAAAACAAGTAAGGAAATAGATTTAATTTTTTTTTTTTTTTTAGATTAATATTCCACATGGGGGATCTAAATATTGTTTTATCCACGTAGACATTACTAATACCTTCTGTGTTCAGCATAGCAAATTCCAGATATGGTATGAGTATACTTAGTAACTGGTAATGAAGATGACAAAAGAGGCATAGCATTGTTTTAAAAAACAGATATTAATATATAGGACATAGCTGCATAGTAATTCAAGTCTAGGAACTCAATCCTTATCTGCTGTTATTTATATCAGTGTTGGAAACAAATTTAGTATGCTTGTCTTCACCACTGTCATATCTAGTTTGTTCATATGTGGCAAAGCCAAGTATTAGTATTACTAACAGTTCAGATAATTTGACATAAAGTGTAACCCATGGTAGCTCAAGCATTCATTATCACATTTTTATTCTAAGAAACCTGCTTTTAATAATTGATGCAAAGTATGTGTTGCTGCCACAGTTCATTGTTTAATTACTTTTCTGATCAAACACATTAATGAAGGAAGACCTAATAAATCATGCAAGTTCACAATGAAGTACTTAGTTAATATGTGTTGCATCGATTAAAGGCAATATAAAACCACAGCAGTCTTGAAACATTGGTTACATGTGAACATGTACAATTACAAGGTCACCTTCAAACAAATTTCTTGGGGAAAAAGAAAAAAAAAAAAAGAGTGACATGACATTCTCTTAAAAATGAGTGTCTGAGACATTTTCTGACTTGCTCTGTGTTCCAGGCCTGGAACTGTGATAAATTAAAGCTATTTTAAAGTCCCAGTGAAAGCTGGATCTGTGTGGTTTGGTAGAGGTGCTGCAGAATGATCCATTGTGGTTGGTGTGGGGTTGTGGGATGGGGACTCCACAGGGCACGATGCAGTAATATCCCTCAGTAGTCAGGAGCTTTGTGGTGAGAGTTGTCCATTTTGATGATGGCAGATAATATACTTCTTTCTTCTCCCAGAGAACATACTGTGAAACGCCATTTTACAACCTTCTAGTAGGAAGGCAAAGGGTAGAATGAAGGTGAGCAAGAATGGAATAATAGCAATATAGGGGAATGAAAGGGAAAAAAAAAAGTCAAGTGGTAAAAAATGAAGCTATCAACATTTAGGTATGCTCTGTTCAGTTTTAGAAGGTATGTGGCTGCACTTGTGGGTGACATGTAAAGTAAGATACCAAGACCTCTTGAGTGTAGAAAGGCATACTGAGATTTCCATTTTAATTTAGCTTCAGTTTTTAACTTATAGGCCACTCAAAACTTACATTTCTTCTGGTGCTGTGCCCTCCCCTTACTCTCTGCAGTGACTGACAGTACTTCGCAAAATCCTCTCAACCCTTCCCCTCATGCCAAAAGGTACGAAGCTTATGGCAATGGGCTCAGAAGTGGTCCCTGGTGGAGAGGGTTGCCTTGCTGCTGAGGTTTTCCCAGTTAACTTGTCTCTACATTGAAGGAAGGTTTCTGGGACCAGTTCTTTCCCAATTAGCTCTGGGCATTTCAGGGTGCATAATGCTCAGATGATCGGCCCAGTTTGCAAGCAGTGAAGCATCAGAAGAACCAGATAGGGATTTCCAGCAAGTGGATATGAAGCTCCAATGCTTTTCAAAATCCCACTGGTCTCTGATTGCATCTTTATGTGCTGAAATACTCTGAAAAATTTTGCCCTGCCCAGCTTTCTCCATGTCCCACTTATGGCATGTGTTCCAGCAAGGTCTTTCTCAGCCCACCCTCACCAGCAAGACAAGTGTTTGCCTTGACTTGTCTTTGCAGTTTGTCCCTAAGGGCTTACCTCCTGAAGCAGGTGCTTGCTTTTCTTTTCCTTGTACAGCCTCAGAGGAGAATCCCCCACAAACTGCTATGATTAATGCATATACAACCAGCTTCTTCTCAGAAAATAGTTTCTTTTGATTTCCAGGTGAACCACAGCAAAAGGATGGAACAAGTTGTTCACCTGCCAGAGGAACTGAGGGAGCTGACCTGGTTTCCCTCAGACTCAGCTGTAACTGTGAAGGAGAGAGAGGCACCGAGAGTATGAGTTCGGTTGGCTGAGCCTTCACAAACACTTAATTCATGTGATGCGAACTTCACTACCTTCCAGCTAAGAGAAAAGTAAGGTTACTGTTTTCTTTCTGCAGAACACCTTCCTACGTGTCCTAGAGGAATTTCTCTGCAGTACCTCCTTTTAAGCTGATTTCCCATGAGAAGAAACTGATTGTTTACAAGAGTCTTGGAAGAGGCAAGAAATCCAAATTAGGTTTAGGATCCTGTTGCTGGACTATCTCCAAAAGGGGAAGCTCATTGTCATTATCAAATATAAGATAATTTGAGATGTTTAAAAATACTCATGGGTGAAAGAGGAAATTCAGGAAAATAGTGAGGAAAACAGAATGGATGTAATTGATTGGGTATATACTAATGAGACAGGACACAAGAGCTCTGATGATCTTTTGATTGACAAGGATGACAAACTTTCTCCTTTGAAAAGTGAAAAAGAAAACATGCAGCCAAGGGGCAAAAAAACAGGGCATGCTGGAAAGGAAATTGAAGCAATCCATAAGCAGACCATTTTCAGAATCATGTTGAAATTTATATTTATTAATTTTGGTAGAATTTTCTTTTAGAAAATATCTTGTAATTAAATAGGAATTGGCTTGGAAATAGTGGCAGACGGGTCTTCTGACTGCCAGGTGAGTCAGCTTCTCTGTGCTCTCATCTTCTTATAACTACTAGGGACCTCTCCATTGCAAATGTTATTGAGAATGGGTTTGGGAAATCATTTTCTAGCTTTGTGTTGTCATTGCAGGTTGAGTCATTGTTTAGATTTAATGGGGGTAACAGACGTCATATTCCTCAGAAGGGAACAGAGAGACAAATAAGAGCAATAATGATATGCAGAAATAGGATGAAGGAGTTTTTGCTGTAGGTTATTTTAGCAATGACTTTAGGTTAAGTAACAAAAATTGAACCAAGTAAAACTGCATCAGTTAAAGTCTGCATTTTGTAATCCCAGACTATGTAGAATGGGAACGACAAATATCTGTATATGTTCATACACAGCATTCTGAAGGTAATCTCTCTCCTTACCATGTTAAGTTAAAGAGTCCTGAGATATTTTGTGCCTGTCATCCCCTGTTCCTGAAGCTGAAGGCTGAAAAACAAGTCCAGGAGAGGGCTGCTCTGGATCTCTTTGAGGGATGAGTTTCAAATGAACCTTGTTCATTCTTCTGTTTATGGTAACTTCTGTACCTCAGTAGAATTCCCATCTATGATTACCTTTTAGGCATTTGGCCCTCCAAATCTCAGATGATGATGATGATAATGATTTTCAGAAATGGTGAAATAATTTTAAATATGTTTCCTTTAAATAAGGAAAGTAATAACTGCAACTCAAGAAGAATGATTGATTCTGATTGATTAAGATTGATTCTGATTGATTATTCTGATCAATTAATAATTGACTGATTATTCTGAATGATTGATTCTGATTGATTTTGGTCACATCCAAAAATTGATTTTGGAAAACAATTTGGTTCAATCAAGAACAGAAGTTCTTTTTGTTTGTTTGCTTGGTTGGTTTTGTTTTGTTTTTCTTTTTTTCTACAACAAATCTTCTAATCTGAGAAGAAAGCTTTGAACCTCTACTTTTTTCTTCACAGCCACAAAAATGAACGTATGGAAATGTTTCATGAAAAATGGTACAAAGAGACAGTTGTCCATGGAAAAAGTTTTCTACTGCTTTCACTAATTCTATTAATCACTTCCCCAGCTTCATTAACGCAAAGGTTGTTTCCTGCTTGTTTCTGGTGCAAAGGTGAGAGAAGACACTCTTTCAAGGGTCTTTTTCCATTTCAATCACAAAAAAAAAAACAGATGCCCACTTGCTCCCTGATCAAGACATCACTTCATATATCCTGTGAGAAGAAAGCAAAGATAGAAATGTGTGCACAGAGAGTTGGTTCAATGTGAAGTTTAATGGAACCTGAAAAATCATAGGCTGTGTTAAACACAAGCAAACAAAAGAACTTACTAGAAGTATAAGTTTTACACAAAAGATAAATATGGCCAATGAGAATGGGATCCATGTCACTTGTCTTCCAGTCCCTGCATGCCATTCCTGAAGAGGGGAAGGCTTTTATAAGATATATAAGTGCTCACCTACCTAAGGTGAAGGAAACAGCCTCCTGTGATATATCTCCCACAGGTCTCAAGGTCAGCTCTGTGAGAAATGGATGGAAAGGATGTTACTTTCTGAACAAGAGACAGTTACTCTTTTTGTGTAATGGAAGATGACTATCCAAACACCCTGCCTTTCTTACACACCATGCAAATAAGAGTCCAAAGGACTGCATGAACAGTCTTCCTAAAGACAGTGATCCCAGAACAGGTCTTCTTGTGTACAGGGGCCTCAGGTCAATTAGAAAAAATGATGTATCATGGAATATGAGATCTATCACTGCTGCCAGATACCTGAGTTTTGATTTGTCTATTATTATTATTATTATTTAATTCTTCACCTATTTTAATAAACTTGGGAGTTACCGGTATAAAAGACTTGTGCCATGTGACAGGTTACTAGAATATAAATACTGACATCTGATGTACATTGTTTGGGTAAGAGACAATAGAGAACTCCTACAAGTTGCAATTATTTGTTCCTGTCTAACTGGAACAATACAGAGCTGATACACTGCAGGCTTTTGAAATAATCTTTGAAAGTACAAATAATGCTGCAACACGTGTTGCTTTAGGGCACCTCAAGAACAATGTATATAAAACACCATGTGATCATTATAAGCAGCAATTGGACAAATTAATTTAGTATGCTATAAGGCTAATACATGTGAGCCAGATGCCCATAGGGTGAGAGAAACTGGAGGAGGTTGAACTTCCTTTTCGGTGACACTCCCTCCAATTCCTGCACAAAGCTTCAAAGACTACTATATCTGAGGCTCGTTCAAGCCCTTGCTCAGAGGTCTGAAAGCTGAGTGACATGTAGCTGTTCACAGAAGAAATCAGACAGGGTTTTATGGTCACACTGACAGCTAGGGGTGGGTGTGGGTGCATGGGGGGCCCTAAGGGCAGAGTAAATAGAGCTGCCTACTATGATGAGAAAAATGCAGTTGCAGTGTTGCTGTCTTAAACTCGAGTGAAATCCCTGACAAATTAATAGCACGATACTCCTTGCATTACCATGTTTCAAGCAAGGCAAGCCTGTGCGTTGCATAAAGTGATACTGTTGTGAATAGCAAAAGGGGTAAACCAGAGACCAGCCACACATGAAGGCAAAGTTGATTATTTTGAGGCAACCTTTAGAATTTTAAATTCAGCAAGCTGTGAGGATCCCTTCTGAGTGAGATTCTTTAATCAATAAATACAGATCATCTCATGTTCAGTTGTTATGACCTGAATCATGTAAATGGGTTTATCAAGGCATAGACTTAAAGATCAAGTATTGTGTTTGTTAGGATGTTGTGCTCTTACCTGGAATGATAATACTGAACACCAATTCACCATCTTTTTCCTAACACAAAAATCATGTTAGTAAAATGAGTATAGTGAAAAACCTTTACAAGTAATTAGTGTTCCATCATAGTATAAACAAACCCATATGAAATATACAATATAAATTAAAAACTAATGTATAGTACCACAGCACTGATGAATACACATCACATAAGCAAGTATTCCTCTCCCCAGGACAGCCAGTTAGGAATGAACATTATACAGACACCTGTGATGAATATTTATGGGATTAAATGTGCTGGCTGAATTTTACTTTGGATAGAAAAAGCAACATTAGAAAAATTTTACCAAAGAGAAATAATTATTCCCTGTTATTTCCTAATGAAAAGCGTTGTATGAATTTTCCACACAAGCAGGCACACACACATACACACTCACAGGGCACATACACACACATATACATAGTGCTGACGTTATAGTATCACCAGAATGCTATGTATGGTATAGCATCATTAAAAAAAATGGGAAAAATCAGAATAATAGAATATCCTGAGTTGGAAGGAACCCACAAGGATCACTGAGTCCAGCTCCTGGCTCCACACAGGACCACACAAAAATCAGTCCCTGTGTCTGAGAGCATTGTCCAAATGCTCCTTGAACTCTGGCAAGCTTGGTGCCATGATCACTGCCCTGGGGAGCCTGTCCCAGTGCCTGATTCCCCCTCTTGGTGAAGAACCTTTTCCTGATACCCAGTCAGAACTCCTGTTGCAGTTTCATTCCCTTGGGTCCTAATGTTTCTGTTTACCTTCTGTTCCATCAAGACTGAAATCTTGTGTTTTGATGACATCAGAAGGTTAGTATCTGACCAGTGCGATGCATTAGAGTGGTTACGTTTAGTGGTCTACATATTAGGGCTGTGGTGGTACCCTCACTGACCAAGGAGAGACTGATCTGAGCTCTCTGAGGACCTCTCCACCGCTGCTTGACAAGAAAAGAGTGCTACAGATCCTGGACCATCCTCACCAGTACTTTCCCCAGGAATCTGCTGTCTTAGTTTAGCATTCAGCATGTTGAACACTGGGGACCATGATCTATACCGTTAAAAGAAGTTATCAGAACAAATTGCTTCAGTTTTATTAGAAAACATTTAGGACTGTGTATTAGAAAACTTTTATGACTATTTTGCTGGTTATATTGTCATATCAGGTCTTTCTTCTATTTCAAGACTTATTTTGCAGTTCCAACAAGCTTTCTCTTGGAAATGGACTTTCATCAGAAATCAGGCTTCTTACAGCAGTGTGGGGGTTTAGATCATTTTTTCTAGAGAAAAGGTTACTGCAACACACAATGTTTACTTGAACTGTCATTAAGCTTACCTCCCGTGGTGCACACTGCCCTTATTTCTCTATGTTTTCCTCCCCATTTGTATACATAGGCATGTAGCATTTAACGCAACACTCCTCCAAAGAAGTCTTTAAAATCAGCAAATAGATTTAATTCCACTGAAGAAAGCAGTGTCTATTTGTATAAACAGAGATTCTTCCCTATGAGAGTTACTGTCTGAACTAACTTGTCTCAAATTTTATATAAAATTCTGAAATTAAAAATGAAAATAAGGTTCTGGTTCTGTAACCATTATGTTGGATGAAATCCATCTTGTTCACATTATAAAGTACAAAATTAAATACTTTATTAATAAATCTGGTAATTTTTGTCAAGATTATGTTTATGACAGTATAAATAGCCATAAGTAAAAAAAAAAAATGCATATTCCAATCAAAACTGATTAAAAAAAAAAAAAAAGCTTGCAGATTTATTTCTTTTTAAATAGGTGCAAGTACTTAACTGTAGACTGACATTTTTAATAAGGGTCATGGCTGGAAGTTTCTTGAATAATGCTTCGATTTATACTGCCAAGAGCAAATTTAAATGTTGTTTGCATATGGCACATTAACATTTGTTTGCTCTTTGTTCCATTCTTGAATCACACTGCAGATACCATGGCAAGCTGTCATGCCATAGGAATTAAAATAAATGTCATGGACAACCAACTTATGCCATGTCATACTAAGATATCTTTAGGACAATTTGCAATAAAGCTTAAAATCATTTAAAAGCTTACTCTGAATGCCTTTCTTTGTGCTTTGGTATATGACAGCACACAGAGGCATGACAAGGTTTTCAATGGAATTTCTTTTTCTGGCAGATCATTGTAGATAAATCTTTTACCATTTAATGCTGAAATTCTTAAACTAATACCCTTCTGCTTTCACCATATTTGTCAAATAGCATCAGCTTTTACTCTGTTAGTTGATGACCAGGCAGTTATCCAGGTAATCTGAAAAGATGAAAGGATGAATCATTTGGTCTGTTTGCCTATTCTTGCTTAGTCTTGGGGCTGCTGTCACATGTAGCCATTTAGGGTGTAGAGCAGAGCCAATGGGCAGTACAGCATGAAAATAGCTCAGCCCATGTAGAAAAAGGCATGTTCAAACACCACTTCCCCAGTCTAATAGCCCAGGGAAGGTTACATTTACTGGGCACTAATTTATGCAAAACGTGGTGTGTTATTTCCAGACCCAAGCCAGAAATATGGATGGATCCACATTATAAGCTCCACAGACCAGGTTATTGGACTCTCTTTCTCAGGAGCCCCTCTGCAGTGTGCTTTGCCATCACTTTCAAGCTGAAGCCTAACAGCTGGATGCTGCCTCTGGGCCCAAAAGTTGCTCTGCCAATGAGAGATTTGGAGGATCTCACCAAAAAAAGAGCTTGGTTTAAATTCAGAGAAATCGTTGGAAAAATATCAAAATGGTTCCTCAGCATCAAGAGATTTTCCAGGCAATATGAGACTCCAGAAAATGAGTTTTGTCTTGTATCTGGCTGTTCTGCACTACCTTGTATGTAGTACTGAAAAACCAAGAGGATAGGAATTGACCAAGTGTCAATCTTAGGCTTATCAGTGGAAGAACTCCATTAATTAGGAAACCAGTGAGGCTCTGGAGCAGCCTTTCAGGTGAGACATGGGTGTACACAACAGAGACTGTGGATGTTTACTGTGTTAGTAATTATATTCTGAGTTATCTTAAAGAGCATGTGGCCAGGCAGACAAGTATAAGGCTGCTTAGCTGTCCCATGCTGTCTGGCACAGCCTGGTCAAAAGGTGAAGTTGATGCACAAAAAAGGAGATTCCCTCTCCCTGAGAACTGCTGGGCTGATTTGGTTGGAAGAAGCCTTCAGAGCCTAGATATGCCAAGTAGGGTGTGGGAAGGAGGTAGAGCTGACAGTAAAGCTGTGGCATGGACACTGACTATAAGAAAGAAGCACCATAGCTGGTATCTGCAGAGAACAGACCCATGGACAGGCCTTAAGGATGATGGAAGAAAGATTTGGATGCCAGAGAAGCCACAAGATGTTACTTCTTGGTTTGTTTTCAAACTTTTGTGGAGTGAATTTTTCTGGTTTAAAGAGGTACCTGGTCATAATTATTTGTGGAGTTTGCATGCTTTGTGGTATGCTTTATTTTATTTTATTTTATTTTATTTTATTTTATTTTATTTTATTTTATTTTATTTTATTTTATTTTATTTATTTTATTTTATTTTATTTTATTTTATTTTATTTTATTTTATTTTATTTTATTTTATTTTATTTTATTTTATTTTATTTCTAAGAGAGAGGAAAACAGTTCTACTCCAGGTCTCTGGCCATTTCAGCAGTAGAGGGAAAAAGGCCCACACTTGTTTTAAAATGGAGACAGATTATTTTAATAAAAGCTCCATAAAATTCAGTTTCTGTATTCTGGCAGCAGCTGGACTTCATGGTCTTGGGGTTACATCCAGAGTGGGGTATGGTATTCATTAAGTAAGGCTGTAGGTTAGTGGACCCCAATCCTATTGAATTGTCAGCACATTCTCTGGTACAGTTTTTGTGTTCAGTAAGCATTCTTCGCACAAGGCCAACAGCGATCAGGGAACAGCATGGGCCGTAGACTATTCTTAATAGGGGATATGGATAAGGCTGGTGTTTTTGGGGGCTTGTTGTTGGTGGTGAGGGGGTAGAGTAGAAAGCTTAGCTAAAAGCCGGTCTGGAACTCAGACAAGGATGGGCCATGGTCCGTTTTGTTGGCTGGGGCAGACATGCACTGATAGTACTGCTTAATAGACAAGCATGTAGTTCAGAGAAGCGTAAGCCAGAGCACATATCTATACATTGTGGAGGCAGTATTTTTTTCAGAAGAATTTGCAGGTAACAAGTAAAATGTACAGATGGCTACTTTCTCCTGTATACAGTAGATGTGATATTCTAGACCATTGACGAGAAAGGGCTAAAATTGACTTCTGCAACTAAGGGTTTATCCTACAATTGTGTAATCTTAAAGGTTTTTTTCCTGCATGGATAGTTTCAATAGTTTCCTAGCTTTGCTCTCCTGCTCAGGCTGGCTAACCTGTATTTCAGGCTTGACTTTCTTAAGCACTTGCTTTCTTCCTGTGACCAATTTTTCTTGTCCTGAGGAAAGGAAGTTTGCTGTTCCTTTCCTATGTGTAGAGATGGGGAAGTTTTAAACAAAGCAACTAGAAAGAGGAAATAAATTTCTAGAAGTATCTGGGAGGTGACTTGTTTCACTGTAGGAAGATTCACAAAATTTCAGTATGCTTTATATTCTAACCTGTTGTACAGCATATTGTGCCCTCAATGAAGACTTGCTGGTTTGAGGTGTGATTATGTGAGATCTTCTCTTGTTCTTTGGGTGCACTATATAGAAATATGTTTAATTTGAATGCACTGTATAGAAACATGTTTTATGAAGTGTGGCACTTCTTCAGATGGTTTACAGACTACATTTCAGCCCTACAAAGAGAAAAGATTAATGTCCTGCTTTGTATGAAGTCTGTGGCACTTTTTAAGTCCCTTAAAAAGTCTCTTTTTATGAGACTTTCCTCCTGTTCTTCACAGGGCACAGCCGAAGGAAGATGATTTTCTTCCACTCTGCCTCATAAACTATCACATTTGTGCAGGGATATCACCACAAAAAAACAGAGGCAGAACATCTCATTCCACTGTAACTGCACTCTCACTCCCCCTTCCTCAAATGGCAAGGGGGAGAAAATACAACGAAAAAAGCTCATGGGTTGAGATAAGGACAGGGAGATTACTCAACAATTAACGTCATGGGCAAAACAGACTTGGCGTAGGGAGATTAATAAAATTTATTACCTATTACTAACAACTTGGAGCAGTGAGAAACAACAACAGAAAACCCTAAAAGCGCATTCTCCCCATCCACACTTTTCCACGTCCTCCCCCCAAGCAGTGCAGGGAAACAGGGAATGGGGGCTGTGGTCAGTCCCTAACCCTTCATGTCCCACGGGATGCCGTCCTTCCCCAACTGAGCCTGTGGGGACTGCCCACAAGCAGCAGCTCTCCAAGCACTGCTCCCACACGGCTCCGTCCCACGGGGTCCATCCCCCAGGAGCAAACTGCTCCAGCACGGGTCCCCCACGGGTGGGCAGCAGCTCCCCCGAGACCCCCTGCTTCTGCGTGGGCTCCTCTCCACGGGCTGCAGCTCCGGCCCGGGGCCTGCTCCTGCGGGGGCTCTCCATGGGCCGCAGCCTCCTCCAGGCAATATCCACCTGCTCCACCAGGGGCTCCTCCACCCATGCAGCGTGGAGATCTGCTCCATGTGGGACCCATGGGCTGCAGGGGCCTCTCCACAGGCTGTAGTAGGTGCTGCTGCCTGCCCGGAGCACCTACTGCCCTCCTGCTGCACTGACCTTGGGGGCTGCAGGGCTGGTTGTCATGCCCGTCTCCCAGTCACTGTGGCACAGCATTTTTTTTCCCCTTTCTTAAATCTGCTCTCACAGAGATTCAAACAAAATCACTTATTGGCCTGGCTCTGGGCAGCAGTGGGTCCCTTTGGAGCCATCTGAAACTGGCCCTTATCTAACATGGGGCAGTTTGTGGATTTGTCTCACAGAGGCCACCCCTGCTACCAAAATTTTTTCCACATAAACCACTCATGATGACCCCTCTGGGTTCACCAACAACATAAGGAGAGGTAGCACAAAGGTGGTGTTTTGTGGGGTTGGTCCATATAGACATCTTGAGGTTTGAAGTGGCTGATGGTGAATGTGAAACTCCTGAAGCTGCCATCGGGTGCTACTGTGGTATGATAGAGATGTATTGAGTCAGATGTTGCTGCAGGACAAATTTCACAAGTATTCAAATTTAGGAGATCAGGAAAACTAGTGAAATTATTTGTAAAGAAGAATTTTTGCAGTACTAAGTTAATAGCTGAAAGGGGAAAAACATGAAGAGAAAGTATCAAAGAGAAAGTACAAATGTCAGGATAGAGTGTAGTTTGTGTTAATGGATCCTTCTTTCTTCTTACTGAGTAAACCCTAAGAGCTGAGCTTCCCTAGTCCACCTTGTTTCTGACTGCTGCTGCTGCTTGCTTCTATAGCCCTTACATAATGTATTATTAGTAACAGTTGAAAGTGATTTGTTGAAACCTTTTATTATTATTGCTGTTGTTGTTGTTGTTGTTGTTTTTACTATTACTATTATTATAGCTGTTATTATTGTTATTTATTTATTTGTTTTTCTGTTGTTGTTAACTGTGAGTAAATGACTTCCCTGCAGGATGGGATCAACTTAGAGTATTTGGACAAGATGAGACAATCTGAATGATTTCTGCTTTGATTTCCATGATAGAGATATTTTCAGTAGTAGAGATATTCACTTGTAGAAGAAAAAAAAAAAAAAAAAAAAAAAAAAAAGATTAGCACAGCTTCTTACAACCCTGAAAACATTAGAAATGTGGTTTGAAAATAGGAATATAATTAAAGCATGTGCAATTTCATCAGTTTCTTGGTTAGCCAGAGCAAAGGCTAACTGCCAAGCCGTTTGCCAGACCATCTGTCTTTTTATAGTTTAAGAAAATCTCAGTACTTGTCATACTCGATACTTAGATGTGACTGCTGCTTTTCAGTTCTCTAAAAATGTGTTAACTATTTTTATTTAAAAAACTGGTCATCTGAGTTCATCTAATAGTGGTAAAGTAGGACAGAAAATGCAATAACACACAGGATTTTGATGCCTAAAGGTGCTGGACAGAACTGTGCACCTCCAGTGCAGAACAGTGCTAGTGTAGCTGCAGTTAGTGTCACCCTGTGAGGTTCAGGCAAGCTATACACCTGTGTGATTCTGTGTTGTGTGATTCTGTGTGATTCTGCTCACACTTGACTGTGTTAGGTTGAAGCCTTTGGACACCTTTTTGTACCACCAGCCTGTCTGCTGCTCACATAGCTAGATTCAAGTTACAGTGACTTTTACTACTTTCTAAACATTTTCACCAAGAGCAGGATCACCTTGTGACAAGTACTGTGCCTGCGAAAGAGGGCCTATCCCAACAAACTTAAAATCTAAAAAAAAAAAAATTAAAAATAATGTGTGTGACTATCCAAAGCATGTTAGAGGGAAACACATTGAAGGAATAAAAGCTTTCTGTCCCTGAGCTAAATACACTAGAGCAGGTCATCAGGCCTGCTTGCTATGGGGTCTCATGTCATCAGAGAGGCTGAGTGTTGTCTGCTTTTCCTGTCTCTCCTTCATCCCAGGGTACCCATGGCCTTCTTCCCCTGGTGTGCCAGCACCACACCTCCCAGGGACAGGGCATTCCTCTTCCCTCACCATGGCAGGCTTTTGGTCTTCTTAATAAAGGAAATAAACCCTGCAATCCAGTGTGGTGGAACATCACTTAAGGTAGAGCACATCTCAAATCATTTCAATCAGTTGTTGACTCTGTGTGTGTGTGTGCGTGTGCATGTGTGTCTGATGCAATTTTACAGCCCCTCTTAGGAACAAGTATTTAAAAGCACATGTGGCATGTTGGGCAGAAAATCAGGGCCAAATATCAGTGATTGATGGAGAGAGTGGTTCTGGAATAATTTAATGAATGTAAGAGCAGTAAATGAAGGTTTGGCACTGTATGGGAGGGAAGGGGGAAGCAGTTCCCACAAGGGGAATTCAGAGGCTGCGAGAGGTTAGGCATTAGACAGCAGGCAACTGCTCATCAAGTAAAATTTCACTCTCACGTTAGGGAGCAGGCTCTGTTAACAGTGCTGAGTCCAAAAATCCAGTCCAAAGGCAGAGCAGTTCCACATCTCTGTACAAAAGCCATCCCAAATGCTTCCAAGAGTCTCTGTGAAACAACAGCGCAGGGATGTTGAAAACAAAGGAATAATCTCCCCTGTTGTATGTGCACTGTAGTGGAAACAGATGGTGGTGTACCAGTTTATGAGGATTATAAAGTAGCAATTAAACTTTTCTCAGACATGGATCGATGCCTCCTTCATCCAGTGTGTCGCGGAGGGCAGGGGCTCACTGAGCTCTGTGGCAGCTTACCAGAAGGTGGTGCTGGCCGGTCACCCTGCCTTACCATCAGTTATTAAAAAGATTACTCCAGTGTAACTTGTTGCCTTGGGATGCAGGAGTGTAGTAGTGTATTTTTTTATTTTTATTTTTTCCAAATCACTGTAGAACAGATGTTGCATGGTATTGTTTGGATGGCATTCTGGTGACTTGAGAGACAGAGCAGTACTTGAAACTTGAAAACCATATTAAGCTGATTGTCCACCTTTGTTTTAAGATTGAGAAAAACAAACAAGATACAAGTGTTTGCAGGCAATTGTAAAATAGTTCAGGGGAAGAGTTGATGCTGTTGGAATTCAGCTGCTTAAATTAGAAATACAAATGATAGATCTAGCACAAGCTGGGAACTCTCTTGACATTGCTATAATGCTAGGGACAAGTCATTTCATGCTTCCTTGCTCTTGCAAATCGTGTGAGCAAATTGTTACTGACAGGTAAGATATTGGGGTAGTCATGTGAATGCCAAAAGGCATTTATTTGTAGCTAATTTATAGCAAAACATTTATTTTCTTACCTCTCTTCATTCTTTTCTCTTTTAATATGAACCCAGATGAAAGGCCTTGATAATGAAAAGCTGAGTTTGTTTTTGGTGGTAGTTAATCCGTACAAGGGGTCTTGGATTTTTTTTTTTTTTCCTCAGTAGAAATCTCAAATTCACTGATAGGATGTTGCATAGACTGTGCTTAAACTGGGCATCCTTCCCACAAGAACAAAAAACTACTCCTTAGAGAGGAGTAGAAAGTAGAAGAGATTGATTCTGAGGGTAAGTGGAGAAAACCCATGAGACAACAAAGGACAGTGGTCTGTAAATTGACTTTTTTTTTTTTTTTTTTCTGGGAGTGTAACATGTGTAACATGTCTATATAGAGCTCACACTAATAAATTTCACCTGCAGAACTGAAATTCTTTCTGTTAGTGGCACAAAGAGATGTTTTCTTTATTGAAATCATGACATGGTTTGGACAACAAGCAATAGATCATTCAGTAAGACCTAAGAAATAATAAGAAATTACCACAAAAAATAAAACTTATAAATCCATTGAAATTTATTTATTTATTTATTTATTTATTTATTCATGAAATGGCTAACATGCCATCTGTAATTGTACCTTCTTAAGTACGATTTTTTTTTAATAATTTTTTTCCTCTATGTGTGAAACTTTCATAATTAAAAAACTAAGGAGGCCTGTGGTGTTTATAATCTTTTCTAGCTTGTTGTTCAATTTTAATTATTGTGTATTTGATTTTATAAATTAACAAACTTAAATGTTTATTTACTACAAACAAGCAATTAAACAACAATAACCAAAAAAAACTCCACATACCTCAGTCTTCCTTGATCTCACATATTGAAAATATCATTTGAATTCTGAAACCATATTACTAGAAATATTATTTTTTCATTTTCTGATTTGTATGAACTTTCTAGGAGCAGGTGACTAACAAACAGATATTGACTGCTTATGAAAAACACATAAAGGTCTAATGAGATATAAACAAACAAATAAAAAAATAAAACTGAAAAGGAATCAAGAAAAATCTGTTTTCCTGTATATATATATAATAATATACATATATTTCTACTAAGTAAACTGCAGGTAAGTAATGTGCAGGTAAGAAACATGCAGGGAGAAAACAATGTAGGACTTTGTTTGTTTTCATCCACCCTATCAAGGCTAGGCTTTGTATCTACCCTATCAAAATTTTCCACTGGAATTGAAAATTTGGAAAAAGAAGACTACTTCTACTTTGGACTTTTTCTTCCTCTACATATGTTCTTCATTGTATCCTGTATTTTCTTTCTGGGTTCCTCCTTGTAAGGACCCTCTGGCAGCAGCCACTTTGGGGGCCTGGTTTTGGTGTTCTTTCTTACTTCCAGAAGGCTTTGAAGAAACAAGAGCTGTGAGCTACTCCCTCCATGCAACCACAATGTTTCTTTTGCTCAGAGCCTCTTTTCCTTGAGTTTGGAAAAGTTTGACTGGTAGCTGTTTAAAGAAAGATTATGGTCACCAAACCCAAAACAAAGAACAACAAAGAGAAAGTGCAATTATACAGAAATATCTTCAATTAAGTTAGTTTTATTCGGGCAGGCCCCACACAGCATTATTCTTGTTATCCAAGCTTAGTGCTACTCCGAATAATTTTGTCCTGTTTCAGAAGTTTGTTGTACTTATTTTCAGACAACTTAGAGAATGTCATTATTCTGTGCATTTCTTTCTGAAATACACCTCCAGTTTTGCAGAGAAACATCTCTCCTTGAGTCACATCCTTCAAAAACATGAACAAACATTGTTTCATCTCCCTGGCTCACAAGTACTGCACAGCGAGCAGATACTACCACAGCCACATTAAAAGTAATTGCAAGCAGTGATGCAGACAATTATTTCTGACTGACCAAGTTGTTGATCTTTTCAGTTCAAGAAAACAATGTGAAGATCTTCTGCCCTTTTTCCCTATCTTGTCCTGTTTAATTGACAGGCCAGCATTACTTACAATTTACTGCAGATTACAGTCTCCTGTCAGAAGATGTTTTGAATTCAGAACATGGTCTTGCATTGCTTTGCTTCTAAGGTTAATTAACACTTCTTTTTTACTGATACCAGGAACAGAAATGTGAAGGAAACAAAAAAATGGCATAAGTGGAAATCTGCCAATTATAGTCTGCAAACATGAGTTCAGATATTGTTTGGTGACAGTAATAAGACAAACAAGTTTATCATCTCTATTTTATAGAAAACATTTTTCCACATTTCATGTCAGCATGCATCTGTAAAGCATAAATTTTATCATTTTGGAAAGCAGTGTTATTTACCTTTGGAAGTGTCCTCAATTTTTAATTATTTCTCCATTTTCTGTTAACTCTTCCCCAAAATGCTTCCAGTGCATTCATCTTCCATTTTCCATTATTTGGCCTCTGTAGAACTCCTCATCTTTCCCTAATGATTCCTCAGCCATTTTATGGCAATTATTTCTTTGTCCTTTCTATAGTTCCACTTTCTACAGTTTCACTAAGTTTTGAGACAGAAAAAGAAAATTCACCCTCAAATAACTCCAGAAGATCCACATTTATATCAATTAAAAAGCTGGTTTCTGTGGAAAACTTTCACAGACTCCCATCCACAGAAGGACGAATTCCTTCCTGCAGCTCCCTGTGGGAAAAAGAAGTGCTTTAAGAAGCCTTTCCTTGAACCTATGCCACTCATGGAGACAAGCCTGAGTAATGAATATAGCAGTTATAATAGTTGCAAGCGTAGATGCCACCTAGTGTGGTTGTCTCCAGGCAGAGCAAGAGCTTCTTCTCCAACTTCTTCCCTGAGTGTGTCAAGTAAGATTGCTTTAAGTTTAACCTTGAATTGATCTGAGGAGAGGAGATCACAGAAAGGATACTGATACCTTAGTATCCTTATCCCCACTATGTTTGTGCCACACTGTACAGATGTTTTTCTGTCTTGACCTCTTCACTGTGAAATGGTTGTATAAATTTAAATGCTTTTCCTTTCAAACCGAATTTCTCTACTTTTCTAATTTTATGCTTATCCAATGCACTAGTCATTACAAAATCCTTCCTCCTCTCTTTACCTACATAAGGTCTAATATGGCTGTACAACCAGGTTTCTAAGTGAAAAGTCAAGATAGCTTCATGTCAGTGAGATGTTCAAGAAACACTTGTTTAGGTGCAGCCCTAGAATGTGGGAGCACTATCAAAGGGCACCATCACAGTAACCACATTACTCATGATTGCTGAGGACTTCTGGCAGATTGTGAGAACATCATGCTACTGTAAGTTCAATTAAAATGTACATGCAGTTCAAAACAAAAACAAAATCAAAACCACCACAAACAAACAAACAAAAAACACAGGGAAATATATAACTAGAAAAGAGGAAAATGACAAGAAATGAAAGTCAAGTGTCCGTGGGAGGAACAGGGACTGAAAATCAAGATGATATTTGTAGAAGCTATAGAAAATCAACACATTTCCTTCAGTATGAACCTTAGACTAATATAATTAAGGATGCTGGTAAGACTTCTCTGTTTAATTATTTAATTGTCATCCCAGAGAGACCTTCACTTATTTTTTTCCAGAATATCCCAGATATAACTTGTACAATCCAGACTGTAGGAGAAAAATTGTGATTTCATTTAGGGCTTAATGTTCTCTTTGGCACAGGACATGGGGAGCTATCTGCTTCTTTAATGCATAGAGTGAACACTTTTTTTTTTTTTTTTTTTTTTTTTAATTAGACATAACTACTGAGTCAAAATGGGATCTACTGTAACAGGGTATGATAGGTTAATTGGACCATTATTGTAGGATGATACAATGCAATTATCACTTCTGATTTTGATATAATGTGGAAGTGTAGGTTCACTGTATATTACAACCTATTGTAAAATCTCATGACTGGTATGAAATTAACCATGTTCAACATAGTAATTAGGAAAAAAATTCTTAGTAGCACTAGTGTTGGCACATCTCCAGTTCCTTAAAAATACCAAGACTGTTCTTCATAAATTCAGTATTCTGCAAATTAAAAATAAGTACATTCAAATTGATTCCGTCTCTTTTGGACTAAGTCATAATTCTGCAAAAGGTACAATATTAATGGTAGACTACTTTGAAGACCTACTCGAATACACATCAAATTAGGAAACTAAATATTCATGAATAACTAAGTGTGTTATTATTTTTATAAGGCAAAGGGAGCAATATCAGTTTATACAAATCTATATGCATTAAGAATATCATCAAAGACACAAAGGGCAGGAAATATGATCCCTCTCCCACAGACCAAGGAGAAAGTTTTCACCTTTATCATTCTTACCTGACACTTATCTTACCTATACCTAAATCTAAGCCATTATGCTTCTTTAGGTGAGATGAAAAGCTTCAGTTTCTAGCCCAAGTAATCTTTAACACACAAAGATGTTATCCATCTAGAAATAATTCTCATACACTTCATGCTCTCATTACAAAGTTGAAAATCCCCATAGCTGAACACTTACTTTCCACCGTATTCCTACTGTTTACATTGCATAGATTTTACAAAGGAACTGGAAGACTAAGGAAATCATGCATGGCAGCTCTGCATATTATTGTGCTCTTGAATTACAAACTACAATTTAATTAAACTTATAGATCGGTGAAATTATTAGTCACAGTTTTTTCATTTTGGGTGGAAAGTTATGCAGCTAAAACAAAACCTGTGTTATCTCTATTGGCTGTATTCACATTTAATACTTTGAACAGGGGAAACTCAGAGAGTGTTCCTGGAGTGATTTTTGTCTGATGTTTGCAGGTCTGAGCACTGTTTGATACTTGGCAACATAGATTTCTCCTCAGCCATTCCTATTAATCAAGCAAACTATCCGGAAACTAGGAATTCCCCAGAATGTCAGCTGTTCTGTAAAAGAAATTGCTTATAAATATTTACTGGGAATGAGGCTGCATGAGACAGAGGAGAGATGAAATGCATCTATAAACTTGTTACTAGAAAGCTGTAATGCTTCTGGGAAAAACAATTCACTGGTCACTGAAGGTGCTCCCTGGGATTGTGATCTTAAAACCTTCTGGTTTAAAGATGCAAACATTGCAAGATTTATTCAGAAAAACAATTACCCACAACTCCATTGATTTCAAACACTGGTTCTACAGGTTGTGTGATTCATACTAGCCTCTTGATAGCTCTCTGTTAATTTTTTTACTTGCATGTGGAGTAGTCTCCATTGCTGTTTCTCCAGACACACAAATCTGAAAATGCACTTACATAGCCATGTGTAAGGATCGTGAAAGACGTCTGTCCTTTCAGCATGAGGGGCAGTAAGTTTTGATCTATTAGGAATTCAGGATGAAGACAGGAGGAGGTATTGTATTGATTATAGAAAAGAAAATACAGAGCATGACATATGCTTCCCTCTTTAAGAAATAGCAAATTATTAGTGTCCTAAGACACTTGAGAAATGTCAGCAAATCTGTTCCGGCATACAAATATACATACTACTAGGAAGTTTTTCTTAAAGTTGAATCTTCTTTGATGTAATTTAAGCCCATTATATTTTTCCCTACCCTATGCTGGATAAAGAAGAGTTTATTAGTATTTCTTTTTTCAACTACCTTTTCTCTAGTTGAAGACAGCTGCACATCACCTTGGGCTCCTTTTCCCTAGACTAAGGAACATACATTTCTTCAGTCTGCAGGACGTCTAGACCTTTGATCATTCTTCACAGAATCACAGTATCACAGAATTATTGAATGATTTGGTTGATCCAAACAGACTGACCCAAAGATCATCTAGTTCAAACCCCCTACCATAGGCAGGAAGATCTTTCACTAGCCCAGGTTGCCCAAAGACACATCCAATCTGGCCTTGAAAACCTCCAGAGATGAGGCATCCACAGCTTCTCTGGGCAACTTGTGCCAGTGCCTCACCACTCTCTAAGTGAAGAATTTCTTCCTTATATTTAAATATACCCTCTTTTAGTTTAAAACTGTTACCCCTTGCCCTGTCACTACACTCCCTGACAGAGAGTCCCTCCCTAACTTTCCTGCAGGCCCCCCTTAGGTACTGGAAGGCCGCTGTAGGGTCTCTCTAGAGCCTTCTCTTCTCCAGGCTGAACAATTCCAACTCCCTCAGCTTGTCCTCATAGGAAATGATAATGCTTATGGCCTTCCTCTGGGCTCACTCCAACAGATTCATGTCCCTTTTGTGCTTGGGTCCCCAGAGCTGAACACAGTGCTCCAGGTGGGGTCTCACAAAGGCAGAGGAGAAGGGGAGAATTACCTCCCTCAACCTGCTTGCCATCCTTCTTTTGGTTCAGCCCAGGATACAATTGGCTTTCTGAGCTACAAGTGCACATTGCTGGCTCATGTCCAATTGTTCATCCACCAATATCCCCAAGCCCTTCTTCACGTGGCTGCTCTCCACCCATTCATTCCCCACTCTGTACTAATATGGGGGGATTGCCCTGGTTATTTCCTTTGAACCTTCCTGCAATAGTCAGAAGACCTCAGGAAAACAAAGTCCCAACCTGGACCCAGCCTCTCAGCTGAGCCCATTCCAGTGCTGAGCAGAATGGAAGATCATTTCAGCTTTTTTAGCAATGATGCTCCTCTTTGTAGCTCACAATATAATTTTACCATTTTAAAAACAGCATAATATCAGTGGCTCAACTTCAGCTGTAAGCCTTCTAAAGTGTTATCCTCATTCTGAAAGTTCTCAAACATATTTTGATTAGCACGCTGCTATTATTATGTCTTTTGGTGAGAAATGGCTCTCAGCAGCAGCAAACAGAAATTATAGGAGGCCATTGGCTGGAACTCTGTGGTACTCAGAAGGGTTGTATTTCAAAGAAAAATGTGAACATGTACTTTCATATATGCCTCTCTGTCCTAGCAAAATATATGAGCTTGTCTGAAGGGGAAGCAATAGACTTACAGCCAAATAATATTATCTTAGCATGTATTTTCAGTTAATTGTTGCAAATGCCGAATGTTGTTTTGTCATCTATTATCAGAAAGAACAGCAGGCTATATTAAACTTCCTACTAGGTGCAAGGGATTCAAAGGAAAATGCACGGTTCCTGTACCTGGTTGGATTTCCTTATTAGCTACAGTACTTTTTTATGTTGTAATTTTTATTCTGTGTTCTCTGGAACCAAATACAATTGTTAACAGCCATATTCTAAGGGACATCTGGAAATAATGAGGAAAGCTTGAAATGTTTTCTCTACTAAGAACACTCTATCACTTAAATGAATGCTTCTAGGAATGCCTCAAGAATAGTATACACAGGATGGATCACTTCAGATTAGTTAAAATAATGATGCCTCATAGAAACCTTTTTAGCTCTTTCTACCTCAAACTGTGTTAAAAACAGTAAAATATTGGCTTTCAAATCCATTAGCAGTCATTGGATGGTTTCCTTTTTGAGTAAAACTGAAACCAGGGGGAATTGTGAGGCCAGCCTGCAAGAAATCTATGTCAGAATTATGCATATCTAATGAATTCTGGTCTGAAAGGTGCAGAGCTACTGTTTGATTGAGGAACTGAAGGACAGAAAATGGTCATAAAGCTACGTGAAACATTCCATGCAAAATTATGTTTAGGTACTTGCTGTTATTAAGGTGCACAAATGAAAGAAGTTGCAGGAAGGAGAATGGGAAAACCATCAAATGGCCTGTGTGCAGATATTGTGTACATCCTACTGAACACAAAGCAAAATCAAAGACTCCATCTGTAGAGTCATTGATTATGGCCAACTCTCACAACTCTTCATGGACCACTGGGCATTCTTGGTCTCAAACTTTTAACTGTAAACACTTTTTATTTTTTTATTTTTTTTTATTTTTCACCATTTCACAGACACCAGTGAGTTGTGGATTATAGTTATGGAGTCATTCATACACACAGATTTAGATTACAAAACTTGTGCTGTCTTCTGAGGGTATAAAAGGCAAAATAAAATCTTAGTCTGAATAAATGTGTCACAATGTTGACATTTCCCAATACCTGTACTAACAAACTAGATAGGATAACTTCCAGTACTTAACACCAAATAAGAAACTGGTGTTATAGCTTTAGTTTGGTTTAGGTTATTGAAGTTTATTTTCTTTGTACACAGAAATAACTCCAGATCATTTCAAGCTGTTTGACCCCAAATCTGTTGCACACATTTTTATTTTTTTTTTTCTTTTTGCCTCTTTGTTGGCTGTCTCATTCTTTCATACAGTCAGATGTAAAAAAAAAATAAATAAATGTGATATATCTAATTTTGAAAAGTGAATGGTGTTATTTGAGAAACAAAAAGCTTTAACACATAAACTCTGCCATTTATTTATTTTTTTAATTTACTTTTTTTTATCCATTGGATTAAAATTTTCCGTTGTGCCGAGCATGGAAATTCCATTAATATCTTCCATCACATACAGTATGCGGCTACAGAACTGACCAATTTGTCATTCTTATGTGAAATCAGATGCTTATAGTTCACTTTTTCCCCTATTTCCTCTACATTTCCTTTTACATCCCAATGCAAAGTAGGTATGAGGGACCTGAGGTTCACTTCACTGTTCTACAGATAATGTGAGGAGCCAAAAAAATTAATTTGATGGATGGAACAGTTCTTGACGAGTTGTATTATTGGTGATTATACAGCTTTCCCCTTTCTTAAAGAGCTGCAAGTGTCACTGAGATGTCTAGCTGGAAGTAGACAGACTACACATGAAATTTCAGCAGCTTTCTTGCTGCTTTGTTTCACATTAATGAGGGCTAATCTTTAAGAATGGAAATGAGGTTATCAGTTAGGAAAAATAATGTTCTCCTTAATAATTGGCCATCTAAAACCTCTTTAATTAGCTCCAGTGGTTCACAAGGAATCTTGCTACCTCCTGTTCTGAAGGTGGTGTTAAATTCCCCCTCTCCAGTTCTCAGAGACATTTTATTAAATGATGTGGAACTGAACAAGGTAGAACTGGCAAATACCTCCAAAATATTTGCAGTAAATGTCAGGTTGTGTAAAAAACAGTATGAATAAAATTTTGATTAAGCTTTGAAATATCAATTTATTTTTATAACTCTACAGAAGATTCAACGGATCTGGAATCCACTTGTTATATATCATTTTTCATCTCGTTTGTATCATTTCCATGGAAACTTAGACTTGCATTTTATTGTTAGTCAGGGTGACTGAGTCAGGTAGTTGACTGACTGAGTCAGGTGACCATAGTTCATGATCAACAAGAAGGGCAGAAAACAAGACTCAGGAAGGCTTAGGTTAGTCTAACCTGTCCCTAAAAACACTATGGAGAAGATTTTGCTAGGTGCTGTTGAAAGGCATTTCATGAATGGGTCTTTTATCAGGCGTAGTTAGCATTAGTTTATGAAAGGAAACTCCTGACTTTGCAATTTGGTGTCCTTCATAGTCATCCATAAGATGTGGATGACTTAGTGGATGAAGAAGGAAAGGGGGAACATTAGGAGTGGTGGCATTTGTCTTCCCAAGAAACTGTTATGCAGAACAAGCCCTGCTGTCCTGGAAGTGCCTGAACTGATGCCCCCTGATGGGAAGCAGTGAATTAATCCCTTGTTTTTCTTCGCTTGCATGCACAGTTTTTGCTTTACCTAGTAAACTGTCCTTATCTCAACCGATGAGTTTTTGCACTTTTACCTCTCTGATTCTCTCCCCCACTCCACCTGGGAAGAGTGAGTGAGTGGGTGTGTGGGGTTAAGCTGCCTGCTGGGACTAAAGCACAACAGCATTAGCAATGCAGTCAGCAAAGACATTGAGGCTGTCACACTGTGGTGTGACACTGTGCTGCTTCTGGTGAAAATGGCTACAATATTACATAAATTTCAGGTGACATAAGAAAACTTTATGTGATACAAATATATGATGTAAATGCCTTTATTCTTATTGTTTTTGAATATCTGGAATGATAGAAAAAGTATTATTCTTTTTATGCTTGGTTTTGTTTCCCACATATGTGATATCAGACTGTATTTAACTTTGCAAAGAAAAGAGATTCTCAAAATGCTGATCAATAGTGAAAATCCATAATAATTATGGGAGTCAGTCATGATCTCCGTCCAGTATTGATGACTTTAATATACTGAGTGATATCTGAGAACCTTCTGAACCTGACCATTTAAGGATGAGAGCTTCCCCAGCTCCTTCTCTTCTTCATGTTGAAGAACAACGCTGATGGATGTGTTACTTGCTAGCTGCTCAGCTGCACTGCTGTAATAAGTATTCCCAGTGATATCCTCTACCACCTTATGTATTAAGGATTCCAAAGGTCTGAAGATAGAAGTACATGAAAGAGGAGAAGAAATAACAGCTATTTCCCTTTCAGACAGGATTTCTTTTCTTGTAGCTGGAAAGAAACGTGATATGAAAATGGAAATACTGCTCATTTCATGAGGGTTTCATTTTTTCTTTGGGAAGAAATGGTCAGTTGGGAAATTGCTTTTTGTTGGTTTGTTTTTGTTTGTTAGTTTGTTTTTAAATTTAGCTGAACTTTCAAAGCTCAGAGTCAGTGCTGTGGTGTCACAGTGACTCAGTGACCTCATTGAATCTCAGGCAGCAGAGACACAGCAGGTTTGGATTTCTCAGTATTCCCAGGCAACTGTCCTGAAACAAGTTTTCTGCTGGAGATGAATAACCCAGAAGCACTGCTCCTCAGTCAATTTTTGTGCCTCAGACTTAGCAACGACATTACCTGAATAATACTAACAGATCTTTACTGGTCAGACTCAATTCTAATTTAAGTGTCTATGTGAACATCTACATTTGCTTTTACATTTCTGCACAGATTTAAGAATATATTTTCCAATTTACCCATGTCCACATGGCATTCTGCATAAAAACAAAGCTATGATACTACCCAAATAGGAATGCTCCTTTCTAGCCTGAACACCATCTTCATTTTAGGCTATTTTTTCTTGTAGGATAAGTCTAGACTTGTCTTTATGGGTAATCATCTAAAAAGCATCTTGTAGTTCTGCACTGGGAAAATGAGAATCTCATTACAGGTATCTGCCATTTGTTGAGATGACTCAGCAACTCAGTATTTCACTAATGGAATACTTTTCTTTTTAATACATTATAATTATTAAATAATTATAAAAATAATTAATATATTAAATTTCATTTTAATACGTGTATTAACATTCTTTTTAGTGGGCCATGAAGCTCTAGAATCATAGAATACCTGAGTTGGAGGGGACCCACAAAGATCACCAATTCCAGCTCCGGTTGCCCAAAGGACTACCCCAAAAAATCAGACCATGTGTCTGAGAATGTCGGCCAAATGTTTCTTGAACTCCGGCAGGCTTGGTGCCATGATCGCTGCCCTGGAGAAGATGAAGTTCATGATCATGCAAGACTCTAGACTCTTAATGGCCAAAGAATTGGGTTATCTTTCCAATTAAGAAAACTGCAAATTCTTGTAGAGAGTAATGGTTTTTGTGTGGCTGAACTAGTGTTTAGGGTGTGACAAAGTGGGAATATACTTTGAGGATATATGTTAAAAAATGAAAGTGAATAAATAATGTGAAAAAGACTAGGCTGCACTGTGAATTTGTTGTGAAGGATTGGTGACATTGTGAATAATGTTCCATCACAAGAGAGGAAATTAAATGAAGGAAAGCTGTGCTCTAAAGAAAATGCAAGACAAAAAGATCGATCTCTGCTAAGTGGAAAAGACTAGCATTTATATTCAGAGAAATATCACTGTTTCATTTCTAAAAAGTTTTCAGAAAAAAAATAAAAAGAAGCAAATGTCTGAACACTTTCTTTCATTTCTCTGCATATTTATTCACCTTTTCCCAATGAACATGAATTCTAATTGAAGTCAGAAAACAGACTTGTTTTGATTGCAGTAGGAGGTAAATCAAATAGTCACAATTCCTGTTGATATTAATGTGAATTCTATATGAAGATTCATAGAAATCAATGATGCAGATCAGGGAAAATAATTTAAATTAAAAAAAAAGAGTAAATAGAAAATTTAAAATATATTCCTTTATATATATATATATTTTTTTTTTTCTAAAAAATAAATGTATACATGTCTGACTGCATCACTAACGGTCAGTAGCTATGCTCTGGGTGCTGGTTACTCTTGGATCTCTATTTGTTTAAATAGACTTGCAGGCTGTCCTTCTGTATTAATGTCAGTCTTTTGCCTAATATCAGGGTTAATTCCACAACACCACAACATCAACTTGTGGGTAGTTTACATCCTTCTTAAAAACAGTACTGTTCTTGTCATTTTTAATATACATAGCAACAGCTGCAAGACAGTCTTGTTAATTTTTTAAGATTCTGTTGTCAGGAAGGGTTTTATTTTTATTTATTAATTTATTTATTCTGGTGTGTGTGTTCAGATTTTTATAATAATTGTTGAAGTGAATGCTCTAAGATTGTCAAAATATATATATTTTTGAAAATATGTAGATTCTGGGATGTTGTTAGGATACACAACCACCTAGATGATTTTAGAAGAGTCAGTAATTACCTGACTATAAAATATGACTGTGGAGATGACTGAGGCCTTGGCATAAGCAGGCTTTATGGAATGTACTTGAAAAACACTTTCTTGTTGGTGGTGGTGGTTTTGTTTGTTTTTGTTTACAAACCTGGTTAACAAGCCAAATACTTAAACTGTCTGAAAGCTTCAATGAAACTCCAATTGACTTTAAGTTGGCTCATACTTTGGCAGGAAAGGATAAAAGCCTGGGAGATTGACCTTTGCTTGTTCCCTAGAGTGTAAACAATTGAAAGATAGATATGAACTGATCCAAATTCTCTGTAGGAGCGTTTCTCCTCCTCTCAGTATGTACCTCATATTGGTGTCAATAATAATTATGCATATTCATTGAGAGGTAACAGAAATTTTAAACTGGTAACTCTTCATAAAATCTTATTACCACTGCTCCATAGCCTATGGATCAATAAAGCGAGTTAATAAGCATTAGTCAAAATCCTGTTGCAGCAGTGGCAATAATATAGATAAAATGTTTAATATACATTTATTGCTTAGTTACTTTCCAAAGAGAAAAGAGTTTATAAAAGATGTGTTTTGTGATAGATTTTCCTTTTACTGTCTCTCTATCACTCAGCACTGGTTTTTACCAGTGAATAGCATCAGGTGTGAGCAGAGTAGTTTATATTTTAATAATTTAAACACTGAATTAATAAATTTTTTCATACAAAAACTAAGGTGGGAGTATACAATCCCACATGGTTAAGCATTCCAGTCAGGAAATGTATGGGCAATCTTCATTTTACTCTCTGATGAATAATGCACTGTGTTACATCCTTTAATTATATGATTGTATACCACTTGAATAATATTTTTTTTCCCAACAAGTTTAAATTACTAGTTTATGTGATTTTCTAGTACTATGTATTATTAGTTGTATGCTAGGAAGAATTCAAGAAAGTCTTTTGTATAAAATCACATAGCATGCTGATGTTACTCAAGAAATTTATAAATAAATCACAGTTTCTGGAACACTGTTCATCTTTAGATCTCAAACAGCCTTACAGATGGATTGGTCTTAATCAAATGTGACTGAGGCAGAACTCAGCAGCATTTTGATTCCTATAGGTCAAGGCACCTGATCCCACAACAGGATATATTTCTGTCAAAAGGAAAGATATGCTTTAAAATTAAGAAACAATCATAGCTCTAATGTTGCTAATGACTTAGGAGGTACCTTGCAGATTGCCTTTACTCATAAAAAAAATAATTATGAATGCGCATACCAATAACATGTAGCCTGTGTCTGTTGTCAACGCATCTTCTAGGGTCTTTGCTTTTGAAGTTACACAGGCTGCTTGTAGCAGGAATACTTGCATTCTGTCTGCTACCAGGAGGCTGCAGAGCTAAGAGTCATTGGGATGCAGAAAATGAGCCCCCTTCCTCTCTACATTGTGCTGGTTTGAAACTGAAGAGGTAGTAAGAGGAGGTAGAAGAACCACTTTCCTTTCCAGTAACTAGAACTATGGAGAAGATAGGGGAAAGATATTTATGCACCCACACATTCATACATTTGCTCTTGATACTTCTCTTTAGTAAAAGCTAGAGAAAAAATTGAAGTAAGAGCCACTTTTGTAGTGTGGAAAATGACAAAATGGACTTCTCAGAGCATATAGCATTATCTCTTTTGTGATGTTACTACCCTATTGCATACATCATGCTTTAGTCACAGCACTTTTCATCACTTAAGAACATTGTATTGAAAATGCCATAGGTAGGTGTCCAAATATCACCTGTGACAAATATCACCTGTTACTTTTTTATTTTATTTTTTACATTCTTTAATAGTACTGAAAATAACCATGTGTCTGCATTTTGGATTTGCTAGGGGATGGGTAATCCTGGTAAGATAGATCCAGCACATGCAGGACATAATTACCTAAATCATTCATATTTTGTACTATGATTGATCTCATCATGCCTTTCAGCAGGCATATAAAATTAAAAGATCATGTTAAAGAAACTCTTGTAATCCATTTATAAATAAATTAAGCTTTACAGCTTTCTTTATTCTGCATATATGATTACAATGCTCTGGATCTTAGCATCCTTATGCCTAGATCAGATGCCATATTGTAAAGTCTATTTTAAAATGTTATTTTGAATAAGCTCGATAAGCATTAAATGGGGTAAAAAATTGTTTTGTTGCAAGCCAGGAAGAATGCATACTTGATTAAATATCAAAGATCAAAATTTACAAAATAATACCATCAGAACAGACACAAATTCAGCTTACAAGCATTAAGGGAAGACATGATTAAATTGATTATGATGTACAGCATTAGTCATCGTTACTATACAATTGTGCTGCGTCTTGAAATCTCTATTCTACAGTAAAAGTAAGATATTTTTTCATCAGACTAATAAATAACATCTGGAACAAAATAATTACTGCAAATGAATTCAAGAACTGTGACAGAATTTTCATGTATATATATATTTGATGCACTTGCTTCACTAGATAAATTATCTTAATAGCATGATATAACAGAACTCTTTGTTAGTCATCTTACCAGGCATCTGTGAGACAAGTCTTTTGTATAGTACTTTCTTGTCACTGTTTCTGTCAGGACTTAAAAAAAAAAAAAAAGAAATAGTAGAGATGGATGAATATTCATCAGCTTGGCCACCAAATTCTAAAGAAATGAATGGTCCTACAAAAACTTGTCTCTCATAGTTGCAGTTAGGTCAGATAAATCACAGAAACACAGAATGGCTGATATTGGGAGGGACCTCCAGAGATTCCCCCTGCTCAAGCAGGATCACCCAGCACATGTTACACAGGATGCATCCAGGCAGGTCTTGAATATCTCCAAAAAAGGTGACTCCACAGCCTCTCTGGGCAGCCTGTTCAGTGCTCTGTCACCCCCTATTTCTATTTCTCTTTCTAGGTTGGAAGAGACCTCAAGATCATCGAGTCCAACCTCTGAACTAACACTAACAGTCCTCCACTAAACCATATCCCTAAGCTCTACATCTAAACGTCTTTTAAAGACTTCCAGGGATGGTGACTCAACCACTTCCCTGGGCAGCCCATTCCAATGCCTCACAACCTTTTTGGTAAAGAAGTTCCTCCTAACATCCAACCTAAAACTCCCCTGGCGCAACTTAAGCCCATTCCCCCTCATCCTGTCACCAGGCACATGGGAGAACAGACCAACCGCCACCTTGCTACAGCCTCCTTTAAGGTACCTGTAGAGAGCGATAAGGTCACCCTTGAGCCTCCTTTTCTCCAGGCTGAACAAGCCCAGCTCCCTCAGCTGCTTCTTGTAAGACTTGTTCTCCAGACCCCTCACCAGCTTGGTTGCCCTTCACTGGGCTCACTTGAGCACCTCGATGTCCTTCTTGTAGTGAGGGGCCCAAAACTGAACACAGTACTCGAGGTGTGGCTTTACCAGAGCTGAGTACAGGGGGACAATCACTTCCCTAGCCCTGCTGACCACACTGTTTCTTATACAAGCCAGGATGCTGTTGGCCTTCTTGGCCACCTGAGCACACTGCTGGTTCATATTTAGCTGACTATCAACCATCACTCCCAGGTCCTTCTCTGCCTGGCAGCTCTCCAACCACTCATCTCCCAGCCTGTAGCTCTGCTTGGGGTTGTTGTGCCCCAGGTGCAGGCACTTGGCCTTGTTGAACTTCATACAGTTGGCCTCAGCCCATCGGTCCAGCCTATCCAGTTCACAGTAAATTCTAAGTCTATCCAGATCACAGTAAAGAAGTTCTTCCTCATATGGCAATGAAAGCTCCTGTGGTTCAATTTATACCCATGACCCCTTGTCCTATTGCTGGCCACCACTGAGAAGAGTTTGGCCCCATCCACTTCACATTGTTCCCTCATGTATTTGTAGAGGTTGATCTGTTCCCCTCTCAATCTCCTTTCTAGGTTAAACAGGCCCAGCTTGCTCAGTCTTTCCTTGTAGCACAGATGCTCCAATCCCTTAATCATCCTCATGGCTCTGTGCTGGACCCTCTTTAGAAGTTCTACGTCCCTCTTGTACTAATGAAGTAGACAAAGGAAGTGGACAGGAGAATGTATTTACAATAAATTTCTCAAGTATGGGTTCATACACAGCAAATGTAAAAATAATTTAATTCACACCATTGATCATTTATTTTAGTGGCCTCGCATAGCAACCTCAGTTTGCATGTAACTTATTTTGTAGAAATTTTAATTAAGGATGTTTACGTTCCATTGAGATTAAAACAAGAATACATGGGAAGAATTGTAAAATGTTTTCACGTAGCAATAGTGTCTGAGGGAAGGTAATGCAAAGCCTGGACACACAGAGAGGAACAAAAAATTACCTCACAAACACACTTAACAATACTTTGGATGTAAGCGTGCAGAAGTAAACAATGTAATTTGCTGTTTATACTTTTCCTGGACTCTATAAAAACAACAACAACAACAACAACAAAACAGGCAATGGATAGCACCCTGTTAATTCGTGCCACTTTCTCTGCCTTCTGGCTGTCACAAACTAAAGCATAAACTAAAGCAGCACAGTGCAGAGAGGGAGAAATTCACTGCTGGAACAGGTCTCAAACTGCTTCTGGCTACTGGAGTCCCTTCCAATAACCCAGCAAGTATTTCCAAGTAAGGAAATTCTGGATTCACAAGAAAGATTTTTAAAAACAATTTTAAAATCAGTTTAAGAGTGATTTTTGGTAATTAGTAGAGGCTGCCTTTGGTGGAAGGGTTCTCTTTGAATACTTTCTTGAAGCCTGTGGTATGTAATGCATCCATAATTTAAGTTATAAATGACACCTAAGAGCTACCAGTGATTCAGAGTCATATCTATATTTCCAGGAGGCAATATGAAATGCAGGATAAGATCAATATTGTGATGTTTCTGAGTAGATTTTTTTTTCCTATTGGATATCTGCCTGTGCCTTCCAGTATGAACCACAAAAGAAGGTCAAGGACTGAATTAGTACCTCTTGTTAACCTTCCCTCCTCCTAGTGCTCCCCCAGATAAGGAGATTTGGACTGGTTCATGTGTATATAACTATATTCATATTTGTCCTTATTTTCTATGTTATCCTACTCTAAATACCAGATGTTTTCATTTTATTGGTATGAAATGCTCCTGTATGCTGTAATGGCTTCACTGGTACCACACCAGAAGCAAAGTGTTATCAGTCACTTAAACAGGCCTTGTAGCATAGAAAGCTCTTGGAAAAAGCACTAATTTGATGGCAATGCCAGAAAAAACAAGGGTTGAACCCACTTGATCTGACTGTTAAAACTGAACTAAATCCCTAATGACACTGTGAAACTGTCACACCTTGAATAGAGAACACATTTTCAAATGAGATTTGGGGCGTTCTATTTTTTCTATCTTTATTGTGTTTAAAAAAAAAATAAAAATCACACTAGGAACTGATATTGTAAAGATGGGATGGGATGGGATGGGATGGGATGGGATGGGATGGGATGGGATGGGATGGGATGGGATAGGATAGGATAGGATAGGATAGGATAGGATAGGATAGGATAGGATAGGATAGGATAGGATAGGATAGGATAGGATAGGATAGGATAGGATAGGATAGGATAGGATAGGATAGGATAGAGCAGGGCAGGGCAGGGCAGGGCAGGGCAGGACAGAATGGTTCCAGTCAGAAGATAGCTACAAAGATCAACTGTCAGACTGCTTTGGACCTGACTCAAAGTTTAAACATATTCAAATACCTCTTGAATGGGTATGGGGCATCAGGCACCTCACTAGGAAGCCTGGTCCAGTGTCTAACTACCCTCTCAGAAAAGAGGCTTTTCCTAATGTCGAGTCTGAACCTCCCTTGACGCAGCTTTGAGCCATTCCCACATATTCTGTTCCAAGAAAAGATGAGCACCTCCCTCACCACTTCCACTCCTCAAGATGCTGCAGAGAGCAGTGAGGTTGCCTCTTGGCAAAACTCCAAAACTATAGGCACATCCAAGTGTCTTCAGCCTCTCCTCACAGGACATGTCTTCCAGCCCTTTTAGCTGCTTATCTTAAAATCATTTTAAAATTGTAGAGCCCAGCACTACTCATAATATTCAAGGTGACACTGCACCAGAGCTAAATATGTTCTTGTTGAATTTCAAGCTACTGCTAATGGCCCAAAAGTCCAATATATCTGGATTCTTCTGCAGGGCTTCTTGTCCCTTCAGACAGTCAATAGCACCTCCCAACAGAGAATTGTCAGTAAATTTACAAAGGATGCATTCAACTCCTGTATCCAGATCACTGATAAAAATGTTGAACAGAACTGGCCCAGAGTGAACCTGGGGGGACACTGCTGGCAACCGGTCATTAGCCAGATGTAGCCCCCTTCACTACAACTGCTTGAGCTCTGCCATTCAGCCAGTTTTTCTCCTAGTGACGCATGAATGTGTTCGTCCCAAAGTTGGCCACTTTTTCCAGGACTCTTGCTAAAATCCAGAAAAATTACATCCTCCACCTTTCCTTCTTCCACTAAGTGGCTGACCATGGAAGGGTATCAAATTAGTAGATCAATATGTCTATATATTCTGTATTCTGTATATGCTCAAACTTTCAGAAGGCAAAATTCACATATAGGAAGTGAAGTCAGTACAAATAATATATTTATTATATTTAATTGTATGTAAAATAAAATTACTATAACCTCTTTCCATCTATGCTTATTATTTAAAAGGAAAAATACATAATAGAGAACAATAAGGACTTTCTATCTTTTAAAAAGTTTAATGAGACTCAGGCAATTAATAAAAAAAAAAAAAGAGAAAGAAGGATGTAAAAATATTTTGAATATATGCAAAATGGAGCTGTATTGACAAATGGTGTGTTAGAGCTGTTAATGTCAGATTTAAAAAAATGCTTGAAATACATAATTTTACTTTATATTGAACAGCTGAACAAACAGCTCTTACATTGTCCTAATATAAACCAGGGCATTATTATCATTGTTTGATAGAGACTTTTTACTAATACAATTCTTAAAGAGAAATAGGATTTGCTTACCTTTTTTGGTCTTTTACATAATTTGTTACAGTAAAGTTTGAAAAACAGGGCAGTTGTTTTCTTCTCCCTAGTTTGTCATTTGTCAGACATGTTAGATTACCTTTATTTATTTATTTATTTATATTATTTTTTTTCCCTCCACTATAATTGCACCTTTTACATAGGATGTACTCTTTATTAATTTATGTTTGGCAGTATATTGAAATACACTAGGTCTTGTTAACAAACATCCAGCAATTATAATAATCTGACATGCCATTTTGAAAGTTATATTGAATTTTCTCTTCTTATGGACACTAATTGCATATTTCAAGTGATGGATTTTGTTCCTTCAGAAGCATGCTCCTGGATAACTTATTTATCATAATTTGAGAAAGTGGTTTGATCTTATTTCTTCTGTTTCTTAGGTTTCCAAAAATGCACACACAATACAAACAAATATAAATCATGTGCCACCAATTAACTGTTATAAAACCATTTACATGGAAAAAGGGTGATTCTGTCCTGTTTTCTGCTCAGCAGTTAGTGCTTAAGAAACTCAGGTAGAATAGAGAGGTGACTGAATTAGTTCATACTCAACATAATATATCATATTTAGTACCCTTATTAATCTTTAGTATATTCCTGGGGAACTGTAAGGATGCATTATTTAGCATCTTCACTGGAAGTACAGCACTTTCCTCTCATCTTTCTTCACATTCCTGTGCCATGTTACTACACTCTCACCCTCCCTGGCTCCCCGATCCTGCATGGGAGTCCTTGACTCCCATTCATTTGCCACACTTCTGCTGTCATAAATGTGTTGTGAGAGATAACAGATGAGTGACACTGGAAAGAATCACATCTGTGCAACAGGACATACACAGCTTATATAGAAACTGCTGCATTTTGATGGCTCTGGCTCTTGAGGAGGAAGGGGACCTGGGAAAGTGCTGTGGACATCTAGGCAGTTATTTCCCCCAACCTGTACAGCTGTAGCTTATTCCTCACAATTGGCTGTGCATTTTATAGATACTATTTAATTGTGGATGAATGGCAACACAGAGACTTTAGAAATGCTTTAGAGACTCTTTAGAGGCAGAATCAGGACAAGGCTGATGCTGGCAGGGACCTCTGGAGTTCATCTGCTCCAAGCCCTGCCCAAGCAGGGACACCCAGAACAGGCTGCCCAGGTCCATCTCCAGGTGGCTTTTCACATCTCCAAGGAGGAGACCCCACAGCTCTCTGGGCAGCCTGTGCCAGTGCTCCATCGCCTACACAGCACAGAAGTGCTGCCTGGTGCTCAGAGGGAGCCTCCTGTGCTCCAGATTGTGCCCAGTGACTCTTGTCCTGGCACTGGGCACCACTGAGAAGAGCCTGGCTCTGTCTTCACTGCACCCTCCCTTTTGGTCTTATAGACATTGATGAGATTCCTCTGAGCCTCCTCCTTTCCAGGCTGAACAGGTTGTTCCTTAAGTTAGTAAATCCCTGTTTTCAAGCATGTATTAAATTTTGTTTGATACTTCCATGCAACTACCATGTTGATTAACATGTCACTGAAGCCTCTAGGCACTGGGAGGTGTCAGGAATGATGGAGCAGGTACCCCAGGTTCTTATTACTACATCTCTCATCATGTTTTTACAACCCCTACCCCAATTAAGGGCAGGTTATTTTGAAGCACTTCCTGATATATATATATATATACATATATATATATATTTATATATGTATTTATTTATATATATATATATATTTATATATTAAATATATATATATTTATATATTTACATATATATATATATATTTGGCTTCGGGATACAGTTATTTAGCATTTCAAATAACTGTGAAGAGTAGAAAATGGTTGCTAGCGGCTAAATCTTGGAAAGCAGACTTTCAAGTAGGTTTTCTCCAGTTAAAAAAACTTTAAAAATGTTTAGCTACTTTTTTCAACAACAGAAAAAAAACGGCAATGGACATTTATAGGTCTTTAAAAGCATGTCATATCACAAGATCCATGCGAACAGCACCATCTGAAAGATACCTGCTGTATTCAGTGATTCCTGCAATGGGAACTCTGCATGCATTCCTGAGATTCCCCATACTTTTAAGCAGGTGGCAGTGTCGGTTAAAGAGACATAGTTTTTTCCTGCAGCCGATAGAGATTGTTGCTTTCCAATTTCTCGATTTATCTTAACCAAAGGTAACAATATATAGCACCATTACTGGGTTCCTACCCAGATAAGGAGAGGAAAAAATTTTGAAAAGAATGTCTTTGTTGACTCAAAACTATTTTATTGCTTCCAGATGTAGCTTTGTGCGCTTCATTCCTCAGAATGAGACACTGCAGTAAGCGAAATAACTCTTCTTTAATACCACGTTAGCATGAAGAACTATCTTCTGACGAGGTTAGAGGACATCGTAGTGCAGTGATTCAGCATCAACTCAGTATCTACCATTAAATAGTTATAATAAATGGTAGTTATAATAAATGAAAACTTTGTGGTCTTTTTTTTTTTTTTTTTTTTTTTTCTTCCTTCTGTTGAAGCTTTCATTATGGTACTAACACAGACTTGGCAGGCAAGGCAATAAGGATTACACTTAGATTTGCATGTTTGGACTGCTTTTTCTATTTATTTATTTATTTATTTATTTATTATTATTATTTTTTGCATAATATGTTATCTACCATTTGAACCTATGAATACCTAGCAAGGTATATATTTTTTTCAGACATGTCCTATAGTATTAAACTAAAATAAACAAAATGCAATAACCGAGTTTCATTTAATGAACGGTAAGTGGCTTTGATCTCTTGCTAATGGGTGAACACAGCAAGCACTGTTCAGAAGACATTTCTGACTATGACTCCAAGCATGGTAAAAGTTATCTGTCATGAAGTGGTAGTTGTTTTTTTTTTTTTTTTTGTGCCTGGAGATATGAGAAATGTGTGTGTGTGTGTGTGTGTGTGTGAATTTTGTGGAAACAAACCAGAGTTCAAGCGGACAGGTTTTCTGGTGGGAGAAAACAGCTGGACCTCCAACTGGAGAATGAAGAGTGATTTATTTTGGGCATGCTGGCTAGGGGGAAAAGACCGCTTGCAATTATTTTCCATGAATTGCTTTTCAGGTCGTTTAAGCAGATTTGATTCCGATTCAGGGAAAGTTTAGGATTTTCCTGCAGGAACCACCTGAGCTGACGCGGGGGCTCGCGGCTCCCCCTCAGGGCGGTGCACAGGACGCAGTGAGCGGGCTGCAGGCAGCGATAACCACGCGGGCAGCCGAGGCAAGGCAGCATTTCACGCTCCCCCACCGCCCCCCCAGCGCCCAGTCCCCCTCCACACCCTCAGGGACCCTCCGGGACCCCACCGGGGCCGCTCTGCCCCCTGCCCACCCTCAGCCCTGGGGGCGCGGTGCCGCGACATGGCGGCCCCCTCACCCCCCCCCCCCCAAAAGGCGCTCACCCCTCTTCGCCCCCTCCCCAGCCGAAGGGCCGCCAGGCGCATGCGCGGCGGCGGGCGCGGAGCTGTCCGAGTGCTGAATCCCCAGCGCCTCATTCCGGCACAGGCGCCGGGGTGCCCCGCAGCCCCCCGCCCTCCTCCTCCTCCTCCTTTATCCATCCACCCACCCACCCACCCCTCCGTCCCTCCATCCCTCCTTCCACCCGTCCCACCCTCCCTGCCGGCAGAGGGGAGAAGCAGACCGAGCCACTAGCCCCGCCACCGTTCCTAAATACTACTTTCCAAAGCAAAAAGGGGGAATAAAACACACCGGCAACAGACCGCTCGCAGCGCTGCTCCCCTGTGCGTGATGCTCTGTGGGTAGTGGGGTTTCCTCTTTCCTCTCCTTTTCCTTTTTTTTTTCTTCCTCTCTCTTTTTTTTTTTTTTTTTTTTTTTTTTTTCCTTTCTCCCTCACCCACTAAAATCAAGGCGAGGGAGCAACCAGGTCTGATGCTTTGTCTCCTTTGTGTTGGCTGCTGGAGATGAGCCTAGGCTTGACCTGACCATGATTCCAAGGACTGGCACTTCTTTTTTACCCCCAGTTTGTAGAGATCCAGACCTTCTCTTCCCGACTGCCAAGAAAAATAAACTATTGCTGAATTGGGGAATCTAGGCAGCACCAGCATACTTTTTCCCTGCATCTCTCTGGAATCGTTTCTGGGATATTTTCCAAAATCACCACTGAAAGCAGGAGGAATGAACCGGCAGCTAGTGAAAATTTTGACAACCTTGTTTGCATTTTTCTTAGAGACAAACCACTTCAGGTAGGTGATATGGTTCTATGTGATGATATTTTTCAGAGGTTATGGAAATCATAACTATAAAGAAACTACGTCACATTAACCTAGTTTGTTTTGCTGTATTGAGAGTATTTCATGTTCATTCTATATAGGCTATCCCTTTTGCACTCAGAGACTCGTTGCTTGGTAACAAACACCAAAAAATCAAGTTTGGGTGATCTATTTTCCATTTCTCTGATTGAAAAATGTGCATTGTTATTGATTATCAGTATAGCAAAAAGCAGTTCCTTCAGTTTTTCTTCTGAATTTAATCTCTGCTCCCACCAGAGGTTATGTAGGAAGTTGCTTCGGTTCCCTCCTCTTCAAGCTCTGGAAATGACTGAATCAGTTTTGTCAGGGACATGGTTATTTGAAATTAGAGAGCCAGCCCTCTGATTTTGGGAAAACCCTGGGTTAGACCAGTGCTATGCTCACTTAAAGTATCAGTACATATGACTGTTGCTTTTTTTTTTTTTTTAATGTTTTATAAGCTTTTGCTTTAGGTATTGACTTTTTGCGGTACAAGGCAAACAGGTCAGTTTTATTAGCCAAAACACCATTTCAGCTGAGATTCATTATTATAATATACACAGCTGTGTATCTATATGTACATGTATAAAGTGTATTTATATGCATAATGATGTATATATACAGTGACAGAATGAAATAATGATTATATTCATGAGTTCATATACACGAGATCACAACACAACTTATAACTAGTGGATTCAGAATGAAAACAGAAGTAATTTGTATAGGATCATCCCAGATAAGTGCACTAGATTAATCTTCCAGTTTTTATTATCTTAACTGAATATTTCTGTGATTTAAGATGGAAATATTATATATTTTGTATTAAAAAATTAAAGTTGTTGTAACTGTACCATGTCGCTGACAAAAGCAAAAAGAAGCAACTGCCCGCTGTATATGGAACCTGAAAAAAGCAGGGAGTCACACCTCAAGAATTTACTATCATTGCTTTTTAACAGTTTTGATTTTTTTATAAAGAGGTAAAAGATTTAATATTTGCTTTTAATTTCAGATGTTCACTCGTATATCTATTTTATTTATACTTACATGTAAATGCACAAAAAAAATGAGTGGTTCCCTTTGGGTAGGTATTTATATAGTGAATGGTTCAGAAGACAGAGGTAGAATTACTTTTTGTATAGCTGAAAGACTGTATTGAAACATAGATACTATTGAAACATAGATACTATGACATTTAGGAATCAAGATAATGCTATTTATGATAAAATCTGTGCCCCTGCACACCAAATATTACTATTTTATTATAGTTTCTTTTCCCCTTTGAATGACCTGGGGAAACTCATGAATTCTCTTGTTTTGAAATACCCGAGGTGCTTGCAATATGTAATATGTTATGTGCAGAAAGTTTCACATGCATGATATGGTACCAGAAGTTTGCTCTTAAAACCTGAAAACAGAAATGTGTTCTAAGAGCTTGCATATAAATACCAACTGGTGATATTGATCATTTTTATAATTTGATGTTCCTTGGTAAACAAAACAAAACAAAAGTAAAGTAAACTAAAGAAAAACCCTGCTAATATCAGATGTGACTGACTGAAACCTTTTTGCCCTTTTGGGGAAGAATCCAGACATTCATTAGCATGATTTCAGTCTTCTTTGGGTGACATTTGTAAAGAACATTTAAAAAATAATAATAAATCTATACCCTTTCCAGTAAAAGCAAATAAACGAACAAACAAACATATTTTTCAGTGTTCCTTGGTGAGTGTTGCCAGCTATTGTTTGGAATTTTAAGACCACCTTAAATCAGTGTTAACATATATGCATTTTAACTGCATACATACAATTAAAACAATGATATGAAATAGATATCAAAGTCCCTGTGTGACTGTTCTATACATTAAGACAAATAGTAAAATCTATCTTCTAAACTCTTAAAGCTCTAATAAATTTCCTAAAGCTGAGGGGTTTTTTTTTGTTTGGTTGGTTGTTGTTTTTTTTGTGTGTGAAGAGCAAGTTGTGTCCATGCATACTACCTGAAGCTCATTTTTATTTCTAGACTAAAGTTTTCTGATGAAAAATAGACTATATTGCTCTATAAAAATATTAATCGTTACATTCACTGGATTGATACAATTTTATTTAGTGCTAGAATTTCCTCATGACTTGAATGAAACACTAGCTAAATAGTAGCTAATGGTGGCTAATAATTTATTTAGGACGACTTTCTGTAAAGAACATGATTCAAGATCTGGAAAATCCCCCTCACAGACCCTGTCTCCTTCAGATTTTTTGGACAAGTTGATGGGAAGGACATCGGGGTATGATGCTAGAATCAGACCAAATTTTAAAGGTAAGTTTTTTAAGACTGCTGATAAGTTAATTGTTTACCTTTTTGTCAAAATGTAGTTTTAAGGGTGTTACGTCTGGGTTTTTATTCTCTTTTCAATAACTTCAGCTTTCTAGTGTGATATTGTCATGGAGATCAGTCATTCCAATGGAATACTGGAGGAGCAATGTGGGTGAAAAGGGTACAGAGCTTGAAAACCCTCTTTTCAAATTTACCTGTACATGACAATAATACTTAGGTGCTGGAGGTTGTTTTTGAAGATCTTACTTATTCCACATAGTAAATAAGATTCCAGGTCCCCCTCTAAAAACAATTGAGATGCCTGAAAATTTTAAGCCATGAAGAACCTATCTTCAATATTTCCATGATGAATTATGGTCTTCTTTATAGCAGGCTTCTTTTTCTTCTTTCTGAAAAAAATGGTCTATGCTTGTGTTCAACTTGAAGAAAGTAAAATCTTCTTCCCCAGAATAGGGAGGTAGAATTCAGGGTATGCACACAACATTTATCTGGGTAACAATTTTAAGAATCAGTTTTTCAGGATCCATACAAACTTGCAAAAACATACGCTGTTTGGGGAATTTCCATGACTTCCCCCTCTTCCCCCTTTTCTTCCAAAATTTTGACTGAGTTGAGGAGAATCACAACCACTATTCCAGAAGGCTGTGGACTGGAGGCCTCATTTGCAATCATTGCTATCAGAGCACGTTTTCCTTGCTGTAGACCTTTAAATCCTGGTGGAAATGAACAAAGAATGTCTTTTGGCTTCAAATGAAGAGAGTCTGGAGACAAGTTTTCATTGTAAATATTTAACATTTTTGGAGAGCTCTTTAATACCACCCAAACAGGCTCTTCTAAGCCAATTCTAAGCTTGGAATGTAGTTCTACTTTGAAAATTAATAAAACTATTATTTCCTCTACAAATCTGGTGCCAAAGTACATTTGCACTCGTATCTATTGGCTTTGTTGACCAAAATGCACGTTTTTCTATACTGATCTTTGTTAGCAGTGCTGTGAACACTGATAACAAGTGAAATAATCATTTCTTAGCCAGCGAATGAACCGTTAGGAAAAAAGGAGCTCACATGTCAATGAGGAAAGTGTTTAATTAAATTTAGATCAAAGACCATTTTCTCTCCCTTTCACATGTGCCAAGTACAAGACTTGTAATGAAATGTCTTTTTTGACTGCTTACCAGTGAGGAGGACTCTAGTTTGACTTTCAGATCCAAAGGTTTTAAATTAATAAAACTTTAGTCAGACAAGTTTTAATTTCAGAATAGTTTTCAAAATGTTTATTGAGTCCCTGAATTGGGCTCCACATTGGCTTGTAGTAATATTACATTGGCTTTTTACATTCATGTAATGTGTTTGCATGAATATTAGAGACATTTCATAATGCAGATAAAGGCAGAAAATTGAGATTGTTAAGAACTTCTTCCTACCCTTTTTGTGGGATGCACAGTAAAAGAAGACTTCTGCTTCATCTCTCATAGCTCAGGTAAAATCAGTGAGACTGGCAGTCATATGCATAGGACAATAAAAATATAGCTCTTTATTTCTCCCAACACATATCTAAAAGCATTTTGTGAAAAAGGCAGGAGAAGACAGATCCACAGCCTTGTTCCCTTGATGCTCAAGTGGGTAGAGCAGGTATGGTGTGCACAATGTAAGGTACATGCTGATCTGTTTGACAAATGCTTTTCTCCTCCAAGTCCCATAGTTCATGTTCTCAAGGTGAAGCTGCTGCCTGATGACACCTACGAGTGTTTAATATCAAAGAGTCTAGCATTTCATACATGTATACTTTCATGATGTCACTTTCTAGTGCGGTGTGGTACTTTGCAGCAGTTTGAACTGACAAACAGATCTGCATTTTTTCATAACTTCACATCTCTGAGCTCTCAGTGGTGAGGGGTATAAAAGGTTTTCTTGTGAACTAGAGAGCTAAGTCACCTGGGTTTGAACTTCACAGCACAAGTGAAAACCTTTTCAGCTGATAACTATTTTTATTAGTCATTATGATGCATACCTATGTTACAGTTGCCCAGGTCTTTTTTTTTTTTTTTAAATAATAAAAAATACTTAATGTTCTATATAATATTTTTTCCTTATAAAGAACAAGAGCACAGCTGCAAAGAGGTCATAATAAATTTATCTTGCTTATAGTTAAGTATTATAAAGATTTATTTATTTATTTATTTTGTACAAAATCTTTATTGTGACCTTAATACAAATTATTTCTGTTGCTAACATTTATTAGCCTGTGTGAGATTTTGTATTTTTTATTTTTTCTTTGGTGATATGCTCTGTTGTGCAATACTGATATTTTAAGTAACATAACTCTATTGATGTATGAGATATTAAAAGATTACCCAAGCTATAACTTTTTTTTTTTTTTTTTTTTTTGTATTTTAAGGCAAGAAGTTTTAAGCATAAAAGATATCTGTGGGAAGAATAGCTTAAACTAGGGGTAAAATATCTGACTCTGCATATAGTCTGGGGTTAATATCCATTTCCCGTGACTCGCAAGAGACATTCTGCAGGAAGATAATGTGTTCACTACTCATGCATTTGTCTGACTTTTTCTGCTTTAGACCAGTTATATATCTTTCTCCTAGTCCACCAGGCATTTTAAAATGTCAGAAAAGTCTGATATTCTTGGAAAGGCAACTGAGTAGAACCCATTTATCTTATACCACTGATTATAGAATAATTAAATGTATTTTTATGACTAGTCTGAATTACTGGAAAACAGAAAAAAAACAGAACCTATTTGATTATTCTGTGAAATAAAGTCTACACATTCTAAAAAGAGAGGAAAATGTTGCTTACTGGAACAAGGTGTTTTATCCAGATAAAGCATTTCATCACTAGTTACTGCTTTTGCCTAACTGCCTCTTGTGAGTTAGAACATTCAGGAAGATACTGGGAGAGCAACAGATGAATATACAAACGTTTAGACATCAAGAACACATATCACTGCTTAGTTCTTTCTATTTTTATTTTTATATCTTTTTCTTCCCAGCAGTGCTGTATAGTGAAAGATCCTTTCTTTTCCTATCTTTCTCTCTTATACAACCATTGGAGAACACAAAGAATGATTTCTGGTTCTTGTTGACACAGCCCGTGGTCAGATACAGAGCAACCAGGGACTTAGAGAAACTGTCGCCCCAATGATCAGCCAGAGCTGATGCTTTCAGAGATGAAGTGCCAGAATGATGCTCTCAAAATTGCCTTTCTTTAATCAGTTTGTCAGATACTTAATGCATGCTTTTCCATCTCACACTTATCTCTTATTGAATTTGAATAGCCTAATAATTTCTGTAAGGATACAGAAGGGAATACTTTTAAATGTAAATATGAAGACTACAAGCTAATACTAACAGAAGTTCCTGAGAGTCCTTCTGTTGACAGAAAACATACACTTGGAGTCCTATGACTTGATTCGCTTTCTTTTTCAATTATAACATCAATTAAGTGTGGCTTACATAAAATAATAAAAAGTGAACCTGCAGGATGTTCTTTTTGTGTGATTAATATCAATGATATATACTTTTAATGATAAAATGCCACAACAACAAAAATCAGAGTGAAGTCTTGTACTTTCTCCATTGTTCACTTTGTTTTCCTCAACAAAACCTGAAGTAGTGCAGGGCACTTGTGTTATAGCACTAGCCAAGAATGTAGTTTTGTGCTGGTAGAAAGTAGAGATGGTAAAGTGATATCATAGATTCATATATATTCACCTCAAGCTTCCTCAAGAATACTATATGCAATACCATGGTACACAGGATCAATCTACCGCTTAATCACAACATGAGATGCAAAGATGATGGAAAATCAGCTTGAATTTAAGATTTCTTGGCAAGTATTGACTTCCAGAAGATAATAAATTATGTGTTTTAATACCTTCATCTTCTAAAATCACTTAAAATCTAAAATAAGCTAGAACTGATCAGATAGAGAAAACCTGTAGTCATTATTAAGTCCTTTATGTCTAATACTTTAAGAATTAAATGACTGTCATGCACTGGAGAGAGATGGGGAATTTGTCCCCAAGATCTCCAGAAAATCTTAATAATGAAGATGAGAGTAATTTTATTTTGTATTGAGTTTAATTCTATGTTTTCAGTGCATTCTTTCCCATTAAGTCCTCCTCCTGCTTTTTTTTTTTTTTTTTTTTTTCTGAAGAATATTCTGATTTTTATGGAGTTAGATGGAGATGTGTAGCAAGCGTGCCCATCAACATTATCCTCATCACTGGATGGTGCAATGCAGTGTGAACCGACTTGCTGAAAAGCTGCTGCTTTCGAACTCAGAAGTCTTATTGGAGGGATGCTGTTTGGGCATGTAGTGACTATAGCTGTAAAAGATTAGTCTGTGATTACAGTGGTGTAATGCTATTCTCGTGCCGAGTCAGTGGGTTTACATCTGAATAATAAACGCACGGACTAAGTCATTTACTGAAAATTAGCCTGACAACTGTTACAGAAAATGGCTTATGCACTTTAATACTATAACTCCTTGGCACCAAGGGTTAGTTTTTCCCATGCATTCAAGCCTGTTGCTTGTTTGGCCCCTAAGTTGACCAACAATAAAATATTTAAAAAAGCATGAATAGAAACCACTGAATGACATTTAAGGGTGAAATGAATAACATCAGGAGTAATACATAAAAGCAGCTTCTATGTACATGCTAAGATGAGGCACTGTCTGATGGTATTTACCTTAATCTAAACATATGCTTCACAATAAATACCTTTTGGAAAAATAACCTATAAATATATTAATAGGCTGAAACATATACATGACATAGACACAGAGCTGGCATGGTTTGTTCTCCAGTAGTTAACAACCTTCCCAATGCCAGACTTTAGTTGGTAACAACCACTGCCCATAGCATCAGATGCAGTGAGTATTCTACATTGGGCTACTTTCTATAGAGTTGAGGCTCAAAAGGCCACATCCAGTAGAAGCTCAAATCAGAATCAGGCATGACATCAGAGAGGAAGGAAGTGCACCCTACTGATGCACGATAGGGCATATGCAGAAGTTTTATTATAGGCAGAGGGAAGACACATGGCCAGTTTTTGGAAGCAGCCAGGCTGTTACACTCCTTAAACACAGGTTTCTTGAGATGTGTGCATATCCATTATTAGGGAGGTATGCTTATGGTTTACTTTTATCTTTGAAACAGGCCTCTCACTGTAAAGGTGTAAAGGTAGATGCTATGTGAGATGCTATATGAGGATATCCTATCCACAGAATATTGGTGTGTTGTGTTTTTGTTTGTTTTGTTTTGTTTTGTTTTGTTTGTTTTTTGGGGGGTTGTTTTGGTTTTGTTTTTAGTTGGTTGATTGGTTGATTATTTCTGTTTGTTTGTTTTATTTCTTCAACTGTAGAAATGCAGCTAAGAAACTGATGTTCTGTCACTGCTCTAGGTATGCATGTTTTCATGCAGAAACCTTTCCACTGCAATTATGTGAGAAACCTTTCAATTGTGTTTCTTTTATAAATCCTTGGAAAGAGGGCTATGGAAGTTGTCCTTCTCCCCATCTCTTTTAGTTTCATGTTCTTGCCCAGAACATCAGCAGGCTATGGGAATTTTATAGCTAGTTAGGTTATGTCAAGCCTACTAGACAAGTCGGGCCAGACAGCAAGCTCGGGTAGACTCCCTGACTACCTACACAGCTTATGTGTTTGCTCATTCCCTGAATCTCTTTCTGAGCTTCCTCCAAATAGTTTCCTTCCCTCCAAAGCCAGTCAGAAGGGCTGTGAGGTTGCAGCAGTGTAAACACAATGTTGCTTGACCTCCAGGCTAAGGATCTGTTCCTGATCTCTTACATTTGAAAGGTATCCATGGTCATTCATATTGTGTTGGTGTGTTGCTTTTTTTCAGTACCAGTGATTTAATTAAGAGGTATCAATGGATTTGGCAGTAGTCATGGAATATTGGTCTTCTGCTGCATAAACTGCCAAGGGGATTTATGATAAACAAATGTTAAAGCAGATCCAAAGCCTTTTGATATCAAAACAGGAGACACTATTGTTCTCACCATGTTCTAATTTAATTGTGTTATTTTCATTATTTCCAATGTCGGGCTTAGATTTAAATATCTTATGTAGTTGAAGCCAATGCCTTGGGGTCAGTAATTAAGTGTCTTGTTATGTTTCGTCTGTCTTAAATGGCATTCAGTTTATATATAGAATATATAAAACATATACACTTGATTTACTATAAATATAACATTTGTAAACTGCCAGATCTATTCCACACAGTGATATGGTAACTAGGAATATGTACACATAAAGCAGAAATATGCAGATTTATTAGGCAAATTCATTATTTTAATCTTCCCCACCCTTCAATATGAATATAAACTTATAAATATATACTTCAGCTTCCAAATATGCATTTCACAGTCTTTCACAGAAATGAGTGATTTTAATGGTCTGCAGAGAAGAGCTCTCTAAATGATGCAGACAAGGTGGTACCGGGTCTGACCCAGCTTTCAAATGAAGTGTATGCAATGTCTGGCATAAATAGCTATCTGCCGATCTCATTTAAACAAAATCCATGGTTAAAATGAAAGCATAGAGAAATATAAAAGTTACGATTCTAGAAAGCATGAGAGATCACCAAGTACTCAGTTAGTCCAGGGAGAAAATGTGAGGGGAACATGGCTTTTTAACCTTGTAGCTGGTTGTCTAAGAGTCTTGACCATTTTGATATAGTGCACAGACGTGACTGTTGTAACCATCTCATGCTGTGGTCTGTTGAAGTACCTGTTACAGAAAAAGTTGTAAGGACAGGAATTGGAAACCAACACTTCTCTCACTCTCCCCAATAATTACTCTGACAGCTAAGATACAAATTTTTATGAATTCAGTTTCTCTCTTTCTCCAAATATTTTATCCTAAGTGCTTTGCTGCACAATAAGGTGAGTTCAGAACACCATCTGCACCTATTAGCTATTTTAAAAAGTGACCATAGCTGCACTTTGGGATTAATCCCATCCATTATCAATATGAGGTGACAGTGAGAGATTTCCCTCCCCAGTCCCAAGAAACCCATAGACTTGTAGCTTAGGAGGTGCAAGTTTTCATCCCTTCAATCTGAGGTATGCACAGAAGATCCTAGAAATAACTCCTTCTGCATGGTATTTCCCAATGTCTTGTTATTAGCTGCAAAACTGACTGTGTTTTAAAAGGAAGGACTGAAATTTGTGTTTGCTCTTTCAAAGCTTTTATATGTTGCAGAGTAATGATTTGAACTGTGGATACTGAATGAAATACCTAAACCTTACTGAGGAGGACTCAGAAATACCACCAATGCAGCAGAATTGCATCTGCTTCTACCTGTTTCAGGACTAAGATTTTGTTGGTTACAGCTAACAGTGGCCTGTCCAGGGAAGAATAGTAGTGTTATGATGTTCTCCTCTGAAAGCTAATATCCCTACATTTGTGTTTCTATCTCTCCAAAGCTCAGGAATGCATGGAAGACACTGGGTGAATCCAAGATTAGATGAGTTGTGGGCACTTTCCCTTGAAGAATAGTGACAGATATTCAACTGATAAAGTTATTCTGTCCCAAGAACCTGTCTATGTTATCTCCTTTGTTTTTGTTCTTAAGGAAATACAGCAGAGAAGAGGCCAAATGCTTTCCTTAAACCAACATAATTAGGACCTATGATTAAACCTAAGATTAAAATTTACCAGATCAACATTTGTTATGTTAGGCTGTCTCTAATGACTACACTCCTGATGTGTGTTGTCTTCATGTCTCATCTTAGGTTATAAAACTGTTTTATCAGGACTGCTGCTTCTTCTTGTGCTGTTTAGTTTGTTTAATGAAGAATAAGTCCTAAATAATAAATAAAATAATAACAACATTTTGGCAGGAGTGCTGCTATAACCTCTCACACTGAAATGTAAAGCAATATCTCACTCTGTTGAAAAGATGCATGCAAATTACATGAATTAGACCAAACCAACAAAGGATGTGAAAACTGCTTTCTGTCAGGATGTGAATATAGCCTGTTGCCTATGCATAAATTCATGCACAAACCAAAATGCACATGTGGCCACTCCACATAAGAACTTCAGACTGCAACAATTGTCCTTTGCAGACTGTGATGTCCTATCAGATGGAGAAGTCTGCGGTATTAAAAACCTTTGGCCAGTCTGGTTATAGGAGCCATCCTAAAAATAATAATCTGGGAGAATTTTGCAGCCATTTGGCTCCATAATACTGAGAATGACTTTACAGTTCTTTGTCTCCTTATCCCTGAAAATACTATTTTATTTTATTTTATTTTACTTTACTTTATTTTATTTTACTTTATTTTTTATTTTTTTCACACTTCTGAAGTGGGCTTTGCATGGGGTAAAGCCTGAACAATCTGTTAAAAACAGTTTTTAAGTTCACACACACACACACATTTAATTTATTTATTTTTTCCTATATAAGAAAAACTTTGTAGACTCATCAAAATTGGAAACAGGGACAGACTCCATATAGGCCAATACAATAAACTCCTCAGTGTGAATATGGTCTCATGTGGACAACTTTATAATAGACTCCTACTTAACATGGATATTGGTTGTAGAAACTGTAAAAAGATTGTACTTTGACCCTACAATGAACTTTATGTTAGCAGAGCTTTGAGCCTCTTAAACCATGTGATGGTCCTCTCAGTGATGCAGTGAGCATCCTGCATAGTAGAGCTTATCATTTCCTTACTACAGATGATTTGGCATTGATAAAAAAAAAGTAAGCCAGCCAGTTTAAAAGATGCTTGTTTTCTAGGCAGGCGAAGAGTTCTCATTTCCACTTCTATTCTTCCAGCCATTTTATATACAGAGTTCCTTGATAACTGAAAAATTGCTGGTTAAAGACATCCAAGAAGTGCCTTCATAGAATTATAGAAGAGATTGGGTTGGAAGGGACCTTAAAGACCACTTAGTTCTAACACCCTTGCCATAGGCAGTGACATTACCCACTAGATCAAGTTGGCCAAGGCCCCACCCAATCTGGCCTTGAACACCTCCAGAGATGAGGCAGCCACAACTTCTCTTGGCAACCTGTTCCTGTGCCTCACCACCCTCTGTGTGAAGAGTTTCTTCATAAAGTCTAATCTAAATCTATCCTCTTTTAGTTTAAGAGCATTCGCCCTTGTCCTGTCATTATCTACCCAAGTGAAGAGTCCCTCTCTGTCTTTTTTATGACACAACTTTAGGTATTGAAAGGACACAGTGGGGTTTCCCTAGAGTCTTCCCTTCTCCAGGCGGAACAGCCCCAGCTCCCTCAGCCTTTCCTCATAGGAGAGGTGCTCAACACTGATCATTTTGTGGCCCTCCTCTGGACTCCTAACATGTCTACATCTTTCTTGTGCTGAGAGCCCCAAACCTGCATGTAGTACTCCAGGTAGGGCCTCTCAAGGGCAGAGTAGAGGGGGCTTAAAGGAGGTCTTGCAGATCCTTTTTTTGGTATTCAGCATGTGGGAGACAACATAACAGGTTCTCAGAGGGATACAGAATTTGTAAAGAGAGGGTACAGGAGACTGAGCTAAAGGTACAACAGAACAGCTGATGGGTCAGGAGGGAGGAATTAATTTCAGAGTAATATTCTGTATAGATTGTATGGAAATGAGTGGAACTATAAGGAGGTCAAAAATGGGAGTTCCCAACAGCTGAAATGTTTAAAAACAGAAAGAAAAATGTTAGTTCTAGGTGTGGTGAATATATGTGGTTTTGTCTGTGACCAGTTGCAGATTGCCATCTATATCAGTTCCTGACCTTTTCTGTTGTCATTTGTCCCTATGCCTGAGCCATCCCATTTGTCTAAATCGCGTTGTTCATCTGTGTCCCATACATCATTTGGTGCATAATTCCCTAGCGACAATAAATCAATGTCTGGTCAGTAATGTTAGTCAACCAAACTGCTCTTTTTCTTGAACTCCTGCATATGCCTTCTGACAGTAAAGCAAGGAGCATTAGGGAGATGTTAAAATAAAAGCTAGCAGAATTATGAAATAAGGTAAGTGTCCAAGGCTCAGAAGAATAAAAAGGGAGTTAAAATATATTCTGAGACCTCTCTGAATACAGACAGTGATATTGACTAAGTTCTATATTTGAGACCATACCTATTGACACGTATAACTAAGCTTCCATCAATTTCTGTGGTACAAGATCAGAATCACAGAGAAGGAACAAAGGAAGAAATATTTAGAGAAAAAGGAATAAAACATCATTTATTATTATTAATAAATGTTTTGAGGCGAGTAGCAGAACATAAAGCAGTTAATTCTGACTGAAAATAAAAGCCTAGACTGGGTTAACAGAATTTCTGTATTATTATTATTACTTTTTTTTCTTTTTTTTTTTTTTTTTTCATTAAGCAGAACTTTCCTCCTGCCTTCTCCTCTCAGTGCATATTTTTTTATCTTGTGTTTCCGTGTGGTCTCTTGGATGAGTTGGCTACAGTGAATTTGTAAAATATTATTAAAAATAAGATTACCCAAGAGTAGTTTGACTGACCGTATGCAGGAATGCAGATTTCATGACTAGAGATGTAATACCATATTTTATTTAACCACATTAAGGTGTGTCCCAGGCCTCTGAACACATTAGGCAGTTCACATGCTGATCAGCAGCAAAGAGCTCTGTCTTCATTAATGTAGAGCAAGCAAGCAGTTTCTCAGAACCAGGTGCAAGGAGCATCTCTGCTACATGCTCCCAGTGAGGCTGAGTGGCTCTGCTTTCCATTTGCTCATGTCAGTGAAAATTACTTGGTGATAAAAAACAAAACAAACAAAAAAACAAGTAGGTGCCTGGATGTTTTCATCCCATAAGAAAAGCTAACAATTCAATTTCACCAGAAAGTACCCATTTCTCCCTTGCACTGGAGGAACAAAGACTTCAGATGTAAATGCCTTGTAGTAAGGTGCTGGTCACTCTTCAGAATGAAAAGACATGAGAAAAGAGAGGAGAGTTCAGAGAAAAAAAAAATATATATATAAAAAAATGGACATATGAAGAATTAAAGCATTTATTTGAATATTTTCAAAGTTGACATACGTACTAAAGTACCTTTGAAGTGCAGGTTTCTAGTTCCATTAGGAAATTTTTGGATCAAAGATTTCTTATTCCCTTTTTTTTTTTTTTTTTTTTTCTTTCTTTAAATTTGTTTCCACAGACTCATTTGCACATGCAAGATTTTAGCTTTGGGCCTGGCTGCACTCAGTCACAAGTGTGACAGGCTTGTGTAGAAATATCTCAGTTAGCTTTCAAGTAATTTGCTCAGAGGTGCTTTGTGCCACATAGAGATGATACAGAGCTCAGCAGGAGCTATAATGCCTGAGGTTACTGGCCTCCAGTGAATTCCAACCTGCCATGACTGCACTGGTAGCAGCCCTCAAACTGCCTATGTGAAAGTCAGCTCCAATGCCTTTATGTGATCCATTGTGTCTGTTATTGCTACATACTCTTTGTAGACTAGCTCAGGTTAGCTGGGTATATCAGGAGCATGTCAACTGTTTAAAGGGCTTTTCACTTCTGAGCTCCTGGTTTGGGGAGTGAAATGAAATAGTGCCTGAAAATTGTTCTTGTGTGGTGTCTGTTAGATAACCTGCATGGAAATATCCCACTGCACCCCAAAGCTGACAGTAATACATGTTTCTGTTATCAGCCTTAGCAGAAAGAGGCAGGGAAGAATGAACACGTCATATGGACTATCCTGTAATGCCAAATGCAGAGCTGAAGAGGTTTTGTAGCATGAGACTCACCTTCCTCTTCCAGCACTGGGTCTGAGGACAGAGGCATTCCTTCAGTGTAAGGCATGCCAATCCAACAATTTTCACAGGCACTTTAAGGCACAAAAAGTGCATCTTAACAGGGATTTTCCTCCTGTGATGTTCTGATGGGATTTTAGCAGCATGACTTCTGTTACATTCAGCAATAGTCCCACAGCTGAAAACTCACATACCACTTCAAAAATTGATTGCTTACTGTTTGACCTCAGACTATGTCAATGCATATATGGATGGCTTTAGCTCTACTTACCTCAGAGACCTTTTATTTCTTTGACTCATTCTGTAATCACCTGAATCTGACAATCACTGGAGTATTTGTCTTGTAAGTCTCCAGTGGTATTTTACTGAAGAAAAGCTTTCAATTTTGGAATGTGACGTGCCCTTTTTATATCTAGGTAATGTTGTAAGGCTGCATTTTTGCTCAAATGTTTTCTGAAGTTAAACAAATGAAGGAAGCAGCTTAAATTTTGATGTAGAAGAAGAGTTGTCTTGATGCCATTTTGTATATTTATATGTGTGTGTGTGCACCTACATGTGTACTTCTGGAAATAGGCAGAGACACGAAAACTAGGGAAAAAATGTACTTAAGGCATTCCTTTAACTGTAATGCTTTCGTGCTGGTTCTGTTTAGTGTTACCTACTTTGGGCAGAGCATTCTGTATGTCCTTCACTCTACATATACCATTGCAGTAAGTGGCATTGCTCAAATATATTCTTTAACTACTTGGTAGTATTTGGGCTCAATAATATCCATGGGCATGAGATTCCTAGAGGCTTTAGGCACCTAAATTTGTCTCAGATTTGGCTCTGAATCTGTCGGTGTCTTTGTAGCTCTTGGCCTTATCCTGTTGTTCATAAATGTACATGTATATTGACTTCACAGAATACAATTCTGTATTCAGATGCAAGAGTAAGCACACAAAACTGTTGCTACATTCCCACCAGGAGACATGGCATTCTCAGCAAGCTAAGTTATTATATATGACAGATGAACTTTCAGAGTATGTTGGTTTTAGCTTGATGAAGCAGAACAATAATTTTGTTTTTATTTTATTTTATTATTTTTTCCCACAGTAAATTGCATCAGGGCAAAGTACCATACAATTGCTGTATTGCAAAGGTACCTGAGAGGTTCTTCATGAGGTTCTTTTTTTATTTTATTCATTTGTTTAATAGATACAATTGCCATCAATGAATAATAAAGTTGATGTAAGCATAATAATTTCTGTGTAATGTTGGATTGTGGTGAACACATCTAAAGAAAAAGGACTAATTTGTTTTCTTGGCATGATTATACTTAGGGAGTTAGGGTGATGTGCCCCACAGAAATCCTATAGAAAAATAATGTCCTTAGTGAAAAAGCATCACTTCCCAACAATAAACATCACCTCAATTTTCAAGCCTTAGGGTGATTATGTTGTCCTGGTGTTATTAGTTTTGCTTCTTATGACTGATATATTTCCTTTGCTGTTAAGACACAAATGAGATGATGGAGGGAAGGTGGGGGAAAATGTTGGTTTTGCCTAAAGGCAAAAGAAAAGGGAAAGGGAGAAGGAGGCTCACCTAGGTACTTGAAATAAAGACCACTTGTGGTGTGGTTCCTGCTTTCTTAACAGAAACCTAAGTAAACTTCTTAAATCATGAGCTTTTTCTCACCAGGGGTTGGACTACATATTTAGGCAGAACATTGAAAACAAGCGTACAAACTGATCTGCTTCTGGAGTAGTTTCAAGACCCCTGTGCCTCAGGGGAATTTTTCCAATGCATCAAAGCCCCCTTTCTTTCCTTGGTCATGTATCCATGGTCCCTGGCCACAGGACTGGCTGAGACACATTTGATAACACTTTTCCAGTCCTTACCTTGCCTGCTTCACTCTGCAGAGGGAGGAAGCTTGAAGGATAAATAACTTGCTCCTGCCTGATGACCATGGCAAGCTGTGGTGTCCCAGCAGTAGTTCGGTGTTGCTGCCTGACGTACAAGGATGTGCCTGCAGGGCCATGAAGAGATGTGTTGTGAAGCTCTTGAAGTGGTAATTCCGATACATGTAGTACTGCAGCTGCAGAAGCAGAGCCCTCCATGGGAGTTGGCTGTTTTTGGTCTCATGAGGACTGTGCTGGATGTTGGAGGCTGTTTAGTTTGGTGGAGGAGAAATGGTTGGTAAAACCCCGCCTGCTTCCGGAACTGGCAACTTAAAAAACTGCATTCAGAAATCTTGCTACTCTACCCTACTGTTATGGTATCTGTATTAGCAGTGCTCAGGTCAGCATGTATGTCCCCAATCACATTTCACTCTCCTCCCTCATTTAAGCTTGGATGTGAAATCCCCACGCCACTGATGAGGGGACACCCAGTCCCTAGTGTGATCACTGTCCCCTCACTTTGCCTTATGGCCCTGGTTCTGGATCCCTGCTTTATCCTTACATTCGGAAGGGATTGATTTTAATCTTTCCAAACAGTCCTCATCCTTATCCTGCTCTCTATGGTATGAGGAGAAAGGCAGTTCAGTTCAGCTTTCTCACTGATATACAGAATTAAATAGATTATCCAGGATAATGGCAAAGCACTTGTTCCATTGGCACATGTGCCAAAGTCAGAAAGTTGACCAAAAAATACTGTTTAAACAAAAAGGTGGAAGATTTGGACTTAAGATTCTTAATAGATTGCCGAAATTTTCACTTTAATTCCATGAGAGAATTCTGGTTCATCGTCTCTAATTTTGCTTCCACGCCTCTCTGCTTTGCCCAGAGTTCTCTGTATGTGTACCCGTATGTCTCTGTGTATGTGAACTATATTTTAGTTTGCCTTGCAAAACTGACAATTGTGCAGGCATTGTTTTAAATCTTTTATATAGGTTAGATTAGACTAGAATAGAATAGTTCTGTTGTAAGGGACCACCAAAGACCACCAGTCCAGCTGCCTGAGTGATCAAGGCTGACCAGCGCATTACTAAAGGCATTGTCCAAACGCGCCTTGAGCACTGACAGGCACGGGGCAGCACCCAGCTCCCCAGGAAGCCTGTTGCAGTGTGTGAGCACCCTCACATGGCAAAGAAACCTTTCCTAACGCCCAGCCTGAACTCCTCAGCGCAGCTCTGTGCCGTGCCCGTGCCCGGCCATCGGGCTCCAGGAGCGGAGGCCGGCGTCTGCCCCTGCGTTTCCCCTCCTCAGAAGGCTGTGGAGAGCAGTGAGGTTGCCTCTGGGCCTCCTCTCCTCCAGGCTGGGCAGCCCAAGTGTCCTCAGCCTCCCCTCACAGCACATGCCTTCCAGCCCTGCCACCAGCTGTAGTATCCTCCTCTGGATGCTTTCAAGGACCTCAGCAGCCTTTCTGTATTGTGGAGTCCAGAACTTTTTGTATTGCAGAGCACACAATATTCAAGCTGAGGCTGGGCCAACACTAAATGTAGTGAGAAAATCACCTCTTTTGACTGGCTGTCTGTGCTGTGTTTAATGCATTTGCCAAATGCAGTATGATTATAATTTTCCTAACATAGACATTTTAGCAATGAGGTTGAAATTAATTTGAAGAGCAAAAGGCTGCCAGGTGCAGCCTAGAAACAATGTACCAAATACACAGAGTCGAAGTGGACGTGATAATACAGATATGGTTAGTTGTGGTTAGAATGATGTCCAGTGAAAGAGTACAAGTAAGTCTTTCATGAACCTGCCAAATGAAGAAAGCTTTGGGGTCGTGTGTTAACCAAATTTGAGAATATTAATCAAAAGGTGCAGTTAGCAGTTGGACTGGTCTCAGCTTACAGCTTTCAGCACTCACCAGTCAACAGTGGTACTCCTTCAAACTGTGAGATAGATTTGCCTACTCTGGCAGATGACAAGGAAAGGATTCACTCTCCAACCAGATGGTGGCAAGGTCACAGTAGTGCACCTTTGGTACAGGAGGTGTGAAGCTATATATCAAAGCAAATATAGGTGGATATTCAATGTACTCAGGGTTTCTTGCAGATGAGTATTGAGGACTTTCTGTGAGCATTAAGTGCCCTGAAGTCACAGGAGGGGTACGGCATATTACAATGTCAAGTCTTATTAAGAAGACAGTCTATTGGAGAGTCACATCAGCTGGCAAGAGCAACACACCGTACAGGGAAGCAGGGGAAGGGAGTTGCAGGGAACAATAATGATATCTTGTTTGCTTGTCAGAATACCAGACACCTTTCTGGTGTATTTGTACATTCGCTACCTGGGGGTTATTTTTTGTCCTGAGTACTTTCATGAAACAGGCATTTTTCTCATGACTTAAAAATGACTTTGACAATCTCAAATGTACCTGAAAGGCACCTGGACTGCTTGCTTGTTCATTCTAGGTGACAAAAATAGGCAGTGAAAAAGATTTCATTATCAAGTATATTTGGCTTAAATTTGTAGAGGTTATTTCAACTCTTTTGAGATTTTAGGCAATAAAATCAAAATAAATGTGTTCTTTACCTTTGAAAAAAATTTAGATTATGTTCACAAATCTTGGCTTTACTTCATAGAATTTTACTGCTTTCATTTTAAATGAGCTGTTAGATAAGAAAAGTCTGACAGAATTAGGAGTGAGTGTGAGAAAAGTTTCATGGGAAAAAGTGATGTGTGTGCCCTCTTTAAACAACACTTCTTCCTTAAGACGTACAACACCTGTACAACCTCTTCCCATTGGAATAATCACTTCAACTTCCATAGGAAAAAAAAAAAAATAAAATCAATAGACAAAATAGTAAAAGCATTGCAAACTTCAGTGTGTAGATACATATTTTTTCCTTTTTTTTTTTTTTTTTTTTTTTTTACTTCATTTGGTCCATGTTTCTTATGCACATTTACTAAACCCACCACTAACAGTGACTTTAAGAGAAAATTGGGCTCTTTGCTCAGAATCTGTAAATTATATGGTGAGATGTCATTTTATAAGATCATTTACTAAGTACTTTCTGTTCTCATATGATTATAAATCCACCATTACACCTCTGACATTTAAAAACAAATAGAAATGACCAGGAAAAAAAAAAAAAAAAAGATGATAACTCACCAATAACCCTCTTTCAAGAAAATTTTGAGAATGAAGGAAATGTGACCGATTTTGTTGGCAGTACTTACGTTTACTGAGTTCTTATACAGCTCTACATCTAGCAGCAGAGAAGGTAACAGATGTCATGCAGCTGAATAGTGAAATGGAAGGAGATATTTGCTGTGTTATAAGATATGGTACTGTAGCATGTAACCATTCAGTATACAAATGTCCTGCATTCTGTAGTATAGTAACAAATCCCTTAACACATGTAATTGTGTTTGTTTAAGCTGACAGGGTTTGCATTGTCACTTAGGAACTGAAACCTGGGGTTCTCACATGTGATAGTTTTTGCCAGACAATGTTGTAAGATTAAAGAGAAGATTACACAAGGCATGGAAAATACTGAGGTACTCAATGCCTTCTTCATCTTGGTCTTTACTGATAAGGCTGCTGATCACTAATCCCAGATTCCTAAAAACTGTGGGCAAGTCTGGAGCAAGAGCTGTACTCAAGGAGTTGTGATCAGCAGCACAAAGTCCATCTGGGGACCAGGCAATGCTGGTGCACTTCAGGGGTTGATACTGGACCTACACTATATAACTTAATTAATTACCTGGATGATGGGACAAAATGCACCCTCAACAAACTTGCAGGAGATATAAAACACAGAGGAGAGTTTATTACACCAGTGGGTTATGCCACCATTTAGAAGGAATTTGAGAGGTTGTAGAGGTAGACCAACAGGAAATTCATGAAGTTTAGCAAGGGGAATGTAAACTCATGCTCCTGGGGAAGAACAAGGCCATGCACCTGTAGGTTCACCAGCATAGTTCATTGGAATTTAACAGCTTTAAAATACATTACTGTTGTGTTATTTCTTCACAAAGACAGGAAATTTTGTTTCCTGGAAAGTGGGTAGTCTAGCACTCAAAAAGATGATACTGTAGCATTCTGCACTACTGTGCATCACTAAGCACATCACTTTGTCTTTCCATTCTTAAAAAAAAAAAAAAAAATTACATCATTTGTAAACAATTTCTCATGTAAAGGTGGAACTGAATGTAGGTAATTATGTTTTGTGCACTGATTTTTATATATTTATTTATTTATTTTAATATAGGGAAATTTGTGTTGTTAAAATAGTAATGAGGGAAAAAAAAGAGAGAAAAGTATTTGATACTAAATGTTTATATCAACTTTTGTGTCACTAAAATTCAGGCATTTTAATTCAGTTGTGAACCCCTCTTTATTTCATCAAGCCTAAAAATCTAAGGGGCTAAAAGAAAACTAATGAAATATTAAGTCCCCATTCATTCTACTACACATCAGTGCCTGCTAAATAGCAGGAAAGGAGGTGGAAGGGAAGAGATTACAAACAGCTGTCTAATGACAGCTGTGTCAAGCCAAAACAGATATTGTTAAAACATTTTGTTATAGGAAGGCAGACAACTCCATATCAGGTGCATGAAGACCTGCTCTTCTAAGTCCTTTTCCAGTAGACTGGAGTCAATATGAAAAGTAGGCCTTGCTGGGAATTTCTGTGCCAAGATGTTAGACACGGAGTGGGATAAGTATGGAGAGATAATCTTATAACTGTAAGTCTGAGAGAAAGGAAATGAGGAGCATTTGCAATGCTGTAGTGTATCTTGCACCAGAGCTGTGAATTAAGAGCTGTTACACTCATGTTTTCACCCAAAACTTTTCCTACATCCTTAAATGGAAGGATGCAGTCCTGCATATTTATATAACAACATCCAATGGAGCCAGGTTAATTAATTTCGTTTTGATAATGTTTTTCTTTTGATAGACGTTTATGTGATCTGATTGGGAAAACTCACTTTCTGCTTGTTTTCAGCCACGTCTATATCAGATTGTGCGGAGGCTGAGGGATCTGTACTTTTGTTTCAATGTATATTGCAACATTTTTATTGCATTCCACAGGTCCTCCAGTAAACGTTACTTGCAATATTTTTATCAACAGTTTTGGATCAGTCACAGAAACCACAATGGTAAGTGCTATGATGCCATTGGCAAGAGAACAACAATACGTAATATATGTCATGAACACAACCTGTCAATTTTTCTATTTATTGTTCAACTTGCAGGTCCTCCTGTAAATGTTACCTGCAACATATTTATCAACAGCTTTGGTTCAATAGCAGAAACTACAATGGTGAGTGGGACTGGTCATTGAAGCCATCTTGTGAAGGAGTGGGATGTGATATAGAATAGAGATGCTCTAGATGTGAGGACATTTGCTAAGTTCTCAAGGTACTACCAGTTAATTAAAATATAAAAAAATATAAAATAATGTTATTTAGAGATATATAAATAATTAAACTCAACTATCAAGTCTAAATCTATATCTATAGTGGCTGTGCCACAGTCTGTAGTGACTGTGATGGCAGCAAATAAAGGGATGCCCAAGGCACATTTCCCAGCTCTTGTTAGCACTAAAAAAGCAGAAGAATGGAATGGTTGGAGCTCAGCTGTGGGGTTGCCTGCCAAGAACCTTATATTTTGAGTGAGTCTTACACCCCAAGCTGAATTATCTGCTGCTGCAGACTGTGCTGACAAAGGTACCAGAAACATCTTCTTCAACTTAGCTAAAGTATGAACTGCAGATACATTAGTTATCTCTTTGAACTGCAGTTACATCAGTGACTGCATGAACTTTAGTCAAATGACTGAAACATATAGCTATAAGACAACTTGGGTATTTTCAGGGCCAATCTCATATTTGAAAGTGCCGTGAATCCAGGTAAATGAAATGCATATTTTGAATAATTCAAAGAACACTATCAGCCATAAAAACAGGGCCAAAACAACAACTACAACAACAACAACAACAAACTAATTTTAATATTTTTAAAATTAGATAGTTCAAATTTTCATTTCAAGATGAGATTTTTCTTTTAAAAATTGATGAATTTTAAGAGTAAAGAAACCAAAGACAAAAAAAAAAAAAAGAAAGAAAATTGTAATCCATCATTTATTTATTTATTTTTTCCTTAGTCTGGAATTAAATTTTCATTTTCTTTAATATTTCCTAAGAAAATATATATATATATAAATATATTTTCTGAGTACATCTGAAAAGATGTTATTTAATCTTGTTTTTCAAACACTGAATGAAGAAGATCTGTTAACTTATCCAAGCATATATACAACTGAGTATATATATATATATACAATTAGGTTAATACTGAGAGAGATTTTTTTGATGAAAATATAATAATATAATAGTGTAATAAATCTATGATAATTACCAGATGATTCTGTATGTGAGTTAAAACTGTTCTAGGAAAGGTATTGTGACGAATCCCAGCTTTATTTCAGATTCTTTAATATTCCTCTCCCACAAAATAAACTTAAAAGGGTGCTCTCACCTTCACTGAAATTTTGGAAGAGCTATGTGCATAACATAGCTGTCCATTACCTTAGGATGTAACGAACAGCTATGGACACTTCTGAAGTGATTGCAGTGTAGTTTCACTACTTTGTTTTCTGATAGTTCCTATACAGTGCCCAGGTCTTACTCTGTTTGCTGAAACTGGAGACAATAAAGATACTTCACATCCTGTAGGACTGAGTTCTTAAAAATAAAAAATGAACTTGTTACCTAGAAAAGTACTTAAGTTATACAAAAGAGTTTTAAAAATATATATATTTATTATTGTTATTATTATTATTATTTAATGGGATAAAAGATGCCTTGAAATCTTTGCATTCTTAAGGAACAGCAGATATTTTGCCTAACTTAAATATCATATTTAATATTAAAATAGTTCATTTAAATGTAATTGCAATTATACCATCATTTGGGAAAGATGTAAGGAATGTTGAGTCACGAGTCCTATGTTCCTAAATATTTTTACTTATACAAAAATAAATAAATAAATCAACAACGGCTATTTAACATTTTCACAGAGATAAAGGACAAGTAGTTACTAGGGCAGGTTGCTTTCTTAATTTGTATAGGAGAGTCTTTTATAAATGACACAACTATAACATACACAGATAAAAAATAAGCATGTATCTGTACGTATCTGTATCTGTATACGTATCTGTAAACTTTTTTTTTTAAAAAAAAAAAGAAATTAAAAATAAGTTTAAAATGACATAAAAAATGTAATCTTGATGTAACATAATGATCAACAGACAAATTTTATTACTTTTGGAAAACTTTGTTTTCCTGTGTTTGAAAGATTCTGAAAATATAGTTATGAATGTAGCCTTTTTTATCCAGCTTTGTCTGTTGATCTTAAGATGTAGAGACATCAACATAGCTTTAAGTAGCAAAAAATCCTGCATGTCACTGGCTTTACAAGATGGCATTCAATGAAAATATTTGCACGACCTAATGCTGATTGCATTAATTAGACTCCTTCATTGCTTTGATTAAATCCCCTCATTGCATTTTACCGTCTATCAAATATGTTAATGTGCACCTTTTCAATGTTCATTAACACATTCTGCTGAAAACAGCTAAACATTCAAGTAGATGAATACAAAGACTGTTGGCTTTCTTATTTTGCTTTGTTCATAATATCTGCTGAAATTGTGGAAAGTGTTCCCTTAGATGCTGTTCAATGGTTTAATATTGATTTTCTTAATGCTGTCACTTATTTAATGACTAGTATGACTAGTTTTAGGATGTTTTAAATTTGCTCTGAGAGGCAGACATCAATTACAGTTTCATCTACTTTGACTTTCTGAAATAGATGCAATCAAGGTAAAAATGTTGGCATCCCTTTTGGTAAATAATGAGTTTTGTTTGATTCCTAGTATTCATTTATTCATAAAATACTCTTGATAGTTTTGACATAAAACTAAAAGATTCATTTAAGACCCTGGATTGTAAGTCAAAAAGAAATGTTCTTGTCTCAGAGGACAGGGATGGTAAGTGAAACCATGTATAGATACTGAAGTGACATTATCAAGATATAGCTTGGAAGAGCTGCATTGGAAACCTTGGGAGATGAAAACTTGTTAGAGAGACTTTCAATAGAAGAAATGAACATGGCAAACAGGATTACAGTCCCAGGCCTACTTAATTCAATAAGTTCTCAATAACGTTAGCAGTAGTAGCTTCTTTGTTCCAATTAGAGTAAACACCAGAATGAAATTTATCCCTATGTGAAGGCCAGCACAACTCTGTGTTGTGCCTATGTGCTATGCCCAATGTGTTCTAAAAGCTAAAATCCTTAATTGAGAAATAAAACAGAGGTCTGTGCTGGCTGTCTCCAAGTGGATGAATTCCACAAAGTTGTCATGAATTTTGTTCCCAAAATGCAAATATGTTAATCTCTCTGCTCTATTATGCACATGTGGGACAGTATAAAGATTGGTTTTTCTTTGTTCCAAAAGAAACAGTTTCTTCCACATTAAAATGATGTATATTATACCAGAATAAAATAGTAAAAAAAGCTAGATCAGAGTCAAGATAGAATTGATAGAATTGTTGTGGGGGAAAAAAGGAAAGAAAAAAAAGAAAGAAAGAAAGAAAGAAAGAAAGAAAGAAAGAAAGAAAGAAAGAAAGAAAGAAAGAAAGAAAGAAAGAAAGAAAGAAAGAAAGAAAGAAAGAAAGAAAGAAAGAAAGAAAGAAAGAAAGAAAGAAAAAGAGCCAAGATTTTCCTGAGTAAGTTCACAGAATAAAGCAATTATGCCAGTAAGCTTTTTATCTATTTTTGGAAGCATTCACACATGCAGTATTCAGCAGAAAATCCACTGTACAGCATGACTCCAGTTGAGTATCACAGATGAGTAATCTACATCAGGCTGGGCAGAGTCCCAAGGAATTCAGATGTTCAGTGTCACAAATGACCAGGATTTTTTAGCTATCAGCTGTAGGAGAAGCTAAGAGCAGTTTGTGCATTGATGAACTAATTGTTAATTACAGAAATGACTAACAGTGAGAATGTTATTATTGTCGTTATGCCCTGTAATTAATGACTGATACTATGCATCAGGTTCTCTGTTGGGATAAATGCATCAAATTCCAGTTGTGTTTTGAGTACTTACGTTAGCAGAAAAAATAGCCATTCTTTAAAAACTTTAGTGGGGATAGAAGTTGGCTGTGGCTGGATAGATGATATTCCCACAAGAAAACGCATATTACAAATAAGCTTGTTAGATGTCAGTTGAGCAATTGACATGTCTAGTTTTCACTGCATAAAGGACTCCCAATGAAGCCATTGAGGACACCTTACATGCTTAGATGCATAGTTAATCAAGCACTTTCCTGTTCCATGGCTTTGAAATCAATGATTAAGCCACTATTTTCCACTTAGCACTCATGTTCAGGACTTGGAGAGAGAGTAGTCTCTATGGTTAGCCTTTCCTATGTATGCAAGACCATCTAAGTCTGATATTTGCATCAGACAACTGACTCAACACCTGGGTGATTAATGGGATCGGAGGGAAAGATGGGAGGAAGGCTAAGATCAAAGATGAGAGTAAGATCAGAGTTAGTAAATAGGACTGAAGAGGGAGTGGGGATCTCCAGCACTCCCTGACACAGCAGTGCTCGAGGCCAAAGGAACACAAAACTTTGCAGAAGTTCTGGGGAGTGAGCCTGCTGGCTACGGAATTGTCATCCCTGACCTTGCCCAGCATGAAGTGAATGGAAAAATCTTTTCTCTCTAGATTCCTATAACAGAAACTTAGTATATATGTGGATTGAGTCCCTAAATCTTCATGTAAATCTAATAAAACTGATCAGATGAATATTCCTTTAGTGTGTTAGCATTACCATGATCTTATGTCTTGAGAACAGAGGAAAACTCTTTATCTGAGTTGCCTTGAGCTATTGCTGGCATCAATATTGCCAGAGAGATTTAAACTTCAGGTCCACACTTCTCATTCAAAACAGTGGTACTGTCAGAAAGAATTTGTGGAGCAGGTGTACTTGTGGTAGTGTAGGAGTGGATTACTACAGTCCACCCACACCTACCCTCAGGAGCTCACAGAATACACACTATAGTCTGCCTGAGCTCCATGTTGTGGTATCATTCTCAGGAGAATTTATCTTTATAAGATAGCTACAACATTAGCACAGAAAAAGTAAATTCAAAATTCTGCACGATTACATCTGACTGTATAAATGCACATCCCTCTTGGCTGCTTATACTGCAAGCATATGAGAAAACAAGTAACTGGTATTTTGATATGCAATTTATATTTCCATTTTTATTTCTTATTTAAATATCTCTATATATACATAAATACATAGATATAGATATTTATAGATAGATAGTAAAGCCAGTCAGACATAAAGAAAGGTTTCAGTGCTGTTTTGCTTCTAACAACAGTCTGCAGAGAAAAACCACTACCACCACCACCAACAAAAGCTTTTTAAAGAGTATCGGTGTGATGGCTCTAACATATTTATGAATTATGAAGATATATTTTCAACCTACATATGTGTTGGAAAAGATAGTATAACTCTATTGGTATTTATGATTTTGGTATAATATATATCATTACATGGAGGTTCCTCTATGAATAAGGATTTTTCAGACTAGCTTTTGCTAGCTAGATCATCAACTACTGAAATTCATGAAGGCACATTTATTTATTGTTAGATATTTCTAAACAGTTTGCTGATTTGACTGATTTATGATTTCTGTGTCATGGGGGAAAAATCCCTCTGCTTTCTGTGGACTTCATTACATATCTTATTTTAATAAAAATTAAAAACAATTACTAAACTAGCAATAGCAATTGTATATTATTATATAGTGATGTGTCAATCACTGATGGCTGTTCCTGCCTTTGATGTAGAATGAAGGTCAGGGGCCTTCCTGTCTTTTTTATTGATACTGTCCCATGTAAACATATAAGAAATTTTTTAAGACCAGGAGACAAGACAAAGTATGCTTAGGTTTGTTGTATCCTCACAAGATGTGATAATATTTTTTTAAAATCAGAACTGCAAGTTAATACTTGATCTTAAACTGCATGAAACAACTCCATCATAAAAGTGTGGTGGCTTGTGAAAAGCAGATACATGTTTTTCTAAGTATCTTTAATAAACATGCTATTCTTAGACCTATATCTGGTGTGTCTTGCTCTGATTAGATGTTCATATTTTGACTCACATCTACGCAACAGCTAGTATGGAAATGATAATGAAAATGAGAAAATACGCGTTCCTAGTAAGACTGTGAAATATCATTCCATAGTCTCAAAAATTACCACTGTTTGGATGTTAGAAATATTCTTCCTGAGCAGCAGCACATTTCATCATGAACTTACTGACAGAATGGTGGGAAACGCTGAAGCTTGGTGGGGCTCATTCCATAGAGTTTGTATATTTGGCAAGCTGCTTACTGCAGGTCTAATCAGAGTGAAAAAAATTATTTACATTTCAAGAATGATGATTTTTTTAGACTATAAGGTTCAGTGGCCTAACTAAACCCATGTCAACTCATACATTTTCCAAGTCAAAAGCACAGCGCTGCCATTTAATGTACTGCTGCTACTACAAAACAAATCGTAAATGTAAGGCTTTTGTTCCTTTGGCAGAATTATTTGCTAATGTATTCCTTCAGATAATGTAACCTATATAAATATTATTAAATATTTTCCCTTTAGAGGAAGAGTAGATATATTTCCAAGAAAGTATTCACAGACTAGCTAAGTGCTGCAATTTCAGGTAAATATGCTATAAGAGAAGGGAAAGATGGGGGAGATGATGCTTTTATTTGCTGACTTTGTAAATTCAGGATAAGGAGAATAGACATTAGAAGCTTTCCATTCTCTCTTTTGGGTTTTATATTAGACACTGAAAGCTCTTTTCATACTCTTTTTTAATAGCTAGTTCTCGACACGGTATTAATGTTGGTTCTAAATGAACCTCTATATAATTGCTGTCTTCCCAGTTGTGACTAACAGACCACTCAGCAAAAGAATGCAATTAGAACAATTTTAAAGGGATGCAAGAAGGGAGGAGTGAATGAAATAACATACAGAGAAAAGCATACGGTAGATAGAATAAGGATGCAAACAGTAAATAAGAAGTGCTGATTTAATTTCTCCTCTACAAATCTGGATTCACTGAAATTAGCAACTATTCATGAGTACATTAGAAATAATTGATTTACACACTGGAAGCAATTTATTTAAATTAGTAGTTTTATAGTATCTTTGTTGAAATTGTATATAGCTAGCCACAATATTTTCTGACTTTCTAAGTACCACTGGGATAATCTATAGCATTTGAAAGAAGGTTGTATTTAACATTGGAGGCTGCAGTTAACATTTTCTTCATCAATGAAGTAATTTTGATTTGGAAAATGTACCAGTTGTGTTTGTTTGGTTCAGTATGGCATTTACACTGCTTAATTTTCAAATGACATCTCTCATATTCAAAAGATAACATAAATATTTGCTGTAACACTGGTACTGTAATAAGTGTAATAGCATAATGAAAGCTAAAGTGGGCTTCCAATTTTGGTGAGTGGCTCAGTAACCTTTTTACATGGCATTTCTGTAGGACTACAGAGTGAACATTTTTTTGAGACAGCAGTGGAACGACTCACGCCTGGCTTACAGTGAATATCCTGATGATTCCCTGGATTTGGATCCCTCTATGCTGGACTCTATTTGGAAACCAGATTTATTCTTTGCCAATGAGAAGGGAGCAAACTTCCATGACGTCACAACAGACAACAAGCTGCTAAGGATTTCTAAGACTGGAAAAGTGCTGTACAGTATCAGGTAAACCAGTTAACTTTATTTTACTGCTCTTCATCCTATTCTTTCCTCTCAATCCCTGCTTTTCTGGATGCAGATATGGCTTGCAGAACATACTTTACATATTTAATTTTTTCTTGTCCCTTGTGTACAACTGAATTGAGACTTAATCACAACAGGGTAGAAAGAAAATATGCCTACATTCCTTTGCTAAGCTTTTACTTCTCACAAGATAGTCTGAAAGTGGCACAGCAGTACTTCTTAACCTTGTTGGAAACTTAAGGATGTCTACTTCTTTATAGGTATTCCTCAGTATTCCCATCAACATTAGCTCAAGCCTTCTTAGAAAGAGAAGAAATCAGCTCTTCAGTGGATGGTGGGTTGTAATTCAAAATTAAAGGGGAATATTATTTAAATGACTTCTGAAAACCTTAGGTAAAAATGGGCTAGAAACACAGTAAATGACACGTGAGTGGCCGTGTAATCGGATGTATCTTTTCACAGTTAAAAATAACTGGAATTATGGAAAGCTTTTGTTTTAATACTAAGTGCATTGAAATGTGTGTCATGTGACTGGAATTAGGCTCAATGAATAAACACTTTGACAAAATATGATTGGATATGATTGATGAAACAGGACATATGCAGAGAATCAACTGCATTTCACAGGCATAAACTACAGCAAATCTGCAGTTTTTGTTTGACATTGAGCTTATTGTGCATCGTTATCTTAGTATAAGTAGTCAAAGGTGCAAACCCACTGCTCTTAGGGTGATTGAAAAAAATGTATTGTTCTGTGTGTTCCTGGGAATGCTTTTTAGTTTTTCCCATTTTTGAATTGTGGAAAGTAAATATGGTAGTATCTATTTAACAGATTGCTTAGTGAATTTACTTGTTGGTAAGGAAAATCAATTCAGAAGACAGTTGTTTCTGACAAGGCATTCTGTTTGTGACCTGGATTTTCACTAAGGAATTTTTATTGATCCAGGTTAAGGAGAGTGGTGTTGTGTAGGATGCTAGATTAATAAATAATAACATGGCACTTTCTCCATTTCACAGAATTACAGAATCACAGAACTGTAGGGATTGGAAGGGACCTCAGGAGATCATTGGATCCAACCCCCCTGCCAAAGCAGGTTCCCTAGAGCAGGTTGCCCAGGTAGGTGTCCAGATGGGCCATGAATATCTCCAGAGAAGGAGACTCCACAACCTCCCTGGGCAGCCTGTTCCAGTGCTCTGTCACCGAGTACTGGATTTTACTTGATTCCAGTGGAAATTACTCAATAAGACCCCATTTGTGTTTGGATAGATTAACCAGTGTGGGACATATACATTTATTGAGCAAGGTTTCAAATTGACATACCTGAAGAGTTTGAGAAAAATAGTAGGATAGGAGGATGAAGCTAGCACTAGCGGAGTGATAAATATGCTGTCACTTACAAATATTTCTTGTTTCATCCTGGGAAAGAAATGAATGCATCTGCTTGTTTGAATGACATCAGACACTGTCTTATTGGAGGCAACAGTGCAGCTGGGTGCTGTTCTGAATACAGATAGATAATTTCTCTGACATTTGTCCATGCGGGAAAAGTAATATTTCAAGCTGTCATACCACATTTGTAAAATTCCCACACCTAAATGCAAATTCATACAAAGTAGAGTAAGCAGTATTCCAACCAAGGACTTAGCAAAACTCATTGTTTCTCATTTGTAACACACAACAGCAACAAAGGCTTACCTGGTACTTCTCACATGGCATAGAATTTTGAATAACACTGTACAGCGAAGAAATCTTTCCTGAGTACTGGACTTTGAAGTCAGAATTAATTCGAAAAACTTGTCTTTATTCTCTAGATGCTTGTTGCCTGTTGCTTTTAGTTGTGCTGTGTTGAAATAAACAAGAATATTTTAGTGATTGGTTTCAGTACACCGAGAAAGGTATAATGTTGCTATTTTCACTACTACACCAAAAGGACTTAACCTCACACAGTGATATTTAACATTTAGCAATTAGTGTGCTCTAAATGTTTAAAGCACTTCACAAATATGTCTGAAATGTAGTAGTGTAGGCTGTTTTGTCATATTTCCAAATTTAATAAAATCAAGGACAAATTAATCTTGTATAAATATGCACTGTTTCTATTAAATGAACTTAAAACATCTCACGGTAATTAATGGGTAAAAAACAAGTTGTGTGTATTATACAACAGCAGTGTTCATCTTCCCTATACGTGTACACTGCACTTAAACAGGGAAATATGCTATACCAGAGGCACAGATGGTTTGTGCTGTTAAATGCTGTGAGAGGTAAATCCTGCCCTTTCTGAAAAGAATTTGGAAAACCATAGGTCGATATTTTACTTAAAAGAAACAGCTGGTGTAGGAGATGTGTGGTCAGGTAAGTTATTTCAAGGTCACTGAGGGAACAACCCCTGTGTTACTCCCAACACAGTGCTCAGCTCTGGGAGTTGTTTTATCCTGTGGTAAGCATGGGGCTGTGTGTCTTCCTTTCAGTGAGGGATAAGCCATCTTGCATTCACTGGTGATGGTAGAGATGGCGTAGATTTCAGTCATTGTTTACCTTACAGTAATTAATTATCATGCTCATGCTTGTAAACTGCTAGATCTATATTTGATTCACTGGGAGTTGTTATAGAAAATAAAGACAGAGTGGTTGATGTACTCACCTATGAATCATGTAAGTTTAGGAGTCTAAACCTATTTTTAGATATTTTCTGCATGCTCAGATGACTACCTTGGTATCTGTTTTAATCTCAGATATTGATATCATGGTATATATGCTATATAAAGCCTGAGGAAAGATCAATATGGAGAAAGCTTCTGAGCCTACAATATTTGTAAGAGATTTGGTGATGGCTATGGGAAACACGAAGGATTATGGAGCAATAATAGTTTAGTTTCATACTTGCAAAAGATTCTGTATCATTTTAAAGGACAGACAAACTTGAAGTTTTAAGGTGGAGGATGATATTTTTGCTCCAGCCCTGGAAGCAAACTAGCACACAGACTAGGTCCTTGGATAAAACTGATTTAAACCCTTGGGTACTGCAGAGAGAACAAGAACACTGGGAAGGGAAACCAGATTTATTCAATACCACAAATGTACACTTTTGTCACTAGTGACATGGCCACAGCTCTTAGAGGTGCATGTATTTTAAAAGGCAGCAGTTACAGTAAAGTTAAATTCAGCAAACAATTGCATTTTATTCAGGATCAGTCTCAGTGGCACTCTTTGAGCTGCAGAAAACAGTTAAATAACAATAGTTTTTGTTTTAAAGCAGTCTGCAGAGAGCACTCAATGAGAGGGGTTCATTACAGCAGCATTCAATATAATTGGGTTATGCTGTGTATATTTTGTATGCTGAAAAACAATGAGAGTTAGAATCTCATCCCACACAATGTCACCCCCCAGATGCCTGTGACTCATCCCTCTGAGCTCCCGACCCTTGAATGATCTCTGCATGGACTGGATTTTGTAGAGGGACTACACACTTGCAAATAATGGCAGTGCTATGCGATGGTACTGAGAGGCCTGTTCCTGGCACTCAAATCCCATATGACACCTGGGTTTTCTATTGTGTACACTGCTCAATGGATTTTATGTTCCAGGGGCAAGGATCATATCTTCTCTGTCCCACTGTGGACACCTGGGACACCAGTAAAATGCTAAAGAACCACACAGGAGACTTTGCTTTCTCTCTGAGCCGCAAATTTGTGCTACCTGATTCCCAAAAATTCATTCCAGGCTGCCAGCCAGTTCAGAATATTAGCATTTGCCAAAAAGGTTATTTTAGCAAAGTGTCTTCCTTCCTTCCTTCCTTCCTTCCTTCCTTCCTTCCTCCCTCCCTCCCTCCCTCCCTCCCTTCCTCCCTTCCTCCCTTCCTCTCTTCCTCCCTTCCTCCCTTCCTTCCTTTCTACAAATTAATTACCCCCCTCTCCTTTTAATATTTTAATTGCATCTCAGTCATATGAGCTTGATGCACAAGCTGATATAACTCGACAGTAATGTTGATCCATTGAACCTGGAATATATTGGCCAGGAAGGTAAAGAGGCTGGAACTTCTCCTTCTTCTACTACTTTTTTTTTTTTTTTTTTTCCCACTTCCAATAGCCACAGAGGCTGTGAATCTGTATTTTGAAATGTCATTCCATTACATTTAGTCAGGCAAAGTTACAAACCAGATTACTTCATATTTTTAAAATATGCAAAGAATTTAGAAGGTGTTGCATAATTTGACAAGTGACTTATATGGAATTCTAGGGAGGAGATTTAAGCATATCACAAATTATTTTTCTGTCCTATTTTTGTTACTCCTGTTACAAGAGCAATGAAATACCTAGGAAGAAATCCCTCAAGTCTTTCAAAATAGCATTTTTTATCTTTGGAGTTATTTAGACAATTGCTTCTGCATGGTTTCAACTCTTAACCTAGATTTAATTGTTAAATATTATTACAGAGGAAGGTGGTGTTTACTAGAGAGCAACACTATGCAGCTAGGGCATCAGGAATCTGGAAACACAAGATATTTGGCTTGTCTGTATTTGTGCAGCTCTTCTGGGGGTGATTTATAGACCCTCCATTTGGAAAAAGTATCTAACAGGATGAGCTGGCATATCCAAAAGCTCTCTCCTACTTATTTAACCAAGGAGAGGTATCTGTGAAAACAGCACATTTATTTACAAAACCATCCTCTGTGCCACTCGTGTTACTCACAAGTTTCCAAAACTGACTCTTCATTGACAGACCACTGAGTCTAACCTCGCTGTGGGGTTAGACTCAGGGCACCATTTTGGGTTACATTAAAATCTATGGTTACAATATCACTCATGTAAATCATCAGAATTAATCTATAACACTTCTATAATTCAGTTTTTCTGAGTGAAAGTCCTGTGCTGTGTAAGTCTCCTTTGTATCTGTGTTCTTTGTCCTATGGGAAGAAAATGCAAAGCAGATTTAGGAGATACATAAGTTACACTGGTTTTCCATTCACAATAGACTGTATTTGGGAAATGATGTCCATTACCCTCCTAAAAAATGTTTCTTACAAATAAGAGTATATCTTAGACCTGTAGTGTTACTACAAGATCTGTTGCCATATTACAGTAAATTCAGGCATGGATCTTAAACAATAATCTTAGGGTACAAACTTTATCAGCTACCCAGCAACGTAACTCCATTTACACTTGATGACATTGTTGTGTGTGATCATCACAGCACGACAAAGTCTAGCCTAACAGTTGTAGAAAATGTTGTGTTCCACAGTTCTGCACATATCCTGTGCTTAAGTTCAGTGACTTCAATCTTATTTTACAATCTAGTGTTGGGATTTAAGAGGATTTGGACTTTACTAACAGCATTGTCTTTCCATGTGACAGATTAGCAGAGGGGGAGGAGACAGAATGTTACCACAATTGAAGTGGTTGTTTGCTACGTAGGAACCCTTGTCTCCTACCTCACACTCATATTTATTACCCCAACTTCTACCAGAATAATACTGATATTGCCAAGGAAGTGGTTGTCCCTTGGAAGTGAATCTCAATCAGCACATGAACATTTTCTTATAAAAGTGTTTATTCTTCCACTGGCAAAACTCCAGTTCCATGTTCATTGCCATGACTTTCCAAAAGAAAATAATAATAATAATAATAATAATAATAATAATAATAATAATAATAATAATAATAATAATAATCTTCATATGTCTGGAAGTAACTTTCTTACATTAAATACATATATATATATATATATATAAAGACTTTTAAGAAGAAATGCAGAACTTCTACTTGAAATAGAAAACATAAAGGTTTGAGTTAGCTATTCTATACTATAGGTAGAGGCTTTACAGACATATAAATAGTGCTAGAACCACTAGACTTTATTAAACTATACATTGTTTGTTACTGGGATATGGTGACTTCTGAAATTGTAACTGCATGCTATATGAATACAACAAGTTTGACAAATTTGTCTTTACATGGGCATAATTACAATAATAATGCTTTCAAAGGCTAAAAAGTTGTGTCCTTTTTTAGGACAAGTAGCTATTCTAATTATTGCTGAACTCAATGTCTTTGGATTATGATTAGCTCCCCACATTTTACCTTTTTTTTTTTTTTTTTTCTTTCCTTCTTGCCCTTCCTCCTACTTCTTCTTCCACCATCATGTCCCTTCCTTTTGGGGTCTTTTAATTAAATGGTCTCAGATGCTTCTCATCCTTTTGTATGGTTCCCTAACATCTTAACTGTGCCCTCCCATCATCCACTTTTGTCTCTCTCATTTCCTCCTAATCTACATACAAATCCTGGCTGAGTCTCTAGCAATGAATTTCCAATACCCTTGTTTTTCTGTTGTGCCTAATGTACTTGTTTTGCATAAAAATAATAAACCCTCCTAAATAAATAATAAAGCTTAATGCAGGTACTTTGTTATGCAACTAGCACAGCTATTGTCAAAACCCCATTGATCATCTTGCTTAAGGAAAGAATAATTTACATTTTAATGACACAAAATTAGTTGCTTTTTCACTTCATCAGGCATTTAAAGCAAAGTGGGGATATGGACATTATACTTGAACATGTACTGCCTCACTAATTCCTCTAATGCGTTGCACGTCTCCAGCTGACATACAAAAACATTGGATGTGAGGTAAATCCAAACACAACAGAAGAGCTACATAAACTGAAGGGCGATGCTGCCAAGAGAACAAAAGGCTCTGAGCCGGTCATGAGAAAGCTTAAACTGGAAGTTATAGCCTTTCCAGCCATCTACACTTCGAATTCCTAAAACAATATTCCAACAGAAATAATGAAAGGCATAGGAAGGAACTCAATATCAGTAAATGAACCATGATCATTTTTGAAAGGGCTTAGATGATGTGACTATATGTGATAGGAGATGACCATATTTAATTGTCCAAGATGTCACTTCTACAGCCCTATATTTTTGTGTCTCAAATAAAAAGGAAGGCTTTTTTATTTTATTTATTTATTTTTTTTGAGTTAAAAAACTGTGAAATGCTGTTGGAGATCAATTTGTACACATGCAGTTGTCTTGGCTGACAGGATCAAAAAATATTGGCAGCTGGTTACTTCTGGATAGCTAAGCCAATAGGATTGTAAAGCCAAGCCACACATCTGCATGCTTGCTCTCCTGGTTAACAGTGATGTCTGCCCTTGACTGCTAGTGACTGATCACTGCATTTAACCATTGAACTTACTTTAGAGCAGTCAAAGGTTAGATGGAAAAAGTTGTAGGTACAGGAGCCTTTTCTAAGTAAATGGCATTAAAAAAAGCATGTTTTCCTGGAACTTGCTCTCGGGGATGGAGGTCTTTTGCCAAATGCATTGCAATGTATGGCTTAGTACAGAGATGTCATCATTCCAGGAGGAAAGCAGCAGCATCCTAAACACATACTGCAGGAAAATTAAGATAGAAAATAACAGAGGAGAATGGAGAGATGAAATAATATTCTTCCTGGAAAGGAAGCAGGTGGTTACAGAATTTAGCTGTTACATGAAATCATACTTGAATGTCATTCCACAGATTTGGTTGAGCAATAATCAGGAAATCATTTGCTGGCAACTCGTGTGCTGGCATTGCGTATTTACAGACAATACTGGCATTACAATGAGAAGTGGGATGCCCATAATGAGAAATCCACCACCCTGTTCATTCTGTGCCAGCTCCCATTTTAAGCAGTCCATGAAGCAAAGCAAAGCACTGGAGGGAGAGACAGCACGCTCATAAACAGCATTACGTGAAACTCCAGGCTGCATTTCACTTTTTGCCATAGCAGAGAAGGCTCCATGTCTCCTCTGAGCTCAACTTCAACCCGTTCCCATCTGACAGAAATGAAACAAATATTAAAGAGGAATTCCAGGGCTCCTCAAAAATAAGGGGAAAAGCAAACAGTTTGACTGTTCCATTTAACAGGACAAAGCCTGTAGACTGTGAAAATTACCAGAATTGACATTCAAAATGATGAGTCAGATCTCTGAAAAATAATGAGATAGTCTACACAATTAAAAGTCTTTTAAAAGATGAATGTAACCATTTCTTCTTTCCTTCTTCTTCTTCTTATTTATTTATTTATTTTTCCTGTTGTTGTTGTTTTGGTCTTCTAATATATGAACAATGTGTGTGCCCTAATTTCAGGCACAGATCACTCATGAGATGGGGCTGGGAAAAATGTAAGGGGATTTTACATTTTCCTGCCTGTTTCAGTGCCACTAGTCTAAATGGCATTTGCTCCCATGTCATGCGATGCTGTCACGGTTGCTGTGCAACTCTATCTCCCCTGCCAGTTAATGGGGAACTTTGCCTGTTTGTGCTTAGGCAATATTTTTATGTTCTTTCAGTGGCTGAAAGGATCAGAAATCCAATTTTCCAACAGGAAAAAAAAAATAAAAAAAGAGAGAAAAGAAAAGCTAAGATATTTACCTTTATTGTCAGCTCAGAGCATTAAGACAAACATCAGAAATCGTGGAATTTATGATAGCATCTTTAGAATTGGCAATGATGAAAAAAATCCCAGTTCCTCTGACAGACCCAGGACTGTGGGCTTTGCACAGGTATAGGAATTTTCATTGAAATGGCAAGTGACCAATGTTGACATGACCGTGCACGCACTACTTGTGTTCTGGTGTTTGCAGTGTAAATTCCCAGATAGTAATGTTGCCTGTCCCACCAGCTAAGCTGCAGATGGGTGTAGCTTGAAAGAATGAAGGGATAAGAATAGAAGCAAAAAGTTATTTTTGATACCATGCCCACTCATGGCAAGGCGTTTGTTGCTCTTCTTACTCTCTGGAAACTAATCATGCTTTCTTTGGAGATAGAGATGACTTGTACCCTTGTCACCAGCACTATTTAAATTTCCAACAGTATTTCTGTAATTAAGTCTGATTCTAGTTATTTCTCATTATAAAAATGGTACGAGGCAGCTGGTGTTCTGTAGCCCACTCACAAACTGCCACACTTACAGGTTTGTTAATGAAACAGCTATTCCCCTTGTTGTCAGACACCTGGTGTGGAAGATCCACAGGGCCTTTCTCTTGTGAGTTCAATGCCTTCCTTCTGAGTGGGAGCTATCGCTTACATCAAGTGAGGTTTGGGGCAGTCAAAACATATCAGGCTGTATTAGCTGCTTATAAACATGAAGTGGGTTAGAATGCAGTTTAATTTTTGCTTCCAGATCCTGTCTCCAAAGAGAGGTGGGGGTGGTGTGTGGCAGGAGCTGGGATAAAAGACAGGGCAACAGGAAAGAAAGGGGGGAAAGGTATAATGCTAAACAAGGATGAAGAGGAAAGAGGCTTTTTGAAATGTGGGGTGCAAGAGCAAGCACAGGAGGAGGTGGTAAAGTATGTCCAGGGATCAGAGAAAGGATAGGACGGGAATGAAGGATGAAGAGGAATGAGGTGAGCACAGAGCACCAGTGAGCTCAGGATTTCATTGCAGTGCACATGAATACCTCTGAGCTCCCTTGGCTGCACATATATGTCAACCTCCCTCCACAGGCTTTTCCTTGGATGTTGATGACTGGCTACAGCTGCTATTTTTAGGGCATATGTAGTGAGCTGAGCTCTGCTGCTGGCCCATCTGAGGGCCAGCCTATTTCCATCTGGAGGAAACACTGACATTGCAAAAACAAAGTGTTCAGGTGTTAAAGATCGCCAGCTTGAGTGTTTCTGATTAAAAACATGCTGTCAGGCTATTTATTTTCCCACAGTTTTTTTTTTTTTTTTTTTTTTTTTTTCTTTTCCTCTATGTTTTCTGTAATGAGGGTGGGTGCAGCCTTCTGTCTCTCTGCTTGCAGAAGTAGGAAATGCATAAATGACCTCTGGATAAAGCTGATAAGGGGATTTTCTGGGGTTACCAGAAATGAAAATAGAAATGAAAGATGTTGAGCTGGAAGAGAAAGAAAGACAAGCCAACAGTCCAAGTCTGAATGATATCTTATGACATTCTGCTGAAACCAGGGTAAAAAAGAGTAGATCTTGAATGAAATTGTAGGTGAAGAAATATGAGCAGTGTCCATTAATTCTGAAGACATTTAAGAAACATCAGCAAATGCTGCTTAGAATGATTTACCTAGTGTATGAAGGAGACCTTATGAAGAGGATCTCTAGAGTATTTTGATTACAGCCCTGCCTCTGCCACGACATCACTCAGTAATATTAGTGATTTCTTTTTTATTATTATTTTTTCACAGTGCTGGCCAATTGTTCATTCTCTGCCTCTGCATTTTGTTCTGTTCATACTCTATTTGCAATATTCCAGGGTTTATTTCTTCCTTGAGTGTGGGATGAGCAAAGGAAAGAAGAGAGTAACTTTCACTTCCCCTCCAGGGTGTCCTGCCATCCCTGGCATTGTGCCTGATATGCTGGAGTGCTGAAGCTCCAGCTTTGTTTTGATCCCTGCCTGTTCAGCTGCAAAATCTAAAGTCCTCATTCCCAGAGCACTCTCCCTGAGCTACCTGTGTGACCTGAGCCTACCTTCTAGGGGGTGGTTACAAAATCTGTTGTTTATGAATCTTAAATGCCTTGGGAGTGGCATGCCTGGAAAAAAAAAAAATAAATAAATAAAAGAAAAAAGTTCTTTAACAGTTTCTTCTGTTTTATTAATGATTAAAGTACTCATCAATGTAATTGCCAGTTAAACTTGCACTTTGTACCAAATCTCTGGGAGCATCTCTTGAATTTGCCAACTAAATTTGAGACACTTTTTTTTTTTGAAACTTTTTCTGTCAATGGTATTGTTATAGGCAATGTGGGTAGCTACATCAGCCTACGCACTTCTGATCCTGTTTCACTATTAATGTAAATGTAGAAGTAGTGACATGGCACCTAAGTGTGGAAACGCATACAGGATCATATTTATTTATAATGAAAAAGTGTCAAGTGCTATAAAGTGACTCACCATTGTAGACTTCATTTGAGCTCCTTCAGACTTTTGGAGCAGAACATTTAGCTTGTTGTAATCTTGTTGAAAATCAGTGGGTCTACAGATGACACTAGGCAACAAGTGTTGGGTTTAATGCTTGCATTACTTCTGGTAAAAAGGGTTACAGAGGCAAAGATGTTAACTATGAATGGCTACTCTGCTAAGAAGAACAACAAGTAGAGATAAAGCTGTAATGGCATGGTATCTTGAGCTAACCTCATCAATCAGTGAATAGAAGTTATTTTCCATTTGTCAGGGTAAGCAGAAAATAATTTAACCTTTCTGAAAGACACTGTTGGTTAGGGAGGGAAAGAAGAGATGTCAACCTTTGTGTGAACCAGCATAATAATAATTTTTTCAGCTCTCCTGCGGAAGAGAAATGGACATATCCATCTAGCCATCTGTGGAGATAGACCAATTTATCCCTGGGAGACTTGAAAGCTGTAGATGGTTGCATTTGATTAATGATTAGTTTCATACTAAACTAATAGAATAGACACCTCTTCCCATGTATGTAGTCAAGCCCCCAGACTCCTTGAGGGTTTGGGGGAGGAGAAAGGGATGAAGGGGAGAAGAAGCAGTCATCCTACAATCCATGCTTGACAGTCAGTAAAATCTAAATGGTAGATAGGCCATATCTTCTTCAATGAGTACAAGAAGATGACATTTTGCAGCCTTTTAGAAAATCATTTACATAAAGATACTCTTGAAATGAAATTTAAAAATCTAATCCATATTTAGAAGATGACTGAAAAGAAGGAAGAGAAATTGATATATCAACATTTCAGGAAAAAAATGCAGAAGCGGTCTTTTGTCAATACTGGAAATCAGCAATTTGAACAGCTCAATCCTTAATCCAGGAGATTACCTAGTAAAATGAGACTAGTTAGCATTTTCAGAACACTTCAAATATTTAAAGGAGTAAGGGTCATATTTTCAATGGCATTTATATGTCTACAAAATGTATGTTTTTTCTTCTCTAATGGCTTATATTTCTAATGCATATGCTATTTGCTCCCAAAGGTTAAATAAGAGTTTATTTCCTATGGTAATGTACAGAGGACTACTAGGTGCTTTTCTTTTCTTCATCTCAGTGCAGTTCACTACCACTGACAACCAATCTCTGATTTCCTGATATTGTCATCTTGTACACTGAAGCCTGTGTCAAGAGGACAAGAATGGTAAATTCTCTATGTAGCCCATGAGTATGCAAAAGCACAGAAATGGTGAATGGGCTTTTTGATCAGAACATTTTGATTACAGTTTTCTAAATATCATCTTGTCATAGTGATGTAATTGCAGGACAGTAGGACTAAGTGATTCAGTCAAACCATCCCAAAAAAAAGTCACATGATGAAGAAGCAAGCTGAAAGAGATTGAGTAAGCTGTGTTTGCTGAGAAACAAATATGTCTTGAGAACCCACAGCAGACAAATAGTGAAATATTTTTTCATAAAGATCACATTTGCCTGTAGGACAACCTACTTTCTAGGTTAACAGCTGGCCTGTTGGTTCACTGACATAATTTAAAAAAAGTAATTATTTCTAATTGTACCATGTTAATGTTTCAATGTGCCTTCAAATGAGACAATTTAGTTCTCATCCTTGATGGCAAAGGAACACAGAAAATTTTGTTTATTATTTTTTGTGTGTGTATGTGTGTCAGTGTTCTTTTTTTTTTTTTTTTTTTTTTGGGGGGGGGGGGCTGAAGGTAATCTGAAATAAATGTGCTCTTTTTATATAACTTTGTTTTGTTTTCCAAAACAGATAGTCATTTGTAATTATGTCATCCCAGCATCTTGGCTTGTTAAAAACAGTTTATTCTCCCCACAGTTACAAGAAAAATATAACAGAGGAGAAGCCTTGAAACAGATTTCAAATCAACTGTAAACTACCTGCCCCCCCCTTAAAAACAAACAAACAAACAAACAAACAAACAAAACATTAAGTATATTCCCATCCAAGTAAAAGTATGCCTTATCTGGGACAAAAACAGCTAAAAATTTAAAAGATAAATTTAGTTTGTATGATAATGTTCCTTTAGGCTTAGTTTCTTGTTTCTGCCTTCTTTATCTTTTAATGCTATGTGATTCTTGTTTTTACTTTCTTTTTTTTTTTTTCTTTTAATATATAAGCAGAAAGAATGAATGGTTGAAAATGGGTCTCATATGCAACAAAAGCACCCTCTATTGAAAAAAACTCAATTGTTATGTTTTCTTCCTTTGCTATTCCAAAACAGAGCTTTAAAATGTATGTTGCATGATCAGTCACTTCAGGTTTTGCATTATTTGGGTTCACTGCTCTATGTAAAACATTCACTGGTACATTAGTGGAGAGCATTTCTTGCTGTCTTACTGTTCTTGTCTCTGCCTCTTTTCTGTCCAGCCAATGCAGCCTGCTTTGCTTACATGTTCAGTCTTCACACACTCTCATGTCCTTAAAAGCTAAGAGGGGACAGAGAGTCTGGTCTCTGAGTGTCTAAGATTTGTCCTTAATTCTTCAAACTATAAGTATGGAGCTTTGGATAAAATCTGTAGATTTCTAACAGCTTTTCTTCTTCTTCTTCTTCTTCTTTTTCTTCTTCTTCTTCTTCTTCTTCTTTTTTTTTTTTCTTTTTTTTTTTTTTTTCTCTTTCCTTCAATTTTAGGCTTACTTTAACCTTATCCTGTCCCATGGACTTGAAGAATTTTCCTATGGATGTACAGACATGTACAATGCAGCTAGAGAGCTGTGAGTGTCCAATTGCTTTACCTAGTGAACAACAAGACTTTAACTTTTGATGGTTAGATAGTATTTGCATTTTTGTATTTGTGTTTTCAGACTCAATATTCCTGTTTTGTAATGAGGAGGAGGAGCGCTTTAACTACTCATCACCTACATTAGTAGTCCCTACTCACTGTGCTCTTCCAGCTCCCTTTCCTTTCTTTCTCCACCTCTCCCATCAGGGCTGCACCATTTCCAGCAGTACTGTACATGAGAAAATAAACCTCAGGAAAGTAAGAACAGCTAGTACGCACCCAGGGATGAGCTATGTCTGATCAAGACAAGCTAAGGTTTTTTGAGAAATGCAAGCAACATACTAAATGAAGCAGAGGTCTTATTGACTGTCACAGACTCACAGCATAGCTGAGGGTGGCAGGAAACTCAGGGCTCACTTGCTCCAAGCCCTGCTGAAGCAGGGACACCCAGAGCAGGCTGCCCAGGACCACGTTCAGGAGGCTTTTGAAGATCTCCAAGGAGAAGACCCCACAGCCTCTCTGGGCAATCTTTGCCAGGGCTCCATCACCCATACAGCACAGAAGTGCTGCCTGGTGCTCAGAGGGAGCCTCCTGTGCTCCAGTTTGTGCCCAGTGCCTCTTGTTCTGTCCCTTAACAGTAATAAACCAAATCTGATTTAGGTTCTAGCATATGCTCATCCATAGGATGTAGCTGTTAACAGGATCCTTGACACCATTTTGACCAGTACCAAGCAACAGTCAGAAAAAAAAAACAAAAAACAGAAGTGTTTCAGATAACAGCACAAGCCAGCAATCATTCCTGATAGCCAGCATTTGCCACCTTGTTTTTTTTTTTTTTTTTTTACGTGGGCATCTGGGAGAGAAACAGATTTACCTACATGAGTATAAGCTGCAGGTTACCACTTTGTGTGTGGCTGAAGAACAAGCTGGTCAGGGCTTGTTTAGTTTGCTTGTAAATGTGTAGCCACTGCAGTCAAAGAGACTCTGGGGAGTTCAAGATTCTCTCTTACAACTACACACCTCCCACTGGTAAGGTTTACAAAAGTTGCAGGTTTATTTTTACGTAAGGACCCAGCATCATGCAGTCCAGAAATCCTTATTTGCTGGTGCCCAACAACTAAATAATGAAAGAATAATGTAAACAAAGCAAAATGCCAGCTGATACATAGACACACAGACACACAAAAATGTCATTTCAATTGTAAACAGTATCATTGATAGGCCAGCAATATTATTTTAGGGGCAAACCAAGACAGTATTTCAGAAAATAATGATGTTACACATTTGTTGCTCTTAGTATAGGAGTAGTGAAGTATTGGGAAATTAGCAACTAATAGCAATTCTGCTATTGTTAATCAGTTGAAAAATATAGCTTACATTTACTGGAAAAAATGGCATTTCTAAGGCATGATAATACTTGCTTTTGATGTTTTCAGTCAGTTACCGTCTAATGAACTCTGATTTCTTTATTATAGTTGGCTACACTATGAATGATCTGATATTTGAGTGGCTAAGTGATGGACCTGTGCAGGTTGCAGAAGGCTTAACCTTGCCACAGTTTATTTTGAAAGAAGATAAAGAACTTGGTTATTGCACAAAACATTACAACACTGGTGAGCATTATTCTATTATTTTTTTTTCTTAACAGTATCTATTGTCAATGTGAAATGGGAAAAGATGAGTTAAATGCAGATATATATATATATATTGAAATTAAAATTTGATTCAGCCACTCATTTTTTAAATCTGAAAAAAATCTCAATTTTATTTTGTTTGCTTTAAAGATATATATATATAAATATATATTTTTTTTTCCCCAAGTTTCCTTTAGCTTCATTAAAGATACTCTAACTTGCATATTCTTATATTCTAACATCCCTAAAATCATTAAAGATTTTAAAAACTTTAAAAACTGGAAAAATCTACTAATTTTCATTTCCTCAAAATGAAACATTTATAGAAAACTATTTTTTTTAAACTATATTGATACATCAGGTTTAAAGTATTAAGTCTTACAGATTTGATTTATTTCTCCAGTATATCAAGATACTGAGGAAAAATATCAAACTTTCAGCAGCTTTTTATATGTGGTCTGATTTATGAGATGTAGTATTTGAAGTGACATTGCTTTCATTGCTGATCTGACTAGTGTACAGACATGAAATGAATGGAATTTGTTTGCTAAATAATGTAATTTTCTCCCTGCTTTTGCTTTTTAAAAGTTTCAAACGCACTTTCTATCTTAAGCTTCACAGAGCAGAGAAAAGAGAGAGGTCTGTTAAAATTTTGGATTTATCTGCTTGGAGTCTGTTTAATAAGGCCAGCATTCGGAGAATGGTTTGCTGGATGTTTCCCGGGATTAGATATAATCCCTGTCATCTAAAATAGTTTTTTTCATCATTTCAGCATAAAAGTCAATCTGTTTGCAGCAGAGATATTTGTTTCACTCTGTGAAATAACACAACATGAGATGTTCTGCCCCCATCAAAAATAAAGTCACATTCTTTTATTATGAAAATAAAATTATTACCTTTAATTATTAGAAATGCAGATTCTCATTTTGGGGCCCAAATTGCCAAGGAAGGACTTGTTGTGATACCACAGTCCAAGATCTGTGGAAAGGGGGACTAATATTACTGCTCATCATAAAAGAGAGCATCAGAAATAAATATGAATCAATAGAATTTATGCACTTGTAATTTGACTGTTGCAAAGTTCAGCTATTTCCCACCACGTGACTCAAGCTCTGAGTAGGTGAGTTCATGTGCTTTTCTAACTGCTGACTCTCAGTTAACCACTTTACAGGGTGGAACACCAAAAGTAAAAGAGGAGGGAGAGCATGGGCAAGAGCTGCCTTGTATACCCATAGAGATTCCCCACAAATGATAAAAATGCTTTTTAGTAGCTCCCACTACATGTAGTTAAACAAATTGACTGTATAATTACTTCAAAGTGTGTAGCCTGGGAAGGGGAAATGAGAAGCAGTATTCAAGCCAAAGAAACCTTTGCCTACATACATCCACAGTAATGCATTACTGTCTTCTCTGAAGCATGGTCTTTCAAGTTTGGGGTGAAATCAATATATAGATGAAATCTGTATTCAGCCTTCTCCTACCCACACTGCAAGGTGTTCCACACAGATTGTGCCACAGGAATCTGGAGAGCATTTTGGCAGATTGGTCTACTCCAGTGCCATCACTGCCATAGGTAGTCTCTTTTGAAAAAACAGATTTCTTCTGTATGGACAGACCGGTCAGGATATGTGTTTAAACAGGTCTCAGAATCACTCATTTCACAGCTTCTGTCCTACCAGATTACTCATTTTTTCTCCCCTCCTAACTTTGACAAATTGCATCTCCATTGTCCCTAGTACTAACTCCTACCTGTCTGAACCTGCTGTTTTGCATTGTAGACTAGCTGAAAGTATGTATTTATCACAAAATGGAGCAAAAGTCTCATTTCACCTGCAAAGGATTTATGAGGAACAATGCCTCTTAGTGTACTTGACTGACTGACAAAAAAAAAGGTTCTTGGAAACAATTAGCATGATGTTTCAGGAATGACAGACATTGCTGTGCTTTGGATAGTCTACCTTGAGAGAGAGCATTCACAATATCTAAACCCCAGCCAGAACACTAATATGGAGAGCAACACAAAGTGAATGGTTTCATAGCTGGAGAGCTCTTGTAACTCTGGACATTATATCCCCACTGCATGGCTATCTCCACTGTCAGGCAATCCTAAACTTCTGTCCTCCTTTACTCCTGCAAAATAGGTATTTATTGTCTGGAGAATCACCTCACATGAGAGGTAATCCATTATTTTGGATTTCCAGGAGTTAGCTTTTTGGTGAAACTCAAAGTAAACTTTGAGTTGATTTTGACATTCGAAGTAGAACCCACAGACAAAAGCAAATGATGTGGCCAGAATGAAATCTACCATAGGACTTTGATTGTTTATAATTTGCCTAATTACAAGTTTACTTAATCTCATTAAATTAATAGAGCAAATTACTGATACCCTTTAATACTAAACATTATACTTCAAAACAAAATATTTTTAAAATTTTGAGAAAAAGATATTTTCTGGAGATGAATCAACTGTTCTAATACTTGTTTTCTCAGTTAATGGGAAGAATTGGAAACAGTCTCCTTCAGGGCCTCCATGTGTCGCCCAGGCTAGAGTGCAACAAGTGGCTGACTTGTACTGCTAGGTTACAGAACAGGCCTCACCTCTTGTATGTATTTAGAAAGTAAGATAAAACTGTGCAAAAAACATTTATGAAAATAATTTCATGTTCTAGGAAAGTTTACATGCATTGAAGTCAAGTTTCATTTGGAGCGTCAGATGGGATACTATCTAATCCAGATGTACATTCCTAGCCTGCTGATTGTCATTTTGTCCTGGGTTTCTTTCTGGATCAACATGGACGCTGCTCCAGCTAGAGTCGCACTGGGTATCACTACAGTTTTGACAATGACCACCCAAAGTTCAGGATCAAGAGCTTCCCTCCCAAAAGTAAGGAAATAATTTTGTACCATTGATTTGTTATTACCAAGAAATAATGGTAGTACTTCTGAAGTTTCTTAAAGATCTGTGTATGTATGCATTTGATAAGAATACCTGAGAAAGAAGCATCCAGGTATTTAGCATTTGTGTTAAGGTTCTCTTAGCTTTCTCTTGGTTTGTGGGATTAAAACTGCTAGTTTTGACACTTAGACATCAACATATAGAAGACAGATTTTCTGAAGTATTTTCTGTAGGTACTTGACTGTACTTCTGAAAGCACTTTTCTGAAAACTAGATTGGGAACTTAATAAACTCTGTCTGGTCTCTTCTGGACTGTTTCCCAAATGTAGTCTCCCAAATAACTTGACATGGCTAGATATGGCACTTAATCTGATGGATATATAAATATATTTGTGTGTGTATAAAATACATATATATAACATATATACACCTGAAATGTGTTTCTGGAGGACCTTTCCGGTGAGGAAGTGTCAATGTCTCTCCCTGTTTTATGTCAGATTTAGTTTATGTTCTCATCCAAGTGTTGTCTGCAGTTCTCCATCCGGTCTATACACAAAAATATCCTCTCACTTGATTACTTATTTATTTATTTATTTTAAATTGGGGCAGCTGCTGTAGATGAGATTATAGATTACAGATTGTGTTCTTTGATTAGTCAAAATGACAGCTCTTTTCATCATGGGCACAGACTTAATGATTTTGTTGTTAGCATTCCCAGCAGAATTTATTGTGTGTGCTCAGGTTTTGTACAATTTTCTGGATGAGAACTCGGAGGTAGGTCAGTTTACAATCATCTGTGGAGTCATGAGATAAATTCCCTAAAGAATTCTCTCTTAGAGCTGTCCAGAATCACACGGACTAGGATCATAAAACCATGCTAGCAACAATGAAAGCACATTTTTTGAGTGTTTGTATAGCATATGATCCACTCCAAAAAGCATGTTGTATTTTGTTCTGCTTTACCCTCAGTATCATATTTAGTCTCATTCCAAGTACTGTAATTTGTTCAAATAGAGCATATATAGGGCAACTTTAAAAACTGCACAGATTGTGTTACTATTCTGTTGGTAATAAGAAAGTATCACATAAAATCTGGTGACTACAACAGTTGGTTCAGCTTCACTTTTTCACTTGGAGCTACGAATTATTTTCCATGCAAACTAAAAATCTTTCATGTATTAACTCAGAATTTCAAACATATAATTTCTTAACATTTGTTCAGACAATTCAGTCAATATTACCAAATGAACACTCCAAGAAGAAAGTCAACAAAGAGACAATCTTGGCAAGAACCATGCAGACTCTGTAGATAGCAAGCCTGGAGTTACTGAAAATGGTATCTAGATGGTACAACATGATTCCATGCTGATATATTCCAACCTTCTTCCAAATTAATTGCCTTGAGTACTGGAAGTGAGGCAATCACTGTAGTGGAGATTTACACCAACATTTCCAACAGAGCATACACACTCTGCCAAAAAGCTCTGTGGTGCTTCTATGTGCTTCTAAAGCTAATGCTTTAGAAGGACTTTTCGTCATGTGCCTTAGATCCAGCTGAAATTTTTGTCCTTTTTGTGTTCTGCCTTGTTTGCAAGGAAAAGCATTAGTTGGATACATTTCTGGGCTTCTGCTGAGTGGAAGAAAAGGGGAGATCCGGAATATATTGACTGTGGCAATTTGATTACTGGAGAGGTTCTTCTCCAGCTTCAAGATTAAATAGATTTATCTCAATAGTTGTCAGAGGTGATGCTCTGGCCCCATTCCATCCTCTCCTAGTATTTTTTATTGTTCCTTTGCCAGAAGACAGACACTAAGGACATGTACCTCACCAAAGAGTCCAGTACACTTACTTCAGTCATACACCACCTGGTTGTTGCATTTCTGCTGTGTGAATGCAGCTGAGCTATGCCATAAGAAACATGGGACTGATGTGAAACAAATTCCTTCAGAATAGGCTCTGTGTGCAAAAGCAAGCAGTACACTCATGTTTGTGTACAGGTCCATACCAGCAGTATTTGATTCCTTACACAAGGAAGAATGGCTCTGTGTCCAGTTGGAGGCTGGTGACGAGCTATGTCCCTAAGGGGTGTGTCCTGGGACAGTGTTGTTTAATATCTTTACCAATGACATAGACATCTAGACTGAGTGCATGCTCAGCAAGTTTGCAGCTGACCCCAAGCTGAGTGGTGCAGCTGATACAACAGAAGGAAGGGATGCCATCCAAAGGGACCTGGAAAAGATTGAGAAGTGGGTCCATGTGAACCTAATGAGGTTCAACAAGTCCAGGTGCAAGGTGCTGCACCTGGGTTGGGCCAGTCCCAGACATGGGTAGAAGACAGACTGGGAGAACTCCTTGAAGATAGCCCTGCAGAGAAGTACTTGGGAGTTCTGGTGGAAGAAAAGCTTGACATGAGCCAGCAGTGTGCACTTGCAGCCCAGAAGGCCAACTGCATCCTGGGCTGAATCACCAGAGGAGTGGCCAGCAGAGTGAGGGAAATGATTGTCTCCTTCTGTTCTGTGTTTGTGAGGCCCCACTTGGAGTGCTGCATCCAGGTCTGGAGCCCCCAGCACAAGAAGGATGTTGGGCTGTTAGAGCAGGTCCAGAGGAAGGCCATGAGGATACTCAGAGGGCTGGAGCACTTCTCCTATTAAGAAAGGCTGAGACAGCTGGGGCTGTCCTGCTGGGAGAAGAGAAAGCTGCAAGGTGACCTCATTGCACCTTTTCAGTACTTAAGGGGGGCTTATAAAAAAGGTGGAAGACAACTTTTTGTTTGGGCAGGCAATGACAGGACAAGGGTGGGGTGGGGGTGGGGGGGTGGTTTTAAACTAAAAGAGAGGAAATTTAGATTAGATGTTAGGAGAAAATTCTTCACTCAGAGTGGTGAGGCACTGGCACAGGTTGCCCAGAGAAGCTGTGGATGCCCCATCCCTGGAGGTGTTCAAGTTTAATTTGGACAAGCCCCTGGGCAGCCTGATCTAGTGGGTGGTATCCCTGCCCATGGCAGGGGGGTTGGAGCTAGATGATCTTGAGGTCTTTTCCAACATTAATGATTCTATGATTCTACATGTATGATCTTTAAGATCACTTCAAACCAGGCCATTCTCTGTATTCTATGATTCTATTACAAGAAGCAAGCTTTTCTTGCTGTTGTTGTTGCATGAGCCCAGCTTTTTTAAAACCTCATCTGTAAGTTAACACTAAAATTGTATTTCTTAATAAAATCTGTCCAGCTGAAATGCATTTAAAAATAAAAATATAAAAATAATTGAATCAAATCAGCGTTAAATCTGAACTTGTAAAATGGCTCTTTAAAAGCAATGTTTTTCTGAGTCCTGTCTACATATTGCCAAGACACAGGAAGTTAGGCTGTCAATAAAACACCCATTCCAAAATTACTCCAAGCATAAATATCTAAGATAATAAGACTTGAGAGGAGGGTTATTTTGGTAAGAGCACTAAAAAAAAAAAAAAAACAGATGAAACTTTGGTTTGTGAAAGCAGCCTAAATTTGAATACAAGAGTTGTATATTGTTCCCCATCTTTCTTTGTGTTGTATTGTTAACACACATTTGTAGAATTTACCTTTAACTTACCCACTGGCTCCTTCCAAGAATTTCTCTGTATTCTGCATTATTTTATTATAGCTCTAACAAAACAAACAAACAAATAACAAACAAGCAGAGACAAAATCGAGCAAGCAAACAAACAAACCCCACAAAGCATCAACATTCACAAACTTTAAAGGCAATAATTCCTTTACCTAAAGCAAGGCAAAGACTAATTGCACCAAGATGATTCCTAGTCACTTTTTTGGTTAGTTTTCAAGTTACTATCTAAATGATGTAAGTTGTATGGTTTAGAAGTAATTATCTACATATTGTTTTCAACTCTGGTACAACATTACATGACAGAGTTCTGTTTGCTGGAAATTGCTCTTTTCCATATTAATAACTAGTATTCATTTTGATACACAGCTTTTCACAATGGCCGGTCATGGTGAAAGACATTAGGCATTTGGTTACTGAAAATTAAACATGAGCTTGAGACTGTTGGGAAGGGAAGGGATTAATTCCAGCTGGTGTTTGTGTTTGCTGCACTTAAGTATCTAGAAAGCTTCTTCCAAATTAAATATATTTCTTTGGTAAATTTTCATAGTCCTTCTGTGGAATTATCATCTTTATAGTATTTGAAATTCTGCCTAAGAGTATAAGGTCAAATTCTCATAACAACAACACACTAATAAAGAAATCAATATGCTTTTTTCTTTCTTTCTTTTTTTTTTTTTCTTTTTCTTTTTCTTCTACAAAGTTGATTTATTTGTTACAAAATATAGGAAGAAACTGTGAAAGAGATTAGAGCCCAACAAAGCTATTGATCTCAGAAGCACGAGATGCAGTGCCTGTTTCAGAGAGCAGAAATGTTCTCGTCCTCTACACTTTCGCATAAAATGAACAATACCAAGTTCTGCTTCCTTCATGGAGATGAAATAGTGATTTCTTGTTTATGAATACAAGAATAGCTTGCATTCAATAATACAAGCTGCTGCATTAATAATAATAACTAATAACTGCAGAGAAATATTCACCATGATCTCAACCTCTTTTATAATGATGAAGTTATTCTGCATAAGCCTTATCCACATCTGATGTGTCTATGTCTGATGTGTCTATGTCTGGATTCCTCTGGTCATGTTATCATTTTCCACATAGAAACTTTGGCTAGATGAATTTCTGTGCAGTAGCTTTCACTGATCGGCCAGCTGAGCAGAAATCCTGGATGCGAGCAAGGTGATCAGCCCTGCCATGCATCCAAAATGAGGCCCTCAGGAAACTCTGAGCTTTATATGCAAGTCCTGTACATGAGCCCAGGAGCTGTCTTGCATCTAGAGCTTGCTGGACTTCATATCTGCAAAGAAGCTCTATGGCACACAGATCAGGACTTTGATGTAAACTGCCATACACCCATGCAAAATTACGCACATACATGTAGCTTGATAGTATGCCTTCTGGAAGTACCTGACCCACTGCAAAAACATGGTAGCTAGTATTTATCAAAACATGGTCTGGGGAACTTCTGGACATCACAAAAGACAAAGAAATATAGAATATGCTGTTTTATGTTCTATGGTCCCAGCAGTGTATAAACTGAGCGAGTAAAAGGGAGGGTACAGAGGTACAATAAGTGCGTAACAGGTGAGAAATGTTACAGAAAACATTTCCTTTTTTTTTTCTTTTTTGTTTTTTTTTTTCTCCAGAACATTGGATAACTATTCTTTGCCCATTCTATTTATTTTTAAACACCTTACCTTTTGTTGACTCAACAGAATCAAAAGTTTTAAAGCATTTTAGAAAGAGGCATTTGAAAGAATAATTAGTTCTCTGCTGTGCAAGTAATTGGCATTTTTCAGATTGCTTTCTTCTTAGAACTCACATATAAACCAAACCTTAACAATAACAGTCCAAAAAAGTGAATTACTTTTCATGCCATAAAGAAAAACATTTAAGGATACTTTAAGTCAAGTAAACGATAGCAGCTTTATTTTACACAGTTGTATAGCATTCATATTGTGTTACTTTAGTGTGTAGTACTTAATGAATGCATGTTCCTTCCCTAGGGAGCAATCTCCGCAGGAAAAAAAAAATAAAAAAATCTTATTCAAAACTCACTGAAACCCCTGGGAAGACTTTCATTCACTTCATTTTGCTTCACATCACTAAATGCATTGCCAATTGTAATAAAAGCACTATATTCTAATAGGAGCTACCTGCAAAGCCAAAGTCCGTGAAGTCCATTCCATTTGGTAGTAAATTACTGCTTTTACATGTCATCCACTATCCTCAGCATTTTTGGAGACTTTTCAAGATTCTTTGGCTTCTGACAGACCAATCTGAGAAAGTAACCCCTCCTTTCTTTAATGCCAAAAGTTATCAAGTAAAGAAGCTCTGAGAGTACATGACATTTTTTATTTTGAATTAAGGTTAATATAATGTCTTAATAAATAAAAAGAAAAAAAAATGAAGAAAATGAAGAAAAGAGGAGAAAAAACATTAGAGAAAAAGGAATAGATGTTGGTTTTAGAGATTATACTATTCTATGTTCATTTGTTTTCATAGGAAGCAGAGTGTCTAAGGTGATAGCTTGCTCTTTCATGTAACAAAACAGAGATGATGCATTTTGGTGCAGCAATATGGTAAAAAAAATAAAAATAATAAAATAAAATAAAATAAAATAAAATAAAATAAAATAAAATAAAATAAAATAAAATAAAATAAAATAAAATAATAAAGACATAAAGTAACTTTGAATGGAAGATGTTTTTGACAGATTACTTCTACTCTAGTTTCAGGATCTGAGGAGGAAGTACAAGAGTAATTCAATGATCATGAGATATGTTAATTAGTTCTTGGCTAATATGAGCTGTATGTCTGAGTGCTTGACACGTTGCTTAAATAATTAGTCCAACCCTATTCTTATTAGTTATTACAAAATCCTGTTGGAGACATGATGATCCTAAAACACCGCCATGGTATTTAATATGTCTACTTTATGTTACATATTTATTTGTTTTGATGGGGAAACTGCAAAAAAATTTCTACTGTTTTAAAATTTGTTTAGGGTCCTTGAGTAGATTTATAAAGAAGTTCACAGAGAACTTCCCTTCCCCGCCCCTCTCCTCCCCTCCCTGCCCCTCCCCTCTTCTCTTTTTTTTTTTTTCTTTTCTTCTGAGCTTCCTAGCTAACCTAGATACAACTAAATCTTGTATTCACACAGTATATTCGATACCCTTTGTTATACTCCATACAGTATTTGAATTTGGATACAGGGATTTATTCTATACTACTTAACAAAGGAACTCACTGAAGCTTTTATTTTTTAAAAAAAATGTTCCAAAGTAAAACAAGGGTCAAAAATTAGTATGTATATGTAATTTCCTTACTCTTTCTTCTTTTAATGTTACTTACATTTTCTTTTCAATAGTTTCTAGTCAAGATATATGTATTTGTGCTAGAGGGCAAGAGAACGTGACAGTAGTGGAAAAGGTGGTATGTGGTGATGTACCAGAGAGAACTTTCCTGCTATTTATATATATTTATATATATAATATATATTAATTATATATATTAATATATATATATATTAATATATATTATATTAATATATATTAATAATATATATATATATATTTTATATATTCTATTAATACTCTCCTTTGAGTATTAATAGCACTTTGGCCATGTTAATACCATGTTAATAGCTTGATAATAAATGCTTGGGCCTGATGAAAATTCTCTGTTTCTCTGACCCACATCAGCTTGTAAAAGACACTTTTCCTTCCTTCAAACTTGCTCCTTCAAAATCTAGGTAGATACTTCCAGGGCTAGCCTATGCAGTTACAACTTCAGTGGGAGCAGTATCTCATCTGAAGCTTTGGCACAGTTATATATGTGTGATCATGAATCTATTATGGGGAATAATTTTTTTCTTCCATTCCACAACCACTTCCAGTTCTGTGAAACCAAAGACTTGGCTCCGCTGCAAGGCCAAGAAAATGAAAACAAACCAAATCAAAACAACAACAACACCAAAACCTAGCAGGATCTATGCTTCTTGTGAGGAGAGTAGGGGAAAGAAGGATATAGTTGTTACACAGAGCATATATATGTGGCTATATATGTGGCTAGAATATATATGGCTATAATATGTGGCTAGAAATGACCACGTTATTCTCTTTAGCTTGGCCAATCTTTGGATCTTAAAGTGTTTGTGTATGTTTTTTAGTGAATTTCATGCTGCCCTTAATTCTGTGCAAAGCTGACCAAGGAGATACTGACTGGATAAATATTAATACATTAGGTTTTATAACATATTTTACTCTATGAAAGTAAAAAATAAAAGATTAAATCAGTCACTTTTTTCCTTGTACTAATCTAAGCTTTATAGTTTACTTTCCTGTATAGTGGAGACAGGGGTATTTACTGTACTACAAAAACAGTAGTTGCTGCCATGCGTGACAGCAAAAAATATGCATTAAGATGTGTTTGAATACCTCTGGGATGTAGTTTGAGTACTCCTGGCACTTCTTGGCTTTTATAATGCAGTCATCTGGGAGGTCTGGCATTTGGCATAGCCTATTTCAAGCATCAGAGAAGAGCTGGAGTTACTGTGCATGCCACTCTGCTGGTTGTTTCATAACCCTGGCACAGTACTGGGGCTCTCCAGCTTCATTCCTGCACCCTACAGGACCTTCTAGCGGCTTTTAGCAGCTCTCTGAAGAGCACATAGTGCTGCTCTTTTGCACAAATAAGCACTGCAGACCCACTCTGAAGCAATGACATACGCTGTTGTGGCTCATTCACTTCAAATAATCTCAAGTCTTGACTCTATTAGATCATCTAAGAATATTACTTATGAATATCTCCTGTTAATGTTTCATTTGAAATAATGCTGACGGGACCCCCTAGAGCCTGTGAAAAATGCTTTCATTTGTGGTGCACCTTAAGACTACAGCATCCAGTCTGAACATTAATGAAAACTGCTTGCTGCTTTAAGGCAGCTGGGCCACTGATGCCTTACTTTCCCAAAGTTTTACTTGAGTTGCAGTGCAACTGCAAGAACTTGACTAAAAGGTATTTATTTATTTATTTATTTATCATTTGGTAAATGTTTCTATTTGAAAAAAAAAAAAGTTTGTTTATTGATATTGATGACTAGAAGTATTCCCCACACACATGTTTAAACTGAGAGGGGTTATTTACTTTTCTTCATGGATGCATCAGACTTCTACAGGAGTAACTAAATGATTTGGTGTGTTCTTTTTTTCTTTTTATGCCTGTGATAGGATATGATGATAACTTTAATTTACAAGTACTGGGGAACACTATTTTTGTTATAGCAATATCAGCTTTTGAAATGAAACAATTCTAAACTAGTCATTGACAAGAAAACAATATAATTTGTTTTTAAGACATGGAACTCTAGAATATGTCATTATTCACAAATCCTTAATAGTAAAGTTTAAAACCTTGATGAAGTATTCTCTTCTTATTTCTTCTTCCTAGAAGCCTAGAGGGGTTAATTGGGGTATCTTGCCTTAAAGAGGAGAGAATGTGAGAGCAGTACTTTGATCCTCAGTATCTTGTATCCTGTGTTAGACATACCTGTGTGTGAGAAGTAGACAGTGCGTTGTCTTTCCCTTCTTCTTCCAAAGTTTAAGCCTTTAGATAATTGAGACTGAACTCTTCATACTTCTGGAGAGAAACTTAAGTGACTAAATCACAAGTCAACATAACTTATGAAAAACAGACAACATAATGAATGTACATGTTTTCAAAGGAATGATAGTGCAGGCTATATTATAAATAATTATCCATTATGACACTATTATGATGAGAACATATCAATATCTGTCACTGATAGGAGAAACAACTTCTATTAAAAATGGTCTGCTGGGACACTAAAAAGTAATTTAAAGTATTTCATTGATATAAATGATTGCATTTTTCATAGAATCCTTTTTTTTTTTTTTTTTTACCAGAAGGTCATTTTTCTTTGTCAATCAAAACATTTTATTGATAGATTTGTTCTGAAATATGATGAACAGTAGTAGTTCTAAAATTTATCTGCAGTCAGGAGGCACTGATACAATCCCATTTGTAGGGCACGATCAATTTAAAAACACTTTTTAATTTTCCAGGGAACCATGTAGATGGTCACAGACAGTAGAGAGTAATTCTGACCATTCCTGGTCAGAAGCTGTCTATGATTGAATATGGTCTTTTCATCAAAAACTGACTAAAAGTAGTATAAAATTGTGTGGGGAAAAAAAAAAAAAAAAAAAAAAAAAAAAAAAAAAAGTTAAGGAACTGAAGAAACCCAAATGTTAGGATTATGATAAAAACTCTTACAGTTGGACAGTGTGTCCTGTTGCTTTCTCAAACAATCAAATTTCTTGTTTGATTTTTTTAAGGAAGCCATAATTGTCTGACAGGATCTATTTCATGATATGTTGACTGTATTTTGCTTTCCTCTGAACCTCCTAACAGAAACAGAAACTTCTCAGAATGAAAACAAAATCCAGTCATTGAGAATGACTTTAATTAGAGCATACATATGCTTAGATATTACCATTGCTGTTATTTCTTACCAGGGCTCCCCAAAGTCAAGGAAGACAGTGTTATGCCACAAAGAAAACAGGACAGAACAAATTAGTTATGCATATAACTATCCCTGGATATTAAAAAACAAAGATAACCTTGCTTTTCTGTCTCACAAAATGGCTGCTTCAGGAAGCATCGTGGTCTTTCTTACATCTTGTTTTCTCTTTCTGTCCTAACATCTTGTTTTCTCCTTCTGTCCTATCTAGTGAGTGGGAAGAATAATGCATAATTATTATCTTAATTTGTTAATTGTTCTCTGTAAAGTTGGTATATTTGTCATTCTTTAGTAATAATGTAGTGTTGATTGTACAAGTGAATAGCAGTCTTTTTGATAAATGAGAAACTTATTTACTTTTTACCATATTCCAATGCCTGTTAGAAAGAAGATAAACACTGCTTTGCTCAAACTAAAACAACAACAACAACAACAAAAATACACTAAAACTGAAACTGTTATGTGCCAACCATACCACTGCATTTAGAGGTTATCTCTTATCTTTTTCTACAGTGACTGGAACAGGAGACAGATGTTTTGCAACTAGTCAAAAGGTGTGTGCTACACATGCTTTCAGTTAAGACTGTAGCTTGGCAAAAGATTTCATGAAGAATTGTTTAAAGGTAAAACACTCCCAGCGAATGCAGCTATAAGCGTTGATTAGCTTCTTACATTAATGAGGTTTCAGTAAAAGCTTTTCCCAAGTTGAAAGGCATATGTAATTAAAAGACTGTGGGTTGCCTGAATGTGGGTAATGCACTTCATGGCAAGCCATTTGGCCAGTTTCATTCATGATTTCCATGATAATGCTGGCTTCCTCCAGATGTGCTTCCCTCCTAGTCAAGGCAAGGCAGTCTGAACAGCAGCTGTTGACTGCAGCAGAGTTCAAAAGCCTCTTACCCAGCTCCTCTGTCTACCATCTGTGAAAAAGACTTAAAATATATGCTTACCACTGCTAGCTGTTGTCTGCATGATATTTTGTAATTCATATTTTTTTGAGATGTCCTTCTGAAAAACAACTGAAAGTCACCCTGAAGAGAGAATGAAAATAAGTTTTCAGCTACAGAATTTTCAGATTTTTTTTTTTTTAGTTAAAACCATAAATAAATCTTCCTTGCTCCCCTTTCTCTGTGTCGTACACATTGTATTACACTCTGCTTGAGCTGTAATATACATTTTAGATAGCATCAGATATTTTCAGTGAGGATCTCCTATTTGTAAAAATAATAATAATAATAATAATAATAAAATCCTCCATGGAAGCTATGCAAAGGGTACTTTACAATAATGTTCTCATTTATTGGAAAAATTTTCTAAGTGATCATTGTTGACTTCTAACCACCAGTGTTCCAGTGTCGGATTTCTCCAAGACATCCTTTTTTTTCTTTTTTTTTTTCTTTTTTTTTCTTTTTTTTCCTTTTTTTCTTTTTTTTTTTTTTTCATTTTGAAACTGCTTTTTTCTTGGAAATCTAAAGTTAATCAATCTAAAAATATCTGAAAAGTTTGACATGAAAATGGAAATGATGAAAGTGGTTCAGTTGATATGATATTAAAAAAATAATATTTGTGATTTGTGACTTTTTATGTTTTCCCTTTTTGTTCTAATTCAGAAGGCATTTCTGAAATGTCAAAAATCCCTAGGGAAGGGAAAAACCACATCCCACTCAGATCTAACATTTACTGAGATACTGGTAGGCACTTTTCAGCTTTAAGTAATATTAGAAGTTCGGAGGAAAACTGCTCTAATTAAAACTTTCTTTCAGCCACAGGAGCAGGCTCAGGCACTGAAATGTGCTAGGAAAAGAACAAGACCACACTGCCTAATAGTGAGTTCCAGCCATGCTCATTGTAGCAAGTATAGGAAGCTAAAAATCATCAGTTGTTTCTATTTTGGTATACTTCATGGACTTCTAGAAACTACAGGTTGTTTTTATTTCATTTTTTTTATTATTTTTTATTTTTTCCAAGTCCAGAAGGGACAAAGTCACCAAAGTCACCATCTAGGATAACACAGTTTATTGGATCTAATTGCTGTCACAGCTGGATTCTATATTTTACTCAAATGTGTCTTAAAGAAGAGTATCATCTTGTTTTGAAAATGAAGTTTGGATGTTCATTTCAGTTGATACATTATAAACAATAAATTATAAATACTGTTAATATATTATTACAATATATAATATAATTACTATAATATTGCATATCTATTTATATCTTATATATAATAGTATTATTATGATATATTAGTGTGATATTATATAATATTATTGTTAATAATAAAAATAAATGTTGTTAGAGACGGGGGATGCTCCAGCTTTACATTCCAGACAGTGTTCCTTGTTGTGCATTTATCTTCTGGACTACTTAGGCTTCCTAGACACAATGTCTTTTCTTATTCCATAAATCCTTTGATGGAAGTGAGCAACCTTGTGATCTCCTTTTTGGTAAACTAAACAGATTGAGGTTCTTATGTCTCTCACTTCTAAGACATTTTGTTCAGCCTTCAACTTTGTTTCTTTTTCATTGTACCAATATATATATTTTTTTAAATATAGCGATCATAACTACACTACTGTGCATATTCTTAATATAGCTTTCTTCTTTCACCTCCTCCTCCTCCTCTTCCTCCTCCTCTATGTTCTGTTTATAGACTCAACAGCCATATTAACCTTTTACCCACAGTTTCACATAACTGATGCTCTGTTGTCAGTCCCCTTTTCAGAACCACTTTTGGAGCAAATCACAGCTGCTCTTCTTGCAGTTGTGGCTTTCTCCGTAATTTCACAGCATGACCTGATACTGTTTTGTTTTTTTTTTCAAAAGCATTTGGCTTGGAAGTGACCAGTAATTCTAATTATACTGTTCCTGCCATTGCTGATAATTCTACCACTGTTTCTTTCATCTGGCATTTTTCTGGACCTCTTATTCCTATTGTTTGATTTTCATATTCCTCTAGTTTTACTTGTCTTGTAAATATTTTCTTTTTAGTTTTTTTTTTTTTTTTTCAATTGTAATGGCTATTTCTGCTCCTCCTCTGATGCCATAAAGGATATTAACATTAATAATAATAATAATGAATTTATCCTGTTTGATTGTTATGTTTGTATTTATTAAAGTCTTTAATTATTGCATGGTGGTAGCATACTTAGTGCTAGTAAATAAAAAAAAAAGCATTTATTATAGCTTGTGCTCATTCCATATACATTAGGCCAAGTCACTGCTTTCTGGAAGCCCAACTGATTTTAAATTGCTAATACTCAGTGGGAGAAAACTTACAGAAAACTTACAAAGTACCAGAGTGCAAATACAGACAAGAAGGAAGACTGAAAGTTTCCATGACTTTTGATTGCCACTTCTGGGATAAGGGGTACGCTGAGAACTAAATTGAAATCAAAATGGAAAAGTTAGATTAAACTGGGTAGTAACTTGCAAGTAGTGCAAAACTGTTTAGTGAAAAATGTCTATTTATGTCCATTTGGCCAATTAAATAGTGATGGAGTCTAGGGTAGCTGGGAGAAACCTGATTACGCAAGAGTCTGGTCCCCACCCAGGCAAACAGCTGATAATTTAGGTGCAATAAGTGAAATGAACAAAGAATTCGTAAGAAGTCAGGTCTTCGTATCACCAAATATGAAAGACTGGGATTAAGGTGGAACACATAAAAGAGAAGAGAAGGTTTTGTTAATTGTGAGACCACAGACCACTAATGGCAACATTAGTCTGAGTGATTTGCTTGTGGAATTGAAGAACAGTAATAATATAAGGAGTTACTTTTCCATCCATGTAAGGAAAAAAAAAGTGCAGGAAATTAAAAAAAAAAAAAAAAAAGTTAACATATGGGGGCTGGGGAAAGAGAGAGGAGGAAATAGATCACAAGACCCTAATAGCTATTGTTTAAAATCAACTAGTGATATACATACACTGAAATTATCCATATGTATCTGTGTGCAAAGAACATGAATAAAGGATTATTTTCAGTTTTGGTTTATAATAGCAGCTTACAACAACCCATTATGGAAAGAAATTGTGTCCTTGTTGCATTTGCATTTCTAAAGTTTTCCAGAGAAAACCAGAGCAACTTTTTTCACTTATGCTAATGATGGCTACTTTATTACACACATCTGTATTTCACAAGCAATTTTAAATCAGAACAAAAATATTGAACTTGCAAACCTGTGGAGAGATTAATCTGTCAAAACTTAGCTGGCTGAAAGTTGTTTTAGGCTTTCTTTTTAGTCAACAGAGACAAAGAGATACCTCCACAGTGAGTTTCTTCTAACTCCCAGACAGGTACACAGGGTAGGTCAGATGAATGCATTTCAAATGCCTCTTTCTGCAAGTCAATAAGGGAGATAAGGTTACGTTCAAGTCTAAAGATACATGAGGGAAATCCCAAACACACAGTGTGAAAAATAGCAAAATGCATGTCATCATCATTTTGAAATATTCAAAACATGAAAGTTCTGGTGGTGGTGGTGGTGCTTTTTCCGCAGAGAAGTGGCTATATAAAAATCTCTTTACCTACCATTACTTATGTACTGTTTGAGTATGATTAAGGTCAAACCTGTTGCATTTAGGAAAGCAAATACATTTTTATCTCCTCATTCTTTTTCACATGCAATGCCAACAGGGACTAGGGTGAATGAACTGTGGATGTAGAGTTTACCAAATACTTATTTCATTGCAGTCTGTTAAACATCTGTTAATCTTTAAGACAAGTAGTTTACAGGAGATGACTCTAAGGCCCTGCATAGTGCTAGCAGGGCTGTCCACAGAGCATAATTCAGTCTGCAGTAATATTTTTACAGGCAAAGACCTGCACGATCACAAAGATTCAGTATGACTCTCAGAGTTGTAAATTAGGAAAGAAAATTGAGTACATACCAAGCAAAAGTAATTGAAACAGTAGATGTATAACTTCACAGTGGATTAAAGAAATCAATTCTCAGCATAAACTGGCATATGGCTTTGTGCATTCTAGGAGGAAATCAGAGAAAGGTTCTTATATTAGCTAGCCATTTCTTCAGTGGCAGGATTTATAGATAAAAATGATTAAGCATTTCAAGAATGTGTTGTCATCATCTAATCCTATCAAATCCTTCTGTACATAAGTTGGTCTCATTACATACTGACTGGAGGCAATATTGATTTCTTACACCATTTTGAGTGACATACCAGTGGCACTGTTCCATCTATGCATAGGTCTGCCAGGCATGACCATTTATATAATGTTCCTTACTCTCTGAGCATTCTGGGTAACATTTATTCACATTTTGGATGTTTAGACCTTTGCGGATGTCATTGTTCTTTTGAAAGAAGGAGAGGAAAATTCAGGGTACATGCATGTCTCTGGCTCAGAAGGTATATCTCCCTCTGTGCAGAAGGCTGGTGCTGAAGTCTAGTCTATACGTGTGCTGTCAGAGCTCCTTACTCACTGGGGTCACAGCTTGTTTGCTTGCCTTTTTTTTTTTTTTTTTTGTGTGTGTGTGTGTAAATGCATTTAGAGCTCAGTTCATGAACAAGGTTAAAAATGCATCACAGAATCTAATATAAAGCATTTAATTGAGTCCTCTGCTTTAGTATGCCCAACAGGTTACGTGGAGAGATTCTAAACTCTTAAAGAAAACAAAAAGCTGAACTTTCCTGGATAAATTCTCTAGCATTACCAGACTCATGGATCTCTCATATGCATGGAGCTAGCACAAACCATGCAGATAAGAACTGTTTTTTATATAGGAGGCTAAACCTTCTGTTTCTCTAAACTGATACAAATTCTCTGGCTAACTTAGCAGCTGGAGACCTGGTTTGAGGACATTTATTTTTTGATTGAAGAATACATATATATATATATATATATATATATATATTTACATACATATACGACAATCCGCAGATAAATATATTATTTTAATGGAAAATGTAACGATTTTTATTCAGAAGATTTGAAATCGAATTACCCAAGTAAAGCATGAAGTGTTTCCATTTGGATACACTATTGCAATTGCTTCATGAACATTGGGAATTGTTTGCATTTTACATGCCCTTCTCTGACATTTCAGATGCTTTTTTGTCTCATATAATGCACTACCTCCTCATTCCAAGGGACTACATCCCATGAAATATAGTCTGAGCTGAGAGAAAGACCTCTGGAGAGCCTAGGAGAAAATAGAGCTAAACCACACCCTAGAACATATATGGTAGCACTTCCTTGCTGACTGTTTTTGTTTTGTTCCAGATTTGAAAGCTGGCACAAGTATGTTTTTCTGTGTTGTTACCAGGTTCAGTGGTATGTGATCACTTAAAGGGAAGTTTTTGCAGCTTTTCAACATTATTCACATGAATGCTTACGTGATTTATAATGTCTGTTGTTCTGTCTTAGTTATATCTAGAATTTGAAGATACTGGGATCTTAAATCAACAGGAAGGTTTGATGATAAAGAAAAACAAAGCTGTAAAACCACAACCAGTTTCAAATATACCCATCTTGTGAAAATTTTTGCTTTTCTTTTATTCTATCAGATATGCTTCAGTGCAACATTTTAGTTTTAAAACTAGCAGTGATCTACCATTGCACCGTACATTTATATGCAATTTTTTAATTTTTGAATGTTATTTTTATATGAATTTGGTGTTAAATCAGAATGTTTTGTATTTAGTCTCTCAAAATGAATTAAAATTCAAGAATTCTGTGATGAGATTAAACCAGAAGTAAAATTACATTTTACAGATAAGCACACATTTTGCCAGTTGCATGGAGCATTCCCCTCCTCTGAGAATTTTATCAGGGATATTGTACACTTTCAACATTTCTGCCTACTGGTACATCATGAAAAGCCTTTATAGAAGGCCTAAAATATCTCACCATTGCTACTAATGGTCAGTAATAACTGGTAGATATGAGAAGTAGATATGAGCAGTGCAACTGGGATTTGAGTGTTAAAATGGAATTTGAGGAAAGTAATTATCTTGAACCCTTTTTGCCTTTAACTGTCATTTTTGATGCTATAAACTTAGCCTAGAATCTGTAAATTGGTGGATTCACACAAAACCAAAGCCAAGCTGGAAAAACATACAAAGAAATCCATCCTTGTATGGTTCATGGCACTTGTAGAAAAGAACTTGAAGTGAACATATTTATACAAATCTTTTCAGTCACATATCCTTCACCATCCTGCCTCTCTGCCCTTATGTATAGACACACTTCATCTGGACTTGCCAGGATATTGTGAGAAAGGTTGCTCTTGCAGGGCTACCAGCTGTTACCAGATATGTGAGTGTGATTTCTTTGGAGAAGGCTTCTCTTCACAGGGTTTTCATGGCACTTTGGCAGGTATGGCAGATATGCATAGTTTAAACACGAGACGGAAAGTATGGGAGGCTTTCTGGGAGAGGCACATGAATACACTGAAGCATGTGCTTCTTGAGATCCATCTCCTTCTGCTGTGTTTTTCATATTTGCCTCTGTTAACTGTTGTTAAGCTTATCTAACATTTATGGCTTTTGGAGAAGCAGCAAGAAGGTGCTGAAATTGGCCACTCTTTACTCTTCAGAAATGCACGGATGTCCAAGTGATGCTCTGGACTCATAAGCGTAGTCAAGTGCCCAAATTGTCTGTTGAAGAATTGGGATTTTTGACTTATGGGGAACTTTTTAGCACAGTCTTAATTTTTGCTTGAAAATACCAATTCATCAAATTCAGGAAAGTTTCCTAGGGTCAAGATGACATTTTATGATCACAGAGTAACAAGCAGACTGAAGTAAAAAAACTGGCAAATTGAGATTTCTGGGTCTGATTAAAACCAGGTCTGATTTTAACTCTAAAGCTTAACTCCACTGAATAATATAAATGTCTCAAACAGATGAACTGAATTACACCCCAGAGATTTCTTATCCTCTCCACTTATTTCATAAATAGCAGGTCAGATGTAGAGCTGTAAAAATGCTGCAACAATGACCCCCCTGTCATCACACAAATCTGTAGCTTCTGCACTAAGTACAATTTTGCTGGCTATTTTAGTTTATAATCTTCTGTCTCTGCAGAGTGTTATGAAAAATGTAGATATATCACCATTTCTTTTTAGGTAGTAGAACAACACCACCAGCAACACACCAAGCTCCAAATATTTCCAAGATAAAAATTTTATTTTCATACTATTAAACACATATGGTTCACATTTCAGGAAATGTGTTTTGGAAAGCAGTAACTCCCCCAAAAGTTTTAGAATTGATAGTGGACAAATAATTACACATGAACTATGACAGATGCCATGCAATAAGGAGTGATCCTGTCCATGGGTATGTCAATTGTGAATGAGAATGGAAAAATTATTTTACCATATAGCTCTGCTGTATGGATACTGGGATAGTACAGCCAGTGGCGTAGACATGCAGACCTCATAATATAGACAAAGAAAACTATAAAATACAGGACAAAAATTTCACCACTGACTTCCTATGAAATGTGTTTTAAAATACATGTGCTTTGTGGTGATAACAAGCAAACAGATATGGGAAGGGTGTATTGGCAAATCAGCAAAGGGTTAATTTACACTTCTGAAGATATGTGCTGTTTCATACCACATAGACATATTCTAAATTTCGCAGTGATATCTGAGAAAAAAATGCAAATGGTTCATGCTATTTAGGGGCCCACACACGTTGTTACTGGCAGTATAATCATCTAAATGTTTAAGTTGTCTGTGCTGTTTCAGCACCAGACTCACTCCTGACCCAATGAGAGGTGAAGAACCCCAGCTCATACTGGAGCCTTGGTAGGCAATTTTTAGAATGGATATGTCTTGCCAGCATGGTGTGTGCTGTAGGCATTTTCCAAGAGAGGCAAGATATGACCATGTCCAACTACTGTCTGGGGCACTTCAGGGACATGAAATATTTGGAATTAGCTTCCTGCTCTGTCTAGAGGTAAAGACAAGAAGCATCTTCCTGAGCCACGTTTAATTAAAGGTCTGTTGTTATTTGTGTAGTAGAGAAAAAAAAAACAACTGTCTTTTTCCATCTCTTCCCTTTCTCCTTCTCCTGATCTCTTGGCACTGTTCCTATCTCCTAGAGTAGTCAATAGCTGGAAGGTAAGACATTGAGTTGGTACCCATTTCTCTATTTCTTTCCAAATCATGTAGAACATCTTTGTACCTGCCAAATACTCGCTGTACACTCCTGGGTTCTCTACCTTCACCTACTCTGGTCAATAATACAATTACAATATCCTGTATTATTACAATAATACAATTACAATACAAGTACAATATCTTGCTTGGCTGTCAGTGCAGACAACTGCAGAGCCCTTCAGTAGTGGAGGACCATACTGTTGATTGTGAGCCATGGGTTGGGGACCCAGCTCAGCTGCTGGTAGTTTGCAGGTTGTCTCAGTGAAGATGTGCTGGTAGAAGTCAATTTCAGAATCTAAATCCAGCAGAAGGTGGTTGTGTTTATGCCAAGAATAGATAGTTAGGTGTCTAAGCCTTTTAGCTTCTCTCTGTATCTCATTGCTGAATAGCTTTGATGTACCTCAAATTGGTTTCTGAAAATCTCCTGCTTGCATGCCTGGCTTTGCGCAGGAAGTGAAAGGACATATGAAGACAGGACAGGAGACCCTTCAGATACAAGGCATCCTAGGAATTATAGATTGAATCCTCTGGGTTCACCCAAAGATTTAACTGACAGAAAACAAATTAATGGCACCTACCACTATACTGGCAAATCTCTGAAACTTCATGTGCTAACAGGCTGCTTCCCCTGTCCACTCTTCCCTCTGTAGCAAGATAGAAAGTTTAATAGAGAGGTACCAGAAGATCTGGTGTAGCAGTGAAGCCACTGCTATATCAATTTATCACTTAATGTTTTGTCCTCTCGATTTGTGTCCCATTTCTTTTCTTGCCATTTCAGCCTTTTTAGGGAGGGGAACAGCAAGCTACACGTACAGCTACCCTTGTTCTTGTCATGTCTTCATGACCTTGGTCAGGGATGAGGAACCCTGGAAAATGGCTGATGGGCTCTGGATGTACCTTAGAGTTGTCTTACGCTGTGCATCACAAGCGTAACTTGAGAGCTCCAAATCCATACAGGTGAAATAACATGGTCATATGCTGACCGTGCTAGCAGAGAGACAGTTCTGCTCTCTGTTCTGCTCTGGCCAGCCTGCTGTTGCAAGACCATCACTAAAAAAAAAAAAAATCTATTAATATGTTGTGATGTTGTTCTAGCTGGGAAAAACCTAGAGTAAAGTTACAGGGACGCCTGGCTGTCACGGAACATCTGGTGGTATTCTCAGTTTGCAAAGTTATCTGTGGTACTTATTGGTGAAGTATGGGTTAATCCTGCCCTGTGAGGTGCAGATTCCTTCAGATCATGCTTGGAGAGTCCCTGACAGACAGCTATCAGCACTCTCTGTGTCTGTGTATAGGTTTGAAGCACTCCCCTGCCTCCTGTGTGCTAGGACACAATCCTGCCTGAAGGACACAAAGCTGTGATGAAGTCCCATGCTCCCTTGGAGTACACATTCATTTCACAGCCAACCAAATGGGGCCCAGTTAAAGAAGTTCTCTGGTAGATCAAGTGACAGGGTTGACTGGAGGCATTAATTCTTGTCACTGTGCTGCTTGTGTGAGTGTACGGGTGTGCTCTGCAGTTGGCAGCCATGATATCTGTATATTCACAGCCGTGGTTTAATTAATCCTCTTATGGACAGAACCTACCATGGCATTAAGAGAGCAAATATTTTTAGCCTGCATAAAGAGTCAGTAATGCCCACTCATCTGAAATACCTTAGGAGACAACTTATCTACTGCAGGTAGCTAGGATAACAAAAGAAACTGAGGTTTAGATTATAGTAATTAAAATTTACTGAGCAAATGAGGCTCCGTGTGAAGGGACAAGAATAATAGGTGACATCATCTGTTAGATGAAAAGACCTGCTATTTCATTACATGCCAGTCCTCCTCCCTGCCCACAGGGCAGAGGTCCTTCTGCTTTTCACTGTAGCTTTTACAAATCTGTGAAAATAAGCCACTTTAGTTGCTGCTTTTCCAAGTCTGAGACATGATGGAAGCTAATTGCAAGGACTGAGGAAGAAAACACCATAAGAGAGGCAGGATTTTATGTAAGCATTAGGAGCAGCATCACTCACATCTTTCTGCTTGTCAGGCAGATTTGTGCCTTCTCAGACCCATTAGGACAATAGCATTTATGTTTTTTTTATAAGTGCACAAGTCCTAATGAAAACTGAAAAGTAAAAGTTACCCTTTGCTCCCTCTCAAAAAAATGACAAAACTAAAACTGAATATCTGTTGCTGACTTGTCTCTATATTCATGACTTAAGGATAGAAAAGACCTATAATAACATCTGAATATTACTTCCTGACAACAAATAAGGATTTTAGCAGCACTTCATGCCGTTTCTTACCCACTTAGAATCAAAATAAATATTTATCCTGAAGTTTACATTTAGTTACTTAGAACTCAGCCAAATTCCACATTCTGGAAGAAAGTACTCAAAGGTTTCACTAAGTCCTGTAGGAGTGCTTAGTGGTGTGCACAGTGGGAGTGGCAAACTTTCAAATTGCTAGGGGAGTACTGAGACATAGCACAACCACAGAATCACTGAGGTCGGAAAGGACCCTTAAGATCATGAAATCCAACCATCACCTAATGCTACCAACTCTATCACTAAAATATGACTTTCTCTGAAGCCTTCTATGACCATTTCCTTATTCAGGTCAAATACATATTTATTTTTTTTTTTTTGGTGAGAAAATTAGTTTCTGAATGTGCATTATTTCCTTGAGCTATAAATTCAAGCAAACCGTTATTATTATTATTATTATTATTATTATTATTATTATTATTATTATTATTATTATTATTATTATTATTATTATTATAGAAGCTGGTTCTTTTATGAGAAAAGGGCATCAGTAATGAATTTAACCCACGCCAGTATATTGAGGAAGTAGCTTATAATGTGTCGGTATGCGTTGAACAGTATTTACCTCTTTTATTTTTTATTTTTTAATAAATGGAGAAAAAAATAATATTATGTACACCTGGTCAGAATAAAGTCAATTTTGACTAAAATTCATGTGTTGTGGAATATCAGGCTATGTACATCAAAGGAGGATAAAAAACGATTTCTAGTACAAGGGCAGACAAGAAGAGGCAAAGAAAACTATTTTCCTTTGAAACTGATTATACAATTGTAGTTGAAAGTAAAAGGCAGCTTATCCTGTCTCACATGTGTAGACATATACCAGTCTGACAGGTACACAACAGGCAGTCTAAAGAGTCTTTTGAAGCCCTCCTTGATTTGTCTTTACCATGCCACCCTCTATTCAGCCACAAAACTTTTCCCCCTCTCTTCATCCTTATTCCAGTCGGGATGGGAATCGGTAGAAGAGAAAGAGCCAGAGACAATATGTGACTACATCTAGAGGTTTCACAGAGAGTATCTTTCTAGTTTCCTTCTTGATAACTTGCTGTTTCTTCTTATAAGTTTCTCTGAATCACCCTAGCCCCTGACTCTTGTCACCCTGCAGCCATCCCTTTACAGCAGCCTCTCATGAAGGCTACAGTGGGGAGGATTTAGGATCTGTTGCTATCAGAAGGTTGGACCAGCACTCCTATAGACAAAGACTGGGGAAAACCACAGGCTCCTGTACCTCACTACACCTTTCATCTTCTGTTACATGTCCTTGGGACCTCCTCCCCGCCTTCACCTTTATGAGGACAGAGAATTAACTGAGTTGATTTGATGAGACAGCCTCTAAGACAGGAACCAGAGCCCCTTATGGGATGGACCTATAGGATGGAGGGGGACAAAGTAGATAACCACCTCAGAGAATGAAAAAAGGGCTCAGCAGGCTCTTTATTGTACTGTTGCTTGTTCTCTGTGTTGTGACTTCTGTGTGTTGTGTTTTCTGTCAGGGTTATACTTACAAATAGTGCCTGATCCCCCAAATCAATTTGCTTTTCTCAGGAATGTTACATGCTCTAAAAAGACAGAACTCACCTCCTCAAATCTTCTTGCCCTTGAGTTTGTAGCCCACCATGGCTGCAACAATTCCTCTGTTATTTATTTGCATTCTGCTGAACTGCAGTGGATTTCAAGGCTCAGCTGCTGAAACAGTGCTAGGAAACCCAGTCATATGGCTATGTCTGTCCTCAGCAGTGATTGGACTCCTGCTGGATGGTACTGGAATAGCATCTTGGAGTGGCTGGCTTTGACCAAACCTCTGCCATGATTGTCTTTTGCAGGTTTTGTATTAAAGAGCTGTGTAGCCAAGGCAACCCTTCAGTAGGCTGCATTGTCAGTCTAATCACTCTTTCTCAGAAAGAGAAATTCATATTTCAGTACACATTAGACTTTTTGAACTACCTCCGTGAAATGGAGATTTTAATTGTTCTGTGTTGAATATCAGCTGAGTATTATAATACATAAAAAATACTTTGAAAGTGTCAGAGATCCGCTAATGGAAATTAAAACAATATACATCTGTAGTTAGTAGTGAGTGAAACATCAAACATCTGCTGCAGGTTATTATGGAATGAGAAGCCAAATGAGAATGGCAAGCATGTTCTCTGAGCTGCAGGGGCTGGAAGGAGACAGTGTGTAAATGCCATTTGGAGGAATCCCTGCTCACTCTGCATTGCTCCCTGGAAAGCCAGAATCTTTTGTGCTGGACTGTTCGGGTCCTGAACAGGGCCTGTGCACAGCAGGAAACCAGCAAATGGGCTGGGGAGACTGGGGAAAGGGCCTGGCTGTGAGCAGCAGAGAAAAAGGCAGCAGAGAAAGTTATGTGAGCAGGGATCAGACTGTGGGAGTCTAGATGGATCACAGGTTGGTTCAATTTGCTCCCTATTGTGGGAATTAATTAGTTGAATAGGGGAAAAGAAAAGCTCAGCAGAGGTGCTTCAGCACAGATCAGGCTGTGGGGAATAGATGCCTCCTAAGGAATGGCTCTAAACCTAACAATCTATAAGCTGGAGCTTGAAGAATGTACAGTATATGCCTATCAAAATTCACTTCTTTTTTTTCTGGTGGTTGTTGTTCGGGACTTGAGGTAACACGTTTTTACCACTAATTAAGGACATCTGTCCTGTGTGAGGTATGGAAACATAATAGGTAGCAGAATTCTTTGGACCAAATGTTTCAGATTCTGGGTCTATTCCCAGTTTCTCTGAGGTCATAAGGCATCGCTCAGGTCCAGAACCAGCCAGATTACAAGGGCATCTATAGGTAACAGAGACAATGTCAGACCTACTAAGCATGTCACACACAGCTGGGTGAGGGCACCTCATTACATTGAGTTCACTGCACCTGCCGTATAAAATCTGGCATGTCTCTGCTGAAAAGCTATCTGTATGGCTGAGATCAGCTCTGTGTCCTGTAAGCTGGATCATTCTGCTCACATAACCGGGCTCTGTACCTTTCAATTTCCCAAGCTTCAAATTAGGGTTGAGGAAATTTTATCAGGACAGTCATAAAACACAGGCACCTTAAAGGAGGCTGTAGCAAGGTGGGGATTGGTTTATTCTCCCGCATGCCTGGTGACAGGATGAGGGGGAATGGGCTAAAGTTGTGCCAAGAGAGGTTTAGGTGGGATATTAGTAAGAAATTCTTTACAAAGTGTTAGGCATTGGAATGGGCTGCCCAGGGAAGTGGTTGAGTCACCGTCCCTGGGGGTCTTTAAGAGACGTTTAGATGTAGAGCTCAGTGATATGGTTTAGTGGAGGACTTGTTAGTGTTAGGTCAGAGGTTGATCTTGGAGGTCTCTTCCAACCTAGATGATTCTGCAATTTTGTGGTGTTTACCTCATGACAAGACAAACCTTTAGTCTGAGCACCCAAAGATACATGTGTGTAGAGATAGCTGTGGCTGCCCCAGCTCAGCTTTCAGCCTTTCCCATTCAGGCAGTGCCAAACCAGTCAGGCAAACCAGAGAGCAATGGTGTCAGCTGGGAATGGACACAGCCACTGCTCTGTGCCACACGTCTGACTCAGAGGGCTTTAGTTCAAGGGACCCTTCTTTGCCACCTGAAATGTTTTAGAAACAAATCCATACTTTTTTAGTGGGCTCGTGATGGAAGTCTGGAAAATTCCTTCCCTTTTACTCCTCTGTGGTGCAGAAGAAACATGCACATCAGTGATATCTGCCACTTTGTTTTCTAGAGGAAAGTGTAGCAGACAGTTCCTCATTTAAATTTTCTCTGTCACTATCATTAAACTCACATTTGGAAGGATTCTCCTGAAGAACTAAGTTTCATGTTATTATGAGAACAATAAAATGAGAAGTGCCCTTACAGTAATATTCAATTCATTTTATTTTGGCTGTCTGAATAACTCCTTATGTGGCTTTGAATGATTAGCTAGAAGCATGACTGTATATTTACTACTTTTTATATGTTAATGTAGATATTAAGAGGCTTAATTTGTTTGTTTGTTTTGGGGTGGGGTGTTGTTTGTTTTGAGGATGCCTCCTGTAAGAAAATATGGTTCACTAGTACTCTGGTATCTGCAGTATAAAATGGTCTTCCTAGCTCTCTCCCATGTCTGCTGTGTTAGACTCACTTAGGAAGGGTTGTCCTATCCAGTCCAGATGTATCTATTTGCTGGCTGGCTGAGCAGTACACATTTTTGTTGGCTATCCAGGAAGGTGAGGACTTGCTGTGCTTCCTGTATAACTGTTTTTCAGAGGGCAAACAAATGCAGGTTTTTGTTGTTGCTTGCTTGTTTGTTTTTCAATAGCCTTGGGTATTTTAATTTTTCTCTTGGTGTCAAATTGCTCAATTTCTTCAAGGTTCTTTGAGAACTGGCAGTGAGATATATGCATAGAACAGCAGGAGGGATATATACAGCAATACAGTGTTTTTTTCCTCAGAAATCAGGCTAAAAAAATTAAAATTGAAATATAGGAAAACATGTTACAGGTATTTTTGTTCAGGAAACTGTGACTTTAAAAAGTTGCAGTGTATACTCTGCATTTTGCCTTTGTTCCCATTCAGACATGTTGCACTTTTTCACCGCATAATCAATAGTGTGCTGATTAGGCTGGCGTCAAATGAATGTGTTAGACAGTCTGAAGGCTTAGAGCATGCACAATAGAAATGGGAGAAAGATTTTGGAGGTGTTGTCTTGATTAAACATCAATTTTCTTTTGAACACGGAAGTCAAAAATCAAATTAGCTAACACGATTCTGTGCATGACTGACTCTTCTGAGGAACTTAACGTCCAGTATCATGTCAGCTAATTATGATTAAATAACTGACAAGAGCTATCTCACTGTCAGCTAAAGTTGAATGTTGCTGGCTAGTCAGTGGTGTCAGTTTAGTCATGTCATCAAATTGTGGTAAACTAGTTTTCATTTTCAGGAAGTATGTGAAGTAAGCCTGGATGCCACCAAATGATGGAGTTGGCAGTCTATCTTCTGCCAGGGCAGTGTTCGTGAGAGAAAACTGTATGCTTGCTTGTTATCGTTATGTTTTATGGAAGTGGATAAAAAATGTCCTACATAATTGTGTGACCAGTTTTGTTCTTCTGAAATTTGACTAACATATTGAGATGTTTGTTTCTAGAATCTGTCTGTCTGTAAGGTACTCAGATATCATACCAGAAAAAGGCAATGAGCAAACATGATAACCAGAAAAATTACAGCAAATTATAATGTGCATGTGTTTATGTTGTTTTATTTTAAATTCAGTATCAGGGTAAAAATTTCATGATTTAAACAAGGATTCCAGCTAGACACGTTTCAGAGAGTAAAAAGCAATGAATCAGACATGTAAAGAGTAAATAAGCTGTTCTTCTTGCCCTTCTCAAGATATGAGTAACTAGTGTTGGCCTGTTACTCTTATTTCTGTATGGGGATTATGGAGCTTACATACTCATTCTCTTCCCACAGCTCACCCACATTGAAAACATGGGTCATGCAAAAATACTTACACCAAATGTAATAAACATCTCACAAAGCCATATGCAAATTATGCAGTAATGCCATCACCATTGATCTTATATTCCAGCATGTGTTCCTGTAAAAAAAAACTAAAGGAATAGAAGGCCTGCTGTGAATCTTAATGTGATTACCCTTTTGTTAAACTGAAAGAATGCTTCTATTTTTCCCGTGAACCTTGGTATTTCAGAGGTACTTCAACGAGAATGCTGTAAATTTACAAGACTCTTTTTTAACACTACAGCAAGGGCACTTCTCATTTTATTGTTCTCATAATAACATGAAGCTTGCTTCTTCAGGAGAATCCTTCCAAACCTGAGTTTAATGATAGTGACATAGAAAATTTAAATGAGGAACTGTCTGCTACACTTTCCTCTAGAAAACAAAGTGGCAGATATCACTGATGTGCATGTTTCTTCTGCACCACAGAGGAGTAAAAGGGAAGGAATTTTCCAGACTTCCATCACGAGCCCACTAAAAAGTATGGATTTGTTTCTAAAACATTTCAGGTGGCAAAGGAGGGTCCCTTGAACTAAAGCCCTCTGAGTCAGACATGTGGCACAGAGCAGTGGCTGTGTCCATTCCCAGCTGACACCATTGCTCTCTGGTTTGCCTGACTGGTTTGGCACTGCCTGAATGGGAAAGGCTGAAAGCTGAGCTGGGGCAGCCATAGCTATCTCTACACACATGTATCTTTGGGCGCTCAGACTAAAGGTCTGTCTTGTCATGAGAGTAAGCACCATAGAGCTGTGTTTGGCTTGACATGTTGTTGTACATCATACTGATACAGATGACAGGTGATTTCCTAGTATTTCCAAAGCACTCCCCCCATCACTTCCAGCTATCCCCCCAGCAAACTGTTGGCATATTTCCCTGATGTGAAAATGAGGAGGATAAACACAAGAGAAATACATTTCAAGTATTTTAAAATCACTGTCCCCAAGGGACAATGCAGCTTCCTGAAGCTTGCTACTGTGAAACTGTGACATGGTGTAGGTGCTTGTGCTCGCTACACCAGGCAGACCTGGGCTAGAATGGGATTTTACAGACAGTTAGACACAGTGCCTTTGCCTGCTACACCTCCAGGGGCTGAAGAGTCCAGAGGATCACAACTTAAAAAACAAATTAATTTACTGCCATTTTCCTGGGCTATGTGTCACAGAGAAAAGAGTCAACAGTGTGTTCATAGTCAGTAGCTACTTGTGAGAAGGAAATATTGCTTGCATGTAAATGGAGAAGACTGGGTGTGTAACAGCTCAGACCTTGTTCCCTCACTACCCTTTCTACCTAGACAGATCAAACCTATGTGACAGTAACCTAGGCTGAGGTGTTGACCTGTGCTTTCAGTGCATCAGAGCAAATAATTGGATTTCATTTTTGAAGTGAGCAGAAGGCCTTTGAAGATGGGCACAGAGATTCTGCTTTACTTGGTTGAGCAAGTTTGGGAATGGCCAAACGCACATCAAGGTAATTTCCCCAAGACCAGGTGTCCTCTGTGACCCCATCCACCTGGGTCTCAGTGCAAGCAGCATAAGGAGGAACAAAGCTTTCTTATAGTCCAGGAGATTGTAATCCATACATGCAGTGTATAATGACTTTGAATGGGACCTGTGGTCCTGGTAAAACACAAGATGTGATTAAGAGGCTTATCATGTACTGATGCTCCATAAATATAAATTAAGAGGGATTCTGACTGTTCATAATTCATTTTGGCAGAATAATTACATATTTTAAAAGGAAAATAAAATGGTTTGAAGTTACATGCATACACTTGTGAAATAAAATTCTCAGAATGGCATTTCTTATTTAAAAAAAATAAAATAAAATGTGGGGAAAACTGTAGTTATGGCCACTTTTTAGAAGTTACCATGCTGGCTCTGTTAGAAATCTCTCCTGTCAGGTGCTAAGTACTCCTCCTTTGTCCTGATTTAACCACATTTTGTTCTGGATCAAATGAACAGTGGAGCTGAAGTCCTGCATTACAACTGGGCACTGATTCAAGATTTCAGTGAGTGTTTATGTGGAGACTGCATGTTGCTGGAGACTTTAGTTTGTTCCCATCAGCTGCAGATAAGGAGGCTTCCTAGGAATGCTTATGTGGCAGGTTACTATAGCATCAGACGTTCTCAGATGCCTGGGTAGCAGGATCAAAGAAGTGATGCACATATTACATTGCATTTGTTCATGCAGGCTCTTGTTGTCTGGTATGAAACATTCACTACACATAAATCATAGGTACCATGCAATTACCTAAGATTAGAAACAGAGAGGAGATTCTGACATTATTCATGAATGAAGATAAGCCTAAGAATGGCAGTTAAATTGATCAAAAGTGAACTTCAGTGAACTATTCACCAGAAGATGTAAGGGCAGTAAAGAAACCACGGTAGATTCTTAAAAATTGCAGTTAAGGTATCTTTTCACACGTGTATTTTTTGTCAGGTTCACAAAACCAAAGGAAAAAGTCTCTGATGTGTAGGAGCTCATTAAAAAAGTAAAACAAAGAGTTCCTACGTGGCAGTAGAAGTTTGTCACCATAAGTTCACTGGAAAACAGAAATAAGGATTTAAAATAGCCTTCTTTTGGGACTACTACTATTCTACCCTAGATTCATGATGGACAAGTATTTTTAGAAAGGTGTTTATATTCCTAACATACTACCAACGTTCCAATTTTGTGTTATTGCTGAACAGACCAATAAAAGCAAAGACTAAAAATGATGTAAATTTTCACCACTACTCCTTGTATGTTTCATTTTAGGGGAATTCAAAATCATGTCATCCTGACTATCATTCTTTTTTTCCTTCTCTTGATTTTCATGCTTATATATAGTTCATCTCAAAGACCACCCAAAACAATTAATTATACCATGTAAGGTTTTGGATAACCTTGTTTTGAACAACATAATACATGAACCTATGACCAGTGGTTCATAATTTGAAGATAGCAATTGCTAAAGTGGCATGGAAGGCTAGGATAAAATTCCCCAAACTGTAAAGCTATTTTCAACTTTAATGTTTCAAGTGTTTGTACTGGATCATAGAGTGGCTGGGGTTGGAAGGGACTTTAAATCATCTAGTTACACTCCCCTTGCCATAGGCAGGGATACCACCCACTAGACCAGTTTGCCCATGGCCTCATCCAACCTGCTCCTGAACACCTCCAGGGATGGGGCATCCACAGCTTCTCTGGGCAACCTGTGCAAGTGCATCATCACCCTCTGAGTGAAGAATTTTCTCCTAACATCCAATCTAAACCTCCCTTCTTTTAATTTAAAACTATTCCCCCTTGTCATGTCATTGTCTGCCTGAGCAAAAACTTGCCCTCCACATTTAATATAACCCCTCTTTAAGTACTGAAAAACTGCAATAAGGTCACCTCCAAGCCTTCTCTTCTTCAGGCTGAACATCTCCAGCTTTCTCAGCTTTTCCTCGTAGGACAGGTGCTCCAGCCCTCTGAGCACTTTTGTGGCCCTCCTCTAACAGCCCCACATCCTTCTTGTGCTGGGGGTCATAGACCTGTATCCAGCACTCCAGGTGGGGCCTCACAAGGGCAGAACAGAAGGAGACAATCACTTCCCTCGTCCTGCTGGCCATTCCTCTGGATGCAGTAGACCTTCTGGGCTGCAAATGTACACTGCTGGCTCACATGAAGAATCACTGAAAAAAACGTGTTCCAAAAAACCAACAAAAACTAAAAACAAAAAATTAAAATTAAAAGCAAAGAAGACTGTTCTTCCAGTAAGTGAGGAATCATTCACTCATTGCTTGCAGCTGTAAAAAGGAAGGGCATGTGTGTGTAGAGTAACAGAACCAGCTGTGGAAGGGAAAATCAGAAAATTTCCCAAAGAAACTTTCTGCCATCTCTCATTCATACCAGTGAAGAAAGGCCAGAGAGGCCTCAAGAAAAACTAATCCATTACCAGAAGGCTTAGCAGCGCAAAAGTTTGGGTGCACCACCTGAGCTGTTTCTGTTGTAGAGCATTTGTTGTCATGTAGGTCCTGTGAAGCCTGGTGTTTCTTGGTAGATCTAGAGCGGGAAGAATGTATTGAAGCTTCGTAATATTGCATCATGAACTTTTAACCACCCAGTCTTGAATTATTATGCATTTACTACCTTTGTGTCTTTCCTCATTGGGTTTGATAAGTTAAAGCAAGATCATGCATAAATTAACATCTTAAATGAAGTTTTCAGTGGACTTGTGATTCCCCAAGATAACTATCTGAAAGCTCTGTAGCTTCCATACTGCTGCTGGCAAAATGCTCTTATATGCTTCAGAGTCCAAACACATACCAGTGGGAAAGACCCACAAAAAATGAAGTAAATCATAAATGACTGTGATAGTAGTAGTAGTAGCCCAAAGATATCTGCTAGGGAGTGGCATAAGTTCGGCTGCTCTACTGTGAAGAACAAGCCAGGGGGTAAGGACTATTGCAGCACAGACTGGGCCAGGGTCTCTCCAAAAAGACACCGTACCCCAGGACCTCAGCAATGGTGGGGTGATGATGGCCAGGGCTACAAAGATTTGGTTCCCCTACCGAACTGCTGGTGTCCCTATTTAATAAGAAGTTTTGCACTGGAAAAATGAGTCAACTTTCAGATACAACTGAAGTTTAGAATACAGTATGTTATCTGAACTCTTCTGCACCAAACATTATTTCTGCAATAATCAGGGCTAAGTAACAAGGGTATACAAATAGCAATGTAAGCCTTTGACTCCTTAATGTCACTGAGAAAAGCTTGTCACAATTTGATGCCATGGGCTCTCTAGCTGATTAAATAAAGCCTTTCTGGTGTAAGCTCTGCTACTTAAAAGAATAATAAATAAATAAATAAATAAATAAAATCCAAGATAATCACTGAAAGGATAATGGATACAATGCTACAATTACACCAAGAAGAATTATCATTCAAATGAGAAATATGAGGCATGTATGACTGTGGAGGCATGGCATACTGTGCATATCATGGCCCAAGAAACTGAATAATATTTGACATTTGTCTGCCCATATCTTTATCTCTTCTCCTTTTCATGTGATTTTGGTTGGATTTATTGTAAGTCAGGTCTTTCTTTCAATGTCCAGAATGAATCATTAGAGCAGAAAAATACTGATGTAGTTTTGCTTTCTATAGCAATTACTCCATATCTAGGAATAAACTGCATTGCAATGAGTGCAACATCTGAGGAAGTATTGTATTTCAAAATGTTACATTTGAGTGTATGCGTGGGAGGTGGCTTTGAAATTCAGACTGCTCCAGTAGAACAAAAAAGTCTGAGTAATGCTACTTGCATTCATGCTATTTCATTTTATTTCGTCTTTCTTTTTTATCTCTGTTTTTACTTTGCAGGGAAATTTATATGAAGGGACAGAATTCCATCTTGGTGTGCAAATGTGATTAGGTTCTACCTGTGGAACCGTTTAAATTAGTTGTAGAGGGCGGACTGAAATACAACACTATTAAAACAGAAGGAAATTGTGCAGGTCTCAATTCCAAAGTTAATAACAAGTCCTGTCAAACTAATGCATATCTGAGCCTTGCTAATAGTTTTTAGCCTAGACAAATATTCCAGCTTTCAATTTCAGAAAACATTTGCCATTTGAACAACATTATTTTGGTTGTTAGGATTTATTTAAGTGAAAATTAGAGGCTAGCAAGGTTTCTTTCAAAAGGGAAAATCAATGGAATAAATGACACTAACATGCAACTGCAATCTGGTGCAAAAAAAAAATGTATTAAACATTTTTGCAATGAAAAGTCATAGGCCTGGAACAGCTCAGCTTTCTAAGCTGATAACATTTTAGTGAGAAAATAACTTTAATAATCCCCCCAAACATCCTATGCATGCACAAATTATTAGATTAGGCTGTCCTAGTTATTTGGTTATTATGAAGCTTCTACAGGAATCACACCCAAACTACAGGAAAACATTGATTAAAAAATCCCAAAGCCTAAACATAGCATAATTACCACAGAGAATTTGGTGATTAAACAATAATGTTTAAAATAAATGGCAGTGTTGAACATTTTTTTTCTAAACTGTATTTTAATCATGTTAATGATTAAAATCTCTGTCAAGCCTTGAAGTTAAATAGACATACCAGTTTAAAACAAGGGAATGGCTCTTCCAATTAGGAGACTGCATCAAGAAAGAGGATGGAATGTCAGGGAACCCGATGACTTTGCAGTTTCTAAATTAAACTCCAAATTAATTTCATTAGATTCTTCTATACTATATTTCTAGCTTTCTACCTCACCCCAGAATGCTGAGTGTGGCTTTTCAGATAGATTTAGCTAGTGGGTATTCTTTATCTTAGTTCCCTCTTCAGTGGATGGAAATTGATACCTCCAGAGAGAAAGTTCATTCCTATGGCCAGTAAACAGCTAAAGTAGATGGGACGAAGTTTACGAAGGAGCTGCCTATCTGTTCTGATGGTAAGCTGAATCTTGCCCCTGTCATTCATATAGTTGAGGATGTTTCCTCTGACAGTAACAGTACCATAATTTCAAATTGGATAGAGAGAATAGCTTATGAACCACATAAGGCTCTTCTTTATAGCCAGTGAATGACAACATACCAGAGGCATCTAACTGATAGCTCCTTTTCTCCTCTTCATTGCTACTAAATCCTTGAATCTTGCTTTCCTTTCTATGCAGCAGAATAGCTCTTATTTGAGCTTTAAAGCCCTTTCTCCTCTCAGTCCAGCCCACAGTCTGATACAGATACCATAGGAAGTAGAAGAGATGCATTGGTATTTTCTCAGGCTTGGGAAGGCATAGAGGATGTATTTCTTTCTTCCTTGGTGAGGGCGGGTACCACAAAGCTTCCTATGGAATGACTGCCATGACTTTATTTTAACCCTTCCACAGCTACCAAGGTCTTTAAAAAAATAAAAATAAATAAATAAAATAAATTATTTTTGAGATTCTGAGTGGTGTTAGGTGGTCTCTGAACAAGCACCTTGTGCACTGTTCCAGGATGTTCTTGCTGCAGCTCCTGAATCACATTTGGACTCAGGCTGGAGCTAGATATCTCCCTGCACATACCAGGAGCTGTTCTGGGCATGAGCAGAACTCAGCTGCCCAGAAGACTTTGAAGTCAAATTAAGAAGGACCTACTCGATTTTGGTTATCTCCAGAGTTAAGCAGCAGCTGAATTAAGGCAAAGTATTTGCACTTATTATTGGACTTAAGCACCCATATAATTTGCCATATTAAGGGATCAGTGGGATACTGGACTGAGAGGAAAGATGAATTAAACATTCACCATTAGCTAATTGTTATTCCTTTTTACAGCCATTGGGTGGAAAAGAGTAAAAACTTTGGAGAACTGATGGTGATGGTGGTTTTTTTTTTTTGTTTGTTTGTTTATTTTGGTTGCTTGTTTTGTTTTGTTTTCCTTGAGAAAGGCCAAGAAGGGAACATTGCTTGAGTTGAAAGAAATAATATAGTATGAAAGAGAAAATTCACAGAAAATCAGACCTTATACAGTTTCAAAAACACACCTGCCCTGTGTGAAGGGGATGTTTTCCTTAGGAATGAGATTGTGAACATTTATTGTAGCAGTGGAAAATCCATGTCACTGCACCTTACAATACAAGTGCCAACAGGAACACTTCCTGTAGATATGTACTCTAAAAATAACAGCCCTCAGATAAGAATCACGGAATCACAGAATGGTTTGGAAGTGACCTTAAAGATCACCTAGTTCCAGCCCCCCTGCCATGGGCAGGGACACTTCCCACCAGACCAGGCCCAAAGCCCCATCCAGCCTGGCCTTGAACACCTCCAGGGATGGGGCATCCACAGCTTCTCTGGGCAACACCATCCAGTGCCCCAGCAACTTCTGAGTAAAGAATTTCTTACTTATTTCTAATCTAAATCTACCTTTTTTTACTTTAAAACCATTACCCCTTGTCCTATCACTATACTCCCTGACAAAGAGTCCCTCCCCAGCTTTTCTATAGGCCCCCACTTTCCTGTAGGCTAAGAATGCAAAAGGCTCTTCAAGAGCTCAGCAGATCCTCTTTGGAGACCACCCTGAGCAGAAGAAGCTGCTAACATACATGCTGGGGAGCTCTAAAGGTGTTCACTAAAGACAAAAAGCTTTTGGTTAAGGTCGCTGTGTGCATCTCTCCCTGTGGTAAAGGCATATTAGTATCAGTCGGATGGCAATGATGGTGTTTGGTGGGACGTGCATAAAAGGGATATTGTGAGCATGTTTGTTGGAGAACCAGGTCTTGCTTGTGGCTTTTTCTGTGATCTTCTGCAGTCACTTGGCAGCTATGGGTGTTAAACAGATGTGGCTTTGTCAGAAACAGGAGGCTTTGGGAGGCTCTTTTCCTTTGCTTGCCTCCCACATTAACACCACTTAATTTAATGCTTGTGCCTATGACATGTGGGAGTATGGCTGAAAGGCTGTGCCCCCCTTCATCCCTGCTGCCCCCACATTTCAGACTGGGGTTGGGGCTGCCCTGGCAACAAGAAGCATGTTAAAGAAGCAGCCTTTAAATTTTAATTTCCATACTTTAAAGTGATTTTGTGTAGGAGTTTTCTGTACTTAAGCTTCCTGATGTGCAATCAATCAAAGTCATGGCTGCTGGAATAACATGAGATTCAAAGTACCCTTTAGGCAGCATAAGTATTGCAAACTTGACAAACATGTTTACAAAATAAGCATTGTATTAGAAATTTAAGCAAAATCTCTCTTGCAGCTGCATATGCTGGAAAAAAAAAAAAAAAAAAAAAAACTTAACCATGAGGATAACCTATACTGAAAAAAAAAAGAACAAAACATAACAAACAAACAAACAAAAAACTAAAATCTTTTTCAATTTCTCTTCATTGTTTCTTACTATGTCAAAAACATAGTCATCAACAGGTAAGGAGTAGGTATTATTAATCCACATTTTCTTCCTGTCACTTTCCCATTCTCTTCCTGATATACCTGACAATGATATAAATAGGCATCTTTTGCAAAATTCCGTGGTGAATGATGGTGATGCCCAGTCATCCCCAGAAAGTTCCTGTGGATTTAGGTATATCTGTGGAATTGCCAGAAGTGTGGACTCTCTCAAATCCAGGTAGGAAGGATGATCTGGACTCATACTGTAGCCCTGGGAAGTGGGGTTGCTGTGTGCACACCTTAATTTCCCTGTTTATAAAAGGGATCTGGTAATATTTCCTTCCATTGTACATACTCTTTGGGAAACAGGTGGATGAGCTTCTTTGAGAGTCTTCCTTAAGATGTTTCAGGGGAAAAAACAGAGAAATACTGCAAGCTATTTTTCAGTCTTTGAGTCTTTTTATGAACAATCTATTCTCTACTAACATGTACTGCTCCGTGCAGAACATTTCTCTGATTTTCCTGTTTGTTTGTTTTCTTTTTCATCTCAAACCTAATGACAAGTGAGAAAATGTCAGTTCATATGAAAAACATTTACCAGGGTTCACCAGCCAGGCAAGTACTTCTCCACAGCTCTAATTAATAATGATAGAGCAAGTGTTACTGAAATTTCTGACATCTATTAATAACTTATCAGACATAAAGATAGTTCTTAAATATAATATGAAGTGTGTCTCTTTGTATTTCTAGCCATGTGTCACTCTTCACAGCAACTTGCTAGCAGGGTCAGAGAGAAGGACTTTTCAAAAGCTACAAGTATTAAAGTTGAATGAAAATGCTGTGTAACAGGGCAGAACAATCTGGGCTTCTATACAGGACTATTAGGCTCTTATTTTGACCTAATAGGAGTCAAAACTGGATATTAAATGCTAATTCTGCTGAGCCTTAATGGAATTGGAGCTTGTAATAACGATGTGGGTATAAAGGATGTAGGTGTGTGCTCCTGGTGTAGTCATTTATGCTAGCAGCAGAAAAAGACTCATGTTGCAAGAATCTGTAGCATTGGAAAAAAAGCTGAAGGTGGATATTACTATCTTAGACTTATCAGTAAGGCAAATGCCTACAAAACAATTTAAAGAAGATAGCTGTTCATTCCTAATTATGCAAATAGAATTACTTACCTAGGCTGCTGCCAGTTTATTAAAATTTCTTGAAAGAGTTATAATTTGACCCTGATCTTCATGATTTAAAATTATGGCCAATGTGTTTTCTGAAGTTCCTTATGGCGTTCAGAGAGAAAGAAAGAGAGGGAGAGAGAGAGAGGGAGGGAAATACCATGACTTGCTTCAAAGCTTTGTTCATCTCTACCCAGTTATGGAACTGACAGGGGTAAAGTTATATAGGTTGTTACTTATATATAAGTTGTTGTCTTTTCTTAAATAAACTGGTTCAATTTTGCAGCTTCTTTTAAATTATAGCATGGCAATTGACTTATCTGAGTTTAGAATTGCCCCTAGATCAGAAAATCTGTTTCTTTTCTCTCCTGCCTTTGACATGTGCTCTGTGTGACCTGTAAAACTTTGGCTTGTGCAGTGCTCATATCAGATGGCCCTGTTGTCGGAAGGAAAGCAGAAAACACGCTCTGTGGCATCCAGGTCTGTGACTTCTGCAAGAGCAAAAATCCCTGGAAGTGCCCCTTGAGCTGCTTGGCAATTTCTGTATGGGAGCAATGTGGGGCAGCAGCCAATTATGCTCTTGTTGAACAATCTGGATTTTGCTTCTTGCTCTGAAGCCCTAGGAGTGCAGAGAGAAGTATCAAAGGAAACGCCCTCTAACTCAGTGCCTGACACATGAAAGGCTGGGCAGTCTGCTGAAAGGCACTGAGTGTCCTTGTTTCCTGAAATGGTGCCTGTGTCAAGACCTTGAATCAGCCAGAGTTTTGAGGTGGATGTGCCTGTATCTTCTCCTCATAATTAGATGCCTCAAGAGATTAAAAGTTTTTCTGAACTTAAGAAAGAATTCCCCATGTTTCATTAACTATGTTCCATGAATATATCAGGAGAAGATAACTTTTTATTATTTTTATTTTTTTAAGCAAAGAAAGCTCAAAGCAACTAGGTAAGACTGAGCAGAAATTTATAGGTCCATAAACAACTCTCCTCCTGCCTCCCATGTCCTCTATTCCAGCCATCTCAATGACTGAGTAGCAGAAAACTCAGTTTGGTCCCCTCTGGGTGTAAAGAAATTATTCTGTCCATCACCTCTGAGGCGTGTCTGGCTTTTCCACAGTACAGTTGTTCCAGACCGCATATCATTAGGTCTTTCAAAGCTTCTCTGTTTGAACAGGATCCCTGAGGATGCAGCAACCTCCTCTCCTTGAAGGTGGCTCTACCTGTCCTATTCACTATTTTACACACATAGCATGTGATACAAATCAGAAACACACAAAACCAATGAGTAAAGTGTCCAGTATCACCTATTACAGTGCCATGCTTTCAGGAAGGGTATAATTCCATATACCTTATGCAGAAACTTAACACATAGCAAATGGAAATAAAAGAACCAGAAATGCTATTTTCCCTACTTTCTGCAAAGATGTATGTTCTTCACCGTGAATATTCACTGAGCAGTGGTGATATGCTCGGTGGATACGGAATTTGCTAGCTCCCTCCAGGATTTCTCCAACCTGTTTGTAAGGTAAGCATTTGTCTGCCAGTATGATGAAGTCAGCCTGCAAGCAGCCAGCAAGCTTTATCTTGCTATGGGGCAACAGACTTCAACAGCTCTTGAGAGAGTGGCATCGGAGTGACATGAAAACCATTTCCCTCACTTGTGCTGCAGTGCTTTGAACCTCCAGGGCTGACGGCAGCCTTTCTGAGAGGTGTCTGAATGATCCTGCATATAGCTCTCCTTCTGTACTCTAGGCTGCTTCAGTCACTACTACTGAGGGTGTTGTGGGCACTTCCAGTGCTCAGCTTTGTGCACCTCTGATTCTCTATTCCTCAGAGAGTGTCTGAATGCTTTAACTGTAGCTGCAGATAGTCCAGAACAAATGAACCTACTCTGGCATTAGAAAATGGATGAGGAGCAAAGAGGTTTTTATAGGAGCAAACATTGGATTTTAGGATAAACAATCAAATAACCTTTAGAAAAAAAAAAAAAAAAATCTGTTATGAAATTCCAGTACTTTGGCTCCAAACTAAGCTGCGAAGAGAAAATGGATGTGCCCCAAACACAAGAATGCCTGGCTAGAAGGCTTTTGCACAAATATTTTTCAGTGAGAAGTAATGATGTTCTTAGCTGTTGCCATATATATATATAAATATATATATATATAATTGCACTAGATTTCTAACTGTGATACATATTGTGGCTGAAAATGACTTCACTCAGCCTCACTGCATGATGGCAAAGTTCTGAACAAAGCTTATTACAGTTCTGGAGACAATCTAACATTACAGTATGATTCAGAAAGTACTTGGATTTATAGCTCAGGTGAAAATGAAATTCTATGAAAAACACAATAACTGCAAACGAAACACAACTCTTGCTTGGAAGCAAAGTCTCAGAATTTGGAGGCCTGAGTGTTACTATAAATCAACAGATTATTTTGTCTCTTGAATTGCTAAGGAGACAACTGCATTCTGAGTTGCAATGTTATCAAAAGATCTCCAGTAAGCTATTACAAATAATCAGGATCTGCAGCAGAAAGTGAGCATAAAAGGTGACATGGTCTCTTCTGAGGCTTGACAGGCTGCAGAGGTGGGTTGACAAGAACCTCATGAAGTCCAAGAAGAAGAACAGCAAAGTCTTGCACCTGGGCAGTAGCAACCCCAGGCACCAGCTGGAGGGCACCCAGATGGAAAGCAGCTCTGCAGAAAATGACCTGTGGGTCCTGGTGGACATCAAGTTGAACATGAGCCAACAACATAACCCTGCTGCTAAGAAGGCTAACAGTATTCTTGGCTGTATTAGGCAAAGTACATGTATTTCCAGCAGATCAAGAGAGGTGATCCTTTATCTTTACTCAGCACTGGTGAGACCACATTTGCAGGACTGCGTCCAGTTTTGGGCCCCTCAGTACAAGAGGAGATGGGGACATACTGGAAAAAGTCCAAATGGTCCAAATAGGGTCACCGAAATGACCAAGGGACAGGAGCACCTTTCCTATGAGGAGAGGCTGGGAGAGCTGGGACTGCTCAGCCTGGAGAAGAGGAGGCTCAGAGGGGTCTCATCCATGTCAATAAATACCCAAAGGGGGGGTTGCAAAGAAGACAAAGCCAGACTCTTTTCAGTGGAGCCCAGTGACAGGACAAGAGGCAATGGGCACAACGAGGTTCTGATCATCAGGAAGCACTTTTGTGGTGAGACACAAGTGTTCCCAGTGGTTCTAGAGCGACACTAAAGGGAACATGCAAGGATGGTTCCTGTGCTGTTTCTTCTTGCTCCTTCATTCCATGTGTGGTCTACACAACTGGATCAAAAATGTAATTCAGTTAACTGGAGGTAATTGGTCAGACACCTCAGACTGAAAAGGACAAGTAGATCTTCATTAGTAAAGTGAACTAAAGGATTACTAAATTCCAAAGAACATGAACAGGAAAAAAGGAAATTAAATACTTGTCAGGAGGTATTTCAAACCTGCTGTGTGGGCTGCTTCTACCACAAAACCTGGTGCAATATAAACCCTCAGTCCCAGCCTTTTTTTTCTGAAGATGTGGTGCAGGTTGCCTGGAACACCCCTGTCAGTCTGGAACTGGTTGGTCAGACCTACATTGTGAGTCAGATGGGTCATCCTTTGGAGGAGCCCATGAGACATGATCCGGTTAATATTTAGAAAAAAAAAAAATATTTAGAAAAAAAAAGTAAAAAAATTATTGTATGAAACTTGCTAAATGTTGCTGTCCAAGCCCAGTTATTTGAATTCCTTATTCTCTCCCTTAACTTGCCTTCTTTATCCCATTTTGTTTCTCTCTATTTATTAATATTCAGACCATCAATTTCTTTCTGCATTTTCACCTTTGCCGTATTCTATTATTCCCATTGTACATCTTCTTTCAATTCTGCATTTCCTAAAGTGCTTTACTGTACATGAAATATGACTCACTACCACTCACAATTGGAATTGGGTTGTTATCCCTCCTGAGCCTATGTTTTCTTCGATGTCACCTTTGGAATCTTTTTTAAGGAGACTTATTTTAATTTAGAATTCTTTTTTCTTTAAAAAAAAAAAAAAAAAAAAAAAAAGTGCATTATTTGATGGACTTTATATACAGATTGTTTTGTTGCACCATTATTATTAGTTACATCTTGCTTCAACTATCCACACACACACACAAATGATTTTTTTTCTCCCTCCCAGTTAAATCAGATGAAAGTAGCAATGCAGAATACCAAGCCAGAAGAATCATTAAGAATGATATGTGGCTCAGGAGCAGTAACTAATCAAGTGATACTCAAGAAAGAAGCATATGTAGATACTGAGTAATGTGATGTAATGAACCATCCTATTCTCAGTTGTTTTACTCAGAGGTATTTAGAGTTAGTAAGCCAATTTTCTCTAACTAAAGGTTTTGTTTAATTTACCCATCTCTAATCTAGAGAGACTGATGGTCACAAAAATCAACCCTATTCACAAAAATAAACAAATGTCTTTTTCCACCAGATTAAAATGCTCAAAGTCCTAAGAAATACAGACTTTAGGAGTAGAATCTTAGGGAAGAATTAGAAAAATCAACTCTCTTCAGCAAAGACCGTGAGTTAAAGCAAAAAGGCATATTGCCCTAGGCATCCTTTTCCTAATTTTAGGTATTTGTTGTTTTGTTCAATGAATTGGATAACTTTTAATGATTCACTTAGTTGTGACTATAATAGGATATACAACATAGAGAGGATTTGTAGAATGTTCTGCATTCACCTAAGCATCAGCCCAGTTTTACTGATATCAAATTATATATATATATATATACCTAAAAATGTATGTATAGGTGCAAATGTTCTTGGTATTGATCACAGCAGCTACACTGCTGCCCACTAGTTTTGTGGTTCTTACCTGGTTGATGTGAAAGGAAGGGATTTGTTCCTATTGCTACAAAAATAATATTGTGAGTATTATTTGATAACAGTCAGGCACTGAGTCAGTTAACTCTTCAAAGGTCAAAGAATAATGGAATTTAGTGCAATTCTACCTAACTGGGTGGCAGATGTAATGACTGCATCCAGAATGGATGTGGCTGAGCTGAGTGATGATTACTTTTCACTCAGGATGACTTAGACAGCTTGGGATCTACAGAGGAAACAGAAAGGGTTTTCTGAACCTAATGCTCTGTTTGAAAAAAATAAAAAAATAAAAAAAAAAAAAAAAAAAATCAGAAAACTGTAATCACAGCAGAGAGTCTGGCATTCAAAAAGTAGGCATTTTGGCTGTATTCAGGTACATACCACATTGGCTTCTTATTTCAACTGGATCAGAAATATAAATTCTCCTTTGGTAAGTATCAGTATTTTACTCTGTTAATGAATTTAATGACATTGTTTCAAAATCCTGCCAGCAGCTCTTGCCAGCAATCATGCAATCATGGTTTTGTGGCTCCACTTTAATCTTCCTCAATTTTTTTCCTTGGTGATTGTTTTTATCCATGATTTTATGCACTGAGGAATTTACCACTTACAGTCCAAGTAGACAAGTGAGCATTTAATGACATTAGAGAAATATTATCTATATTACACTAGGAAGGAAGGCTCAGAAACTTTTATTGTAAATGATACCTGAGACATTGTCATGTATCTGCAAAGGCTGCCCTTATGCATATTTGCCCATGTCTTAAAGCAGCCACACATAATTCTCAATTTGCACTGATCCAGCTGGGTATGGGGGTGTTTCTGAGTGATAAATGTCTTTCAATTACTTAGAAATGAGAAGCTGCTTCTTTGTAGCAGGGACATCAATCCTTATTTGTCACCTTCATAAACTGATCACCACTGCTCTGCTGATCTGTTGATTAGTTTCTTTAATCCATACAAGAGAAATGTCACAAACACTGGTATTTTATTTCTTCCAAAATGAGATTGCTTTTATGACTTTCCTTATTCACAAACCAAATCTGAAGGATTAATTGATGGGGAACTGAAATGTTGTAGCAACCTGTGGGTAGTTCACAGTTGCAGAGTCCTAGTTTTTTGGTGAGGGCAGAAGGACTGTTTTTCCTTTTGACCGTAGAAAGCTTTATTTGAAATCTGGTTGCTTTTGAAGGAAAAAGAAGACAGTCAAATGGCTGTGAGTTCTTATTCAATACTGATTTCTTGAAGACCGAAGAAGACAAAATGAGATCAAGGAAAAGAACAGAGATGTGTGGAATATATATGGAGAGAGCTTATGCTTGGTGGTCTGATTCTGAGGGTACGATTTCAATATGAGTGTCACTTCATTCCCAGTAGGAGCGACCATCTAGTCCCTGCATTATCACGGCTTAATAAAACCACTGGGTTTGCTCCTACCTCTGTGAGAGCAGATTTAAGAAAAGGGAAAAAAAAATGCTGGGCAACAGCAGCTGGGAGAGCAAGGAGTGAGAAGCAGCCCTGCAGCCCCCCAGGTCAGTGCAGCAGGAGGGCAGGAGGTGCTCCAGGCAGGCAGCAGCAGTTCCCCTGCAGCCTGTGCAGGGAGAGGCCCCTGGTGGAGCAGGCTGTCCCCCTGCAGCCCATGGGTCCCACATGGAGCAGATCTCCACGCTGCAGCCCCCCATGGGTGGAGGAGCCCCCGGTGGAGCAGGTGGATGTGGCCTGGAGGAGGCTGCGGCCCATGGAGAGCCCCTGCAGGAGCAGGCCCCGGGCCGGAGCTGCAGCCCGTGGAGAGGAGCCCCCGCAAGAACAGGGGGCATGGGGGGAGCTGCTGCCCACCCGTGGGGGACCCGTGCTGGAGCAGTTTGCTCCTGGGGGATGGATGGATGGACCCCGTGGTACAGAGCCATGTGGGAGCAGTGCTTGAAGAGCTTCTGCCTGTGGGCAGCCCCCCAGACTCAGTTGGGGAAGGACCCCAGGGGGAGCAGGGGCAGGGAGGGACCATGAAGGAGCAGTGGAGACAAAGTCTCAGGGACTGACCGCAACCCCCATTCCCCATTCTCCCGCGCTGCTCAAGCGGGAGGTAGAAGAGGTTGTATGGGGGTAAGATGTTTATAGTTTACTTTTGGTTATCACTGCTCTAGTCTGTTATCAGTAGGCAATAAATTACATTAATCTCCCTATGCAGAATGTGTTTTGCCCGTGATGATAACTGTTGAGCGATCTCCCTGTCCTTATCTCAACCCTTGAGCCCATTTAATCATATTTTATCCCCTTTTCCTTTGAGAATGGGGAGTGAGAGAGCAGTTGTGGCAGAGCTCAGGTGCCTCACTGAGTAAACCCACCACAGAAATACAAGGCAACTACACCATATGATCACAGAAAATGACACATGATGAATATGCCAATACTTCAAATGCCCTTAGGAAGGAAAAACAAACAGTCTTCTGGCTTCACCAGCCTGATAACTGATTCTGTATTTATGGGATTACATTTTTTAGCGGTGTAAATATGCTGTTTGAGAAGAAAGATCATAAAATACGTACAGACACGGCTCATGCTTAAAAGATATATATATATGATATATAAAAGATAATATATATATATAAAATATATATATATATATATGTATGTATATGTATTTGCTTCTCTAGAATAGCTTTCCTTTACCTGGTACACCTGTTTATTTTTTTTTTTTGTAATATATCATACAGAGTAGAGTTACACATTTTAAAGAAATAGTGGTCTCCAGTGTGAAGTAACTTTTCTGTGCTCACTTTATCACTTGCTGCTGATACAGTGCACTATAACACAGTCCTGTGTCATCAGAATCAGGTCTCAACCATGTGTTGCAGAGGTTCACAAAGTGTTGGGTACTTATGGTTTCTCAGCAGCCAGTTTCACTCTGACTAAATGCGGGGAGTATCTTGTTCTCCCTCTTCCAGGGGAGTAGGATTGAACTAGTACAGTGGTGTCAGTCAGCACTTCCAAATACTTACTGCAGCATTTTGGGATGGTTAGCGACACTAAAATCACTATTAGCCATATTACTGAATTTTGTTACATACCTCCTCTGTCTCCTGCCCAGCATCCTTGTAAACACCTTAACTCCCTTACCATCTTCAAAGAATATAAGAAGATACTCTTCATCTATGAAGGAAAAACAAATCATAAGTGTTTTCCATACTTTTTCTAGCTTGAATACAGTCAGCATCAGTGGTGGGTGGGAGACCTCGCATCTCATGACTTGGCATAACCCACGATACAAATAGAGCAAAAAATATATATATAAAAAATCGGATGAATAGTTAATTCACTAAAAAGAGGCATTTCTGGGTGACTGGAACAACTTGTGAATACCTGATGATTTGGTGGATAGTTTCAAATGGAATCCAAATAATGGAGGGAGGTTAGGATAGTTTTTTTCAGCATTTTTAAATTAAATATTTCTTCCTTGTTTATTATTTTGTTTTGAAAATGTTCTACATTTCATTAAAAATGGAAGACAAAACATATGTTTCTGGGGAAAGAAATAAACAAGATATTTTAGTCAAATTAAAAAAGTTGTTTTATTAAAATAAGTGGGAAAAGTGTGTTTTACATTTACCAGTTATTGCTGTTTTTCCATTCGTCCAACAAGCCAACCAAACCAGTTATGTGAGCATAAAATAAACATTTTACTTTGAAGATAGTAGCTAGGCTCTGCAGTGGAACATCTGGGACTTGATTTTAACCCCATTTAACCTGAAAAGGAAAGAAGGTCACCAGCTGGGCTAGTGTCTTCTCAACCTGCCTTGCAATGAAGTAAGTGAGTTGGTGAAGGACTATGCTGATGTGTAGCCATGGTAGGCAGATAAGCTCCATGGAGCTGCTCACTCACTCCCCTGCCCCAGTGGGATGAGGGGCAGAAATGGAAGGACAAAAATTAGAAAACTTGTGAGTTGAAGTAAAGACAGTTTAATAAGTAAAATTTAAATAATAATAAAAAAATAACAAAATGAAACAAAGGAAAAGCAAAATCAATTTTTTGTTTGTTTGGTTTTGTTTTTTAAAAATCAGCACAGGCACATACAACTTCCACAGGACTCATTCACCAATGAACCATCTCCTGTTAAAATCAGGCCCATAGTACAAGTGTTTATTTTCCAGTAACAGAATAATAGGTCTGATAGATTAAACTTTTCCATTGCAAATCCTTAAGTGAAAGAATGTAAACAATAAAGTCTTGAAGATGCAAACAAACATTTGTCACAGTCTCAGTCTGGGAGATGACAGCTTCTGTTATCGTTCCATCCTTTTCCATCCTTTACACTGAACTTCTGGAGCCTGACAATATTCCTTTCTGCAGTAAACCTTGTCATTACTTTGGTTATTGATTACTGTGTTGTAGTGGGTGCACTATAAACATCACAAAAATGCTCTCATCCTTTCCCTGTCTGTTCTCACCTTCTTCCAGACTTATTTATTTATTTACTTATTTATTATGACTGAGAAGGGGCCAAGCATCTTCTGCAGCTTGGTTACTCACTCCCAAGCCCAAGCAAAGCCCCAGCTCCTAACCCAAGGTATTTGCTGGGTTGGGGCCAAAGACTGAGCAACTCAAGGCAAGAAAAGCTGACCTGGTTTCTCCTTTTCTCCAACCAAATGGTTGTTGCACAGAGAAAATAAAACATATTAAACCAGATTATTTTGGAGGACTATATTTAGAGGACTATATTTAGAGGACTTTTTCTAGATTCCAGGGATGCTTGTGTGAAAGAGTGAGATCTCAGTGGTTAGGACTGATAATGATCTGCCCTCTTACTGTCCTGCAAAAACATTGCCCTTCGCAAACATGTCCCAGAGCCATCTGTGATGGGCAGTTGTTTTACTTGTCTTACTTGAATGCTTCGTGAAGGTTTTCTCACCAGTAGGTCAATCCTATTGATTTTAAAGTTGATGCTGTCAGACTTTCTCTCTCTCTCTCTCTTTGTTTTTTTTTTTTTTTTAATTTTTTATTTTTATTTTCATTGCAACAACAGAATAATATAAAATGCCTGAAAGTTTAGGTCTGGAAAAGTAATTTACATTTTCTTAGTTTAGGACTGGAAAAGTAATTTGCATTTTCTTATATGAATTTATGGCAGTGAAACGCTTGGGTGAAAAGAGAGATCCAGAATAATGGTGAAACAAAAAGAAGTCACAGATAACATCTTCATCATTCAGAAAATTTTCTGTCTGGAAAATTCAGTGAAACTAGGGCGGGTGCTTCCAGATTCAAATATGTAAAGCTGATATGAATGAAAGATCTATCACTTTCTTTATGAATTTAGATTTTATGATAACAAAAATCCATGTAAGTGCTTTGATTTAAAAACTAAAATGAAATTTAATGCAACAATTCCTAGTACTGGAAGGCAATTTTACTTAACTTTGATTTCAGTTTTGATTTAAAATATTACTTCTATTTCTATATGTCCAATCTAAAAACTTCTTTGACTTTTTTTCCCTAAGGGATTTTTGACAGCATAAGAGACATTTATTTCCAAATTGTACATTTCCCAGTAGCTGAAAATTTGCTTCTTCAAAAATTCTTGCCTAGAATGTAGCATTGTACAAAACAGAGGGTGGAGAGTTTGAGCTTCATATCTCATTTCAAAGTTTTTTTGTTTTTTTTTTTTGTTTGTTTTTTGAGATCAGCCAAAATAAGTGAATATATGGATTGTATCACATTCTGAGATCTTTACACTGCTTATTGAAATCATTTTCACAAAGTAAAACACTGGGAGAGAATTGAAGTGTCTTTATTCCCATTTTACACCTTTTAGACTGGATCAGAGACTTAAAGCAGTTGTCTCAAGAGGTTTGTACTGTAACAGAAATAGAGCTGGCCTTAAAACATTTACAGAGTTTCTGAATAATTGATATAATTTATGGTTTTATTAGTGGGAACCATTAAATACCACCGCCACCACCATGAAAAAAAAAAAAAAGCTGTTCAACACACAGTAAAAAACAAAGCAGCTATTTAAAGAAAGAAAAGGGCAACAACAAAAAATCTGAATGTGCTTTCTGAACATGATAATACAGAATGACAAAGAGTTTCCAAACAAATACTTCTACAAGCACTGCAAAGTAAATGGAGCCAGTGTACTATCAGAGTTACGGGCTTTTCAGAGAATGCTTGACAAGGTCTAGCTTTAAAAAAACAACCAGTACTACTTTTACATTTTATGCTTGGCAGCTTGATAATGTAAACTCTGAATTGGTAGTGTTACTGTACACCTTGTATTCTGTCCTGTAAGAGAAACTATGAGAAAGTTGGTAGACACTAAGGTAACAGTACATAGTACATAGGTTAGTGTGGGGTAACAAGACACCAGCTAACAACGACTCACTCACAAGCTTTATCTTACCATCACAGGCCTGTATCAAGCAGATATCTATACCCGAAATAGCCATCCAAAACTCCAGACTTGCTCAAAAATGAGAGACTGACATTTTTAGGGTACAGTTCTTTTGACTATGGTGTTGATGTCTATGCTTCACTTAGATGCATTTTGCTCCTCTCTCCCCCCCCCCCCCCCCTTTATAATTTCTTACCATTAGCTTAACAACAAACAAAAAAACCCATGTACATAACTTTTTAAACTTTTTTTTTTAGTTAGGGGCAAGGAACCTTCTCCAAGAACATGTACACATTAGTGACTATGTTTCAAAGAGCTTGGATGCAGTAGTTAAGGAAGCTGGAGATAAAGGAGATAAAGTATTGTTTGATGAGGTCGCTACTGAAGCAAGTGCTGTTAGCTTTTTGGTTGGGCAGACACATCAGTTTTCATGCTAGACTGCAATCTGGGAAAAGAAAAGAAAAAAAAAAAAAAAAAAAAAAAACAACAAAAAACCTGCTAACAGTGTGCTAACTCTTTTTGGGCTTGTTGGAAGAATCTGCCAAAGCAAGGATTGTGCTTATGTTCTCACAAAGTACTCAGTTTTGCAGACCCCAGCTCCTAAGAGTGCCTCATTCAGAAGAATTTTTAACTGAAAATTAGATGTGAAAAGTTTCCTGGATAGTGCAAAGGAGAAATAAGCATCTAGGAATGAGATACATCATAGAGCCTGCTGAGTGGAGAGTTTCCTGTGGAGATAAGTGGGAAATGCTGAGGAGCTTCTAGAAAAGGGCATTTCATTGACATGTGAGATACCACAGTGAGAATCTGAAGCATCTGGTAGGCAAGTGGTTATAGCATTCACCTGGAATGTGTAGATCAAATTCACAACCTTTCTGTGTTCATGTCCCTGAGGAAATTGTTCATCCACCTTGAAAGACTCTGTGATATGGCCCTCTCAATCACTGCATGTGTTTAGGACACAGACGGGATGAATTCATTCCACAGGTTATCATTTATATCATCTGGAAAGAGGAGACTGGTCCTGGTCCCCAAGCCAATGTATTTTTATGTGTTTTCATACAAAGTGGCACAGCTTCAGCAGGGATGGTTGGGAGGGGCTCACTTCAGAGCAGTCTGTGAACTGGTAGCTATGGCCCTTTTCCAATTGAAGGAAGATACAGACAAAAAGTCAGTTAAAGCAGAGGGAGACCCTGAAGTCCATAGATTTTTTACTTTGTGTATGCTTTGCAGCACATATCAAGTGCTGACCTAAAAGCTGTGCACCCACCTTAAACCTTCCCTGGAAACGTGTACCAGATGGGGACCTCCTAGTCTTGGTGTAAAAGACTTATGTAATTTTCCATGCATAGGGATGGATAGAAAAAAGTCTGGCTTCAGAAAATTGCATAGATTTTTAGATTTTTAGCAATGGAATTTTGTACATACCAGGGATAGTTATGCAGAAAAAAATGATATAAAGTGATTTGAAATGAGGGGTCAGATTTCACTTATTGTAGCACTTTTCCATATATTTATTTTGAGTGTGTTTTGGAAGCAATTGCTTTCTGTTTGTGCATTTAAATCTGTGCCATGGTGTGGCAATGACTAAACAATAAAACAAGCTGAGTACCTGCCAAGTATATTGTGATCCTCTGATCCCAGCACAGCAGCCTGGATCTAAAATAATCCAGCTGGCTCAGCAAGTGTGTGGATGCCATTTATGGCAGCATTGTGTCAGTGGCAGGAAGGTGAACTCAGAGTTTTCTTTATTATTTTGCCCTCACTGCTTTAAGCCCACCAGGACAGGATTTGCACAGTCAGAAATGTTGATTCTTGTGACTTCAGCTCCCTGCATTGTGCTGTCTCTGGCAGCACAGTCCAGCTGTTTATGCATGTCTAATATGTCTCCTAAGGGCATTTGTAAAGCAAAACAAGCTGCCCCTTCGAGGAAGGTAGCAAACAACCTAAACCCAACTGCATTTTACAGAAATTACAGTGACTTGATTCCTACTGCGCTTCAGCCTGTGGCACAGAGTGTCTGGGACGTTGCGGAGTTTTCACTGGGTTTCACAGCTGCTCAGTGAAGATGTCACCTGCAAGATTTTTCAGTCTGTGAGAGAGAAATGCATACCTGTGGTATATCTAACCAAAAGGCACAGATTCACACTATCACTTTTGCCTGCTGAATGGTCCTCTTCCATCCCAGCCTGGTCATGCTGTACTGTGAACACTGAAGTGGGCACTGCAGTGTGGGGCTGAACTATAGCCTCAGTTGCAGAAATTTGTGTTCTCCTGATGCAGGTTGGATAACAATACTTGGCTCTTCCAAAAAGATCTTCTCAGTGTTCAGGATCTGCAAAATGGAGCTCTGTATCTTTTCTGCCATGCTTTAAATGCTAGTTCCTCCTCTTGTATTGCTCGCTGGAACACATAGTACAGTATATTCTCTTTTATGTTATCAAAAAATGTTCTATTGGCTTTGAAAAATAATGTCATTTAAGCACATGGTGAACAGGAGAAAAATAAACAGAGATAGGCATGCTTCCCTTTGTCTCAAAATGGTGGCCATGAGTGTAAGAGCCAGGACAATTTAAATAGCATGTGCAAAGTGTCTCAGGGTAAGAGGGAAGTCTCCTGAGGTGGAGATTAGGTCTACTAAACATTAGATTAGAATAGATGCACAATACATTCATTTCTGCTCTTTTTGTTGTTTTTTTTTTTTTTTTTTTTTTTGGTCTATTGCATGTCTTGACTGCATTGAATTGCTTAACCTGCAGGGTACTACTCTGACATTAAATGCCTGTTGATTATAATTTTTCAGAGTTTGGGTACAATCCATTTTTCTTAGCTTAATTCAGTTGTGTGTTGGATGCTTTTGGGTTTCTGAGACATCTCCAGAGGACCAGTTATCATGATACTGGAGATCTGTGCTGTCCTCGATTAGCAAATGGAGGCTAAATGCCTAAGATGATAGTGTGCAATGCTTTTAGTTAGACAACTGCATAAAGTCCCGTGCATCTATGCTAAGATCATGTAGTTCTAAGCTCCTATACACAGACACGAAGACAAAAAAAACACTGCTAGGGTGTTATTCATCTCATCCTAAAGCAGACATCTAAAACAGCTCAGATGTATTGCATCCTAGAAACGCGTATTCTTCGTTCCTTGATTTGTTTATATCAAAGGAGTTTAGGCAACCAGCTCACATATATATTGCAGACATTAAAAGTCAGATGATTATAATTCCACCCTAGTGTAATATCTGATAAACAGTAGAGACATCCTGCTGTTGCTTAATCATAAGATCTTTGCTTAAAAACTCTAAGACTACAAAGAAAGGCAGAGACCAAATACAGCTATGGAGGACAATGTACCTTTGATATGGATAGTGTGTACCTCATTAATTGGCTACTATTTGGCCTGCTGTGTGGGTAATATGATAAAAATCTTGTGACATTACTGTGCTTAGTACATCTGATCATATTGTGGACCTGTCAACTCAAATCAGAATAGGCTTTTCCTAGAAAAAAGGCATCCGGTATTTGCATATTTCTAATGGATAATGTCTGTGAAGATTTATTTTTACTTATAAACTTGTTGGATAAAGGTCAAGGCACTGTGATCTAATATTTAATATCACATGTATTAGTGAAGTCATACCAACCATTACGATACAGTACCCTAAGTTTACTTTTGGGTTATAGGCATCAAACATAGGCATTTAATCAATATGCTAATTGGTTGATAATAGAGAAAAAAAGGTAAAAAAATATAACCTTTCTAGGATTTTTTTTCAACAGGTGTTGTATTCATATTCATTCTGATAAACTGGGATTGTGAGTTTTAAACACAATTGTGTTTTGTTATACTTATCCCGATTCTTTTGCTCAAGGCTGTAGCTCATAATTTGTGTGTTCTTTGTGAAGACACTCGTCCATGAATAGATGGATTATTTTGTTATAAACCAACAAGGCAACAAACTCAACCCAACCAAACCAAATAATAATAATAAAAAACACCTAATCGAGCAACTGGAATTCACGCTGTGCAGAAATGTGTTTACTTTTTCATGTCAATACCTTCAGCTTATGAAGAAGTTTGAAACATAATATGCTATGCTCTTTTTCTTTCTAGGTCTCCTACGTAAAAGCTATCGACATCTGGATGGCCGTGTGCCTTCTCTTTGTCTTTGCTGCATTGCTAGAATATGCAGCAGTCAACTTTGTTTCACGGCAGCACAAGGAGTTTCTGAGGCTTCGAAGAAGGCAAAGGAGACAAAACAAGGTACAACTTGCCCTTTACTCAGGACAATTGCCTTTGCCCTGACAGTATTCTTGACATACAGGTTGATTTCTCACTTCAGTTGTTGCCCTTGCAGGAGAGTCTTATTCTAAAATTTCTTCTTGAGTGCTTTACGTATTGAGAAAGAGATGAAAATTGGCCAGTGTGGTTATTTGCAGTTCATGAAGATATCAATAAATGTCAATAGCCTGGTCACTGGTTCCAAGAATTTTATTCTCTTCTTGAAATTGCTGAAGCAGCTGCACCTTTATACATAAATTTATTAGCTATTCCAGTCTGGACTGGCATTATATTTTCTTCTAATTCCCAAATATTATGCTGATATGTGGCACTAACTAGCAGATAAGGAACAGTCGGAAGCAGTGACACAGATAGTGTACCAATATTATTTCTTTGATATCATCCAGATGTGCTGACATCAGCATGTGCTTGAGACCTATCTTTCCTGTTGATTTTTATGCTAAAATGGGAAATTATTTAGCATAGCCCACTGCAGGTGTGGGCACCAATGCTCAAAACCAGTAAAGTTGACCACCCAGAAAAAGGGAAGGGTTAGGATAATTTCCTTTCTATATTCTATCATTTCAAGTTTTTTACTGATATATATTTATTTTTTTTAAACAAAGAAATGCTTTTTGAGTATTATGATTATATCATTTAATACCAGCAACTGAAATGCAGAAGGGAGGCTTGTTCTTAACTTAGATGTCAGTCTAAAAATATTTTTAGGAAGTCTGTCAACTTTTCCTTTTTTTTTTTTTTTTTTTTTTTTTTTTCCTTTGGTAAATGAAAAGGCAAGAATATATATTAAACTGAATTTTAGTCCAGTTGTAATCATTCCCATCACTATAGCATCTTATCCTTCCTGTATCTGTGCCACTGTTATCTTAGTATCAGTAGAAATTCTTAGGTTTGCTGCTTCACATGAACATTTGCTAGGCAAAGTAAATATTCACTTAAGCTGTGCAAGTGTTTCAAGCTACAGATAATGGTTCCCTTATAAGAGGGATGACAACAATGGCATAGGGCATTTGTGTTTTGACAGGTCTGTCTAATAATTGTTCATTAGCTAATGTAATATTTGATGGACACTCTGGGAAGCAATCCAGTGCTGTCCTCTGGTTTAATGCTATTGTCAGATGGTTTGAGATTCCTGTTAATATTAGATTACGGGAGAGAACAGAAATGCTTGCTCATTTGCAGGCACGCAAGCCAGAGGTACCACCACTGGAAACCTCTGTTTCCAAAAACTGCATAGCAGCAGCAGAAGCTGCTGAATTGGGTCTGTAATTTCAGTTTGGGATATGATGTCTTCATTAGTGGTAAAGTAGTTGGCAAGCAGCCACTACTGGTAACACTATGACAGTGACATCACTTGAAAATTATGAAGTTTTGGTCCAGGGCAGTCATCATTCATCTGCTATGGGAAGGATTATTTTAGTGGTTATTAAGAGAAAGATACTTAAGACCTAATCACCAGAAGATACCGCCTAATTCTATGCAAAATGGGCAATGCCATAATTAAATACTGTGAAATATTCTGTTGGAGTAAGAGACACATCCATTTGCACAGGCTGCTATCACTTTTCCTATGAATGTTTGCACAAATTTCAAAATAGAGAATAGTGATGCTGAGGCCATCTCTTTATGAGGCATCTTCTGTATCTCTTTACCTGAGCTTGTCTCTCACAATGTTCTCAGTTTATTTTGCTTTGAAAGTGGTTCATGTTGTTTTGCATGATGGTCTTCTCTAACAGAACCATTCTTCTCTTTGCGTGTTGTGTACGTATGTCGTTGTGTTGCCACTGTGCTGTTCTCATTTTTGCTGACAATCTGGGGACAGGCACAGACTATGACTGTTGGGAATGAAAGCGTCGAGTCCGTGAGGCGCATGAATGGCTTGCGGAGTAAAGAGTCATCAGCATATGGGACAGTGAATCAGATCGGCAATTCAAGTTTGAGGGTAAAACCGTAGTGAGAAAGAGAAAGCAACAGAGAGGTTTTGTATGCACAGTGATGTCATAAATCAACGGAATGGATGATTTTCATGGCATCACTAGTAACCTCTGGTATTCTCTTTGCTAAATGTCCCCACAAGATATTCAGTACTGTCCCCAGCATGAACAGCAGTTTCATGTTGCACGTTCTTGTGGCCCTTCCTTATGCTTGCTTTTCTTCCATGGTTGGGTTGTGCAATTCCCTTTCCAAACCTAAGCAAAGTGCATGTATATTCTGAAGGCTTACCCTGTTTAACCTGGGGGGAAGAGGAGCTGTGGGGTGGGGATGGCCGGGGGAGGGAGGGAGACCATGAAGCAGGAGCATAAGGAATGCCTTGAGACAGAAAACCCCACACTGTGTCATCTTTCAGATGAGTACAGTCCAACCAAACTAGGTATGTATAATGAAATACATTTTTACTGGTGTGGTATTTATTCCTGGCCTGTATGACTGCACTGTTCCTTCTCATCTTGTCCTAAACCTTGTTTAGCGGAGTATGAATAGCTGTGAACCAAAAAATGTATTTCATTGGTTTCTTTTTACTTGCTTGGAGAAGAGCCATGGGGCTGAAATCTTTTACACAGTGTGATGTGTAGCAGATCTGAAGCAATACAATACCAGCTGATAGATCCAGATTACGGGTGAGTTGTGGAAGTAATAAAATCAGTGATGGAGAGAGAAACGAGTTTAGTGTGCAGCTCACTGGTTGCTACTGGTTCATTCGTTTAAATAAAATGGGTCTGGAATTTAAATCTTTCAGGACCTGGTTTTCCGAAACAACAACAATAACAAAAAATCATTGCCTGAAGAGCTTTTAAGCTGTAATGGGCCTTACTTTGATCAAGGTCCGTAAAGTCATTTGATTATAAGATTCATATGATTTCAGTGGATTTTGTACACTGTAAAGGGAATTGCTGGCCTTCCAAATCAAAATGAAAAACATTGCTCCTGTTACACAGCAAAATTAGGATAGAGGGCTTGCAAAGTAATAAATTGTTATCTTAAAGAGCTACAGTATCAAACAATAGGAGAAAGACTTCATTTCTGCATTTTTTCTACTGTAGAAATAGTCATACTTACACACATACAGGAATGAATACAAAAATAATTTTTTTAGTGTCTCCTAGAAGATATAATCAGTATTACTGTGCTGCCAGTTGAAAGCTGGTGTCATACATCTACAAAAACAGTCCAAGTAAGTAGTTGGTGCTGTATATTTTATCAGTCAGTTAGTACAAGTAGCCCAGCTAAGGTTCATGTAAGACAAAGATACCCTCTGCCTAAGGGAAGCTTGAAGAAATCTCTCTCTCTCTCTCTCTCTCTTTTTTTTTTTTTTTTTTTATATATATATATATATATATATATATACATGCATATATATATTTTTTAATATTGGTGTTATATTTACATCCATGACTGTACAAATAGGGACTATATATCTCTTATTTTATTATCTTATTTATTTATTTATTTATTTATTTATTTATTTTTGCTGTAAATCCCTAAGAGCTGGAGCTGTATTGGAGTTGGTTTCCCCTAGAGAACTCCCAACACAGAGGTGTTTTGCTCTAGCAGGGTGAACATAGGAATACATCAAGATGGAGGTTTCAGGAGCAGTGCTGCCATAGGTGCAGCTCAGTACTTTTCTGCTCAAGAAAAGGACACTTATGTGCATAGGGGAACATAGCCTGTGGTGCCACAAGAAGCCCCACAAGCAGGGAGTTTGGCTTGCTTAGTTATTGCTCGCTGAACTAAGGGCTTATGGTGAATGCAAACATAAAACTCACAGGCAAGTGACTGTGACATAGTCAAGAAGAGAGAGTGGAAAAGAAGGGTGATTGAATATTTATACTGCATCATCCAGTGCTAATTTGAAAAAATAAGGACCAAGCCATGCCTGAGCAAGATTCCTGGGTTAAGCAATGAGATCTGAAAAACAAGACTGTTCACAGTTTTGTAAGCCTACACCTCTATCACTGCTTTTGTTATTGCTACTTCTGTGTCTTGTTCCTCTTAGTGTTGCAACCCTCAGAGCACTGCACAAAAGCACAACAAACCTGAGCCTGTCAAATCTCTGAAACCAGAAGTCAGGCTGGTTAATGTTTCTCTAGGAAAGCTTAGGCTGCATTGTTGGTGTACAAGAAATTGTATTTACAGCTGAACCACTCTTCTGTCACTGCATTAGAAAAGATTGCACTATCAGGACCAGTTGCCACCTTCCATACAGAATAAAACCCTATGTCCTCAGCTACTCAGACCTGCAACTTGTCTGTGCCCCCCCGTGCAGTTTCTGTTGGAGGAAATATTCAATGTTTATCCTAAAGATTTGTGTAGTCTTCCTGCTCACAGTGAAAAACATCCAAGAGTAATTATATTTCACTGATGAGAGAAATGGCTTTTATTTAATGTATATGATACCACTTTTTGTATATATAGTGTAGAGGCTACAGAAGCCATGAGTCTGATGGCACTGAAGATCTAGTACAGTTTCATTACATTAGAATCTAAATTTTATTAGTGCCAGATCAACTGAAATAAAACAACTTATTTTTAAAATATGATTTGTAATAATCGAACAAGATTTGCTTATTTTCCAAAATGATGTGTTTCCAGGAAAGCAGAACTCTGTTTACATGGACTCAATCATCCCTTTTTGAAAACTGCAATTATTATGTTATATGTTCAGTAGTAAAAATGAGTCACAGCACACTAGTATTCATACCAGCATCTCAGAGATGACTTCCTAAATTATTCCGTGGCCAAGAGTAGGGGTTAAGTCTGGGACTGTTAGTGTTAAAATCAATACTTTGTAGCTCGAGCAAAAAACTGTGCAGCTGGAGGCTGTGACAGACTTTAATCCCATGTGCAGGGAACACAGAGCAATACAAATAACAGTGCTGCATCCAGCAGGGCTCAGATGCATGCAGATTAGCAGAGGGAGGCACAAATGGTGTTTTCGAATGACAGAGCTGGGACTGAGACTCAGTGGTTACAGCAGCAAAGGATAACTCCGCTAAGCAGAGGTGGCAGCAGCTGGCCAAGTGGTCCAGAGAACGACTGATCTCTGGATGGAGCTGCCGGTGGGCAGGCAGGTACCCTGAACAAAACCATTGCAACTGTCAAGGTGATCAAATGTTTCCATCTTCAAAAGGGAGAAGCACGCACTGAGCAGTAAAGACCTTCTCTGCCGTTTTAATCCTATCAAAATCCCTCCACCAGACCCCCAGTAAATTTTCTGAGCTCTCCTAGACTTGCCAGTCAAAAAAATCACTGCCTTTATCCTGAATTTGCCTTTAAAGCACTTGTTACTACTGTCCCCAATGGAAATTTTTGTCCACTAGCATCTGTGCATACAGCACTCGGTGGGATAACGTGCAGGGTTTGCGTTATGTAAGATGCCGCATCATGTGAATAATGGAAGTGCTCAAGGAAAGCCCTCTTTGCTGTGCTATTTTTGGTACTCACAGAGCAAGCTCTAGCACATGAGCTTCATTGTGAAAAATAGGAATCAGAGTCTGAATGGCTTTTTCTCTCTCTGACATCTTGCTTACTTAGCGGATTAAAGAGTGGGTAGCTCCTGCTGTAGATAAACACGCTCAAGATATTGTGGTTATTTTCCTTCTCCAGGGCAATTGCATTAGCACTTTAATGTAATTGTGCAGAAAAAATCTAGCAGAAGATAAATACACCAAAATGATCATTATCTTGAAGTAGCAGTCCCATATACAACCACACAGAACCAGTTAAGCAATAGGTACAATACATTCCAACACGTTGCTCTTTCCCCTTGCAACTTCATCTGAATGTCCTTGTTTATCTTTGTGAGCATGAATAGACTAGCATTGGCCCTAGTTAACATCAAAGTATCTTTATTATTTATTAAATAGGCTTACTGTAGTGAGTTTAAACATTTAAACAAAAGTATTGTTTCAAACTAGAAAAATATCTTTACAGAAATTCTTAGTCTAGCTCTAGACAGAAGCCTGAAGAGTGACAAGAGTCCTAAAAGACAGAGTAACCTGTAGGAAACAAAGATGTTCAGCCAAGGGAGGGTGGTATACAAGCAATGGGTCAAAAAAATTTAGTAAGACAAATGTGTTCAGAAGATTTTCCAGTAAAAAGCAAGCATAGACAAAGAGACAGTGGAAGAGGGATTGTTATTATTGTTATTTTTAATAAGGGGCTGTTTACAAGTGTTGTGAAAAATGATATTAAAGTTTTTGTTGCAATATTGTAAGAAAGAAGCTAGGAAAACAAAATAAGTGAATATCTGTGATTAATGTGTGTTATAGCTTCAAACACTATTCAATGATGGATTTTTTTTATATACTTCATTTGAAACTCAGAAACAGAAGAGAAAAAGGACAGTTATATTTCCAAAGAGAGAACTCTGAAACCCAAATAATAATAAAAAAGGACACATTAACCATTCTGTAACTAAAGGCAGACTAATTTATGGAATACATAACACGAGTTTCTGAGAAACACCTCCAGGTATCAAGTCACAAATATCTAAGCATTTACAAAATATGGTAGAGTTCATATATACAAGCCGAGCTATTGTGACCAAGTATCAGAGTAGAGACAGAGCCAAGTGGACAAAATCAGGAGAACAAAATCCATAGTTCTATGAAAAATATAAGGGAAAAGGAGGAGTGGAAAAAAAAATGCCTAGCATAGAGGTATAAAATCCAGAGAAGTAGAGAACTGATAGGAAGCTGATAAGACTGCAAAATGGCAAGTTATTAATATTCACTGAAATGAGCAGAAAGGTGCAACATGGAGCACCCTGTGGGAGAAGGGGCTGAAGGGACCAGGCTCTGCTCCAAAACACCAGCCAGGACACAATGCAGAATAATGAATCACATTGGCCAGCTTGCAAGTACCCTAGCACATTAATCCTTAGCACTAAGTAAGATATGAACAGGATGTAAGTGTCACAGAACGTAGAAGCGTAAAGGGGCTGTGGAACAATAAAACAATATTTCAGATCTAGAGCTATGAAACAGCAGTATGCTGTGCCACCTGGGAAAGGTAGGACTGGAAAAGCCTGAAGGTGTACCTGATAGAGTTTTTTTGTTTGCTCGGTAGTGTTACTCTTGCTTTAGAAGCTCTGAGTCCTCTCTTGTACCTACCCAGCATGCAGTGGCTAAAAAGATCAGCTCTGAACCGACAAGCCTTGAGGACTGAAGTTTGCACTTCACTTGAGTGAGTTTGTCTTGGTAGTTACTCATGAACAGCAGGAAATACACCAGAAATGAACTCTGCAGTTTTCCAGCTCGTGAAAGGTACTCTCCAGCTGGGTGCAAATGTCTCATTTTTTATTATACCTAGGGGAGAGTGCAAACTGAAAATAGGGCAGAGAAAGCTAAAAAGAGCCAGGAAACAGTGTTCTTATTTTTAATGCTTTAAAGCACACCAAAAAAAATATCTTTTCAAGAACCACCTGACACAGGCATAAACTTGTGTTTTCCAGATTATTTTAGAAAAGGTGGTTCTTTCATTGGCTGCATTCTGACCTATCTTATTTAATAAAAAATCCAGTGGAAAAAAAATGTTGAATACACACTTCATGATCAAAAATGAAGAAGGAAGGCTTCAGGAGGAGTACACTTAACCTAAATTGTCCCTGCCCAAGTGTCCAAAAAAAGAATGAAAATACATTGCAGTCTCAAGACTTTGGCTTAGGCTGCACAAGGTGTCAAGGAAAAAAAAACTTTGTCCCATGTTAGCTCCTTTGTTTATCCCATTGTAGATACCTTATCTTTACTCTTTTCCTGCCCAGAATCAGGATCCAACAAGGCCCTGATCTCAGGGTTTCTCAGGTGAGAAATGGAAGGTGAGAAATGGAAGGTGAAGACACCTGGGAGGAGGACAGTTTCTGATCCTTTGTCAATCACAACACTTCTTATCAGTTCTGAGTTCTGTCCTAAGCTTCATAGCCAACAGACAAGTATTTCAGCATGAATAAGCACAAACTAGTGTTTCTGCAAGAGAATGAAAGTGTGACACTGTTATAGCCAAGCATAATACAGGCTAAGAATATCAGCATTGCTATATCAGTGTATTTCTACCCAGATTTGCAACTGTGCTTGCTTTACCCATCTCCAGAGGATAGCACACCAGTTGTATCAAATTACATGGTAAATTGGTGAGATGGGCAAGTGTTCAGTAAGATCCATGAAATGCACATTTACATCTGACCCAATTAATCCCGTTCTCCACAGGGGATGGAAGCTGTTATTTGAATGTAATTAATTGTGAAGCATTCTGTAATGATGTTGTCCAAATGACATTGTGCAAAACCAAATTGTATTAACTAGACTTTTGAAACCTCATGGTGTCTCAAGGTCTGAAAAACTTCATGGGTTCCAGTAAAATCCAGTTTTCATAGGACTTTTAAAAAAGCGGTGTTGAAGTAATTTCTTTCTTTCTCTCATTAATTTTTCCCCCCCAAAGGGAAAACAGCACTGTTTTGTATTTCTTTTTCACATTACTAATCATTGTTTATAGCAAACTGATTGGTCAGAGACTGATTCTTGACACCTTTAGTTTGATTTAATGATCAGAGATGTCTATTTCACCTGATCCACTTCTAGAGAAAGATGTTAGTGTAAATATGGGTTTATTTTTTAATATTTTATTTATTATTTTTATTGGCAATAGCAAACTGGCAATTGGCGAGCTGGGAGTAGGTTGTAGGGAATGAGATTTTTTTTTGCTACAACAGGAGGAAGGGGCTAGGACGAGTTACACTGGGAGGAATAAACACCTTGAAGCTCCACACATTCTGAGTGCTTGCTACTGAGTCTTCCCAGAGTCCTCAGCCATTTCAAATTGGAAGCATCTGAAAACTTGCCAAGGCCAGCCACAGGTCACTTACCCACTTCCATTCTCTGTGACTGGGCTCTTCTCATGGCATCTCAGAGCTGGCACGGCCCTGGGTCTGCTTACCCAACACTTCTGTACTCCAACAGGATCAGTGCCAAGAAGGACTGGTGGTGTTCTTACTATTGGTAAGCTCAGTTTCCAGTGGTTGATTGGGTGTTACTGGCAGAATAAGTATGCCAGAGTGTTTTTAGCTCTTGAATAAACAGATTGGAAAGGTCAGAAAACACTGCTGTGGTTTCCTAAACATGTGGACTAAGAGAAACCGAGAATCATGCCTGTAAATTTCTGCATCAAGCTTGTAACTTCTGCTTGAGGTGTTGTATAGCTCTTTGAATCATTAAACTTCTAACCCGTGTGTATAATTTCTCACACAGACACTGTGTGTGCATTTGTACACACACACATATAATCCACTTGCATACATGTAAGTGTAGGTTATTCTAGTGAGGTGCCAAAGTTTTGATTTCTCCATATTATGACAAGACTCTGAAGTGACAGGAAATCTTTATTTTGATGCCTCAGCTCACTTTCTTCAATTGGTTCTACACAAAGCTGTCTGAGGTGATTTTTTCTGCCAGTCATGTGGAAGTGCTCTGCTTAGGACCGACTCATTCATTTTTCTGTTAAGCCTTCCCAAACCTGCTGGTGGTGGAGACTTGCCTTCATGTGCTCTGCAATCTTCATCTGCCAAAAGAATAGCTAATTAAGAGTGGGGATCATAAACCCTGATCATTAAGGATTATCTGAGTTACACAAACACAAGCTCTTATATTCCATTATAGGAAAGCAAGTCGTACATTCCCTCTTCAGGATGCAGCCTCACATTGGTACCTGCATGGATCAGCCCTGATACTCTCCAGCACAAACTCTCCAAGAAGTGTACCTATCTGTTGTCTGTTAACCTATGTCAGCTTCCTTTTTCACTTCCATGGAGGTCTCACTCTTCTAATATGTTTTGTCTTGGTTGTCAAATTGATAGGCAAGGTCTGTGCAACAGATATTTCTGCAAAAACCAAGGTTCTAGCACATTCACAGTCTTGGTGCTTTGCAAAGCATTGTGTAAAATCAAACACTAAGTCTCCTTGTTTGCTCCATCTGCAGAATTATAGTTCTTTTTTCCTGTGCTGAGCATGGAAGGCAAGAGAAATTATAGAAAGTCTAATTGAGTGTGATGCCATTACAGGCTGATGAAATGAAGAAAACTTGTCCGTCACAACCAACAAAGCAGGTTGTTCTTTTACAACCTTTGGTACCTTCTGTACAGAAGACATACTGCTAGGTCTTAACACTATTTATTTTTTTTTTAATTGTAAGGTACCTAGTTAGATTAATTAGGATGTATTTGGGTGTTGCCATGTGTTTCATTGCATGTGCAGCATGGGTGCCAATACTACACAAATAGTTTGTCCAATCTGTGACAGGTTGATGACCTTGCCACCATCATAGGAATTCCCATGTGAAACTCAGGGGGACATTCTTGTGTTCACAGATATTTGCACCAGTGAGTGGGTACTCGAGTCTTCAGAAAATTACTTTGTGCTCTTGCTCATTAATCCTTCAGTCCTATCAATAGGCTATGTAGTTATTTCGTATAAACTTCCAGTGGCTCTCAGAAAAGACAATTACATTTCTTGTAAGTTTTGCAAGCTCTTGCCCCATCCTTTATAGAATGGCAGTGGCAAATTAGGCAGCTATTTAACTGCAGTTTGCTTATTAGGCCATAAAGTCAGCCAATATTCTAGCAGACAGGTCATTCTGCGGGCATTTGTGTGTGTAAGTGTTCATGTCTAAGGTGAAAAAGCAGAGGAGGCATAACATATTTTAGACATTATTCTCCCTACATTACCTTTTCATTGTGATTCCCAGAGAGGTCACCAGATCTCATTTGTGCTTGTCTACCTAGTAATTGTCAGTTTCCCCCAGGCCCTCACATACTGGCATGTCCTGCCATGCCTGGGCTTCAGGTTTTCTGAATTTATTAATTCTTGTTCTCTTTCTGCGCCTTTTATGTTTGGATATTATGCTTCTCACTCCAGGTGGCCTCACCAATATTTCTAGTAACGATTTGCCTAGGAAAACTAACAGGGATTAGTCATTTCTTGATTTTCATGCTGTCTTCAGAATTATTACTCTATATAGCTGCATTTTCTATTATTTTTTTTTTTAGTTACTTCACATTCTTGCCTACCAAGAGTTAGTTTAGTTGCTCTTCCAACCCAGTTTGCAAATAGGCTTTCTGCCTTTTCAGCATATTCAACATATTCTTCATTGTAGCATTTGTTTTCAGCTTAAACTTTCTACCTGGCAATAGTCAAGTCTCTCATCAGGGACACCATAGAAGTGGATTTCCTCTCAGTTTTCTGAATGAGATTCATAGATTATTGAAACACTCTTTGTGAACTTGCTCTTAGATGTTCATACGATCTCCTCAGCATTTGTGCAACTAGGAGTGCACGTGCCCTTTGGAGCAGCCAGAATTGTGTGGAGTGAATAGGGTCTTGGCAGTGAAGAAGGATCTTGTACAAGGTTATTGAGGGAATAGAAATAACCAAAGCCATGTGTTAGATGAAAGCAAACAGGATGACTAATGACTTTGCAAATTGTAATGCATATTCACAGGGTACATTTGGCATTCGTCATTAAAAAAGTGAGGCTGAGTTCAGTGACTGTGTCTCCAAGGAGAGCCGGGCTGAAAGAAAAAGGAGGAGAGCTAGTTTTGTGAGGCATTTTTGGTATTTGTATTTTTTTTCCTCATCTGATGTGTTTATGTTTGTACAATGATGTGAATAAAAGCATGAACATTTTAACACACTTAAGGAGTTCAACATAAGCTAGCTTCATCCCACTATCCCACATTTCTCAGATGGTGGTTGTGGGGCTATTTGTCATCCTTGACCCATCCAAGGGAGTAAACAAAAACAATGGAGAAAAACAAGATTATTTGCTTCCATAATTAATATATATATATAATAATAATCATATAACACTAAGCCAGTTCTACTGTGCTATATCTTCACCTTTTATGTTGGCTTCAGATCCTACAGAGAAGCAATTGTTTAGCTAGCAGTTACAGTTCTTTTTTTAAATGTTTTTAGTACTGTCATTTTGTTCCTTATTTTGGAGATGTCCTAGATTTGTCTGTCATGAACTGCAGTGGAGTCAGTTCTGTATTTGCTGCTAATGGGTTAGTCTGTTATTATTCTGCCCTTATTGTTACCTGTGCTGTGTGCTCATGTGGAGGATGTACATGTATAAACTGTACTTTTTCATACAGAACCACACAGGAGTGTGAAAGAGAATAATAAATAGTCAAAAAAAGTAGTTTTTTGCAGGCACAGAAAATGTCTTGCTCCCTAGCTGTAAATAAAGACTTTTTAAGTTTCCACGAAGGATGTTTTTGTTTGTTTGTTTGTTTGTTTTTTTCCCCCAAGTACACAACAGCTCTTTTAAGATGCTCTGGTGCTGAATGCTCTTATTCTTTTATTACTTCTAGATCCTGGTGATGCCTGCTTGTGCTGTCTGTTTCTTATTTGCTCTTTGATCTTTGTTCACTTTCCCTTGTGGCTTATGTTGTGTTATTTTGTTGTAAAAGCATTTTATTTATTTATTTTGTTTTTTACTGACATATGCAGACTGATGATTTCATCATGTTTTGTTCAGTTATTGCTTTTCCCCTTTTTCTGATGAGTTATCTTGTGGGCATTTATAGCTAGGGTTGAATATCAGACTTGTATCATGACATGATTGTTTTTATCTTAAACTGGTTTTGAGTCGAAAAGCTGTTATTTCCTGAATATTTTCCCAACCTCATATGATGCTAATAGATGGTTTTATTGCATGTGGAATCTCAGCCAGTGCTCCCAGTCTCCCTTTTTTCCTGTCACTGCCTATGCAGTATGTTTCTTGCTGCCCATCCCAACTCTCATGAGTCTGTCAAATACCTACTTCGTTCAGCTCAGAAACAAGAACCAAGCTCTCCTGTGGTATTGTCTGGCAGAGGAGAGATAGAAAAGCATTTTGGGGGGCATACCATTCCTTACCTCTTCTGCAAGCTGCAGGCTGCCTTAGCCCGAGGCAGATACCTATAATCCCAAGGTGGGTTACCTCAGGGTGATTGGCAGGCTGTGGTGCAATGTGAATTTCTACTTTTCTTTCCCCCAAGTCCTCCTCTCTTGTCTTCCATATCAAAGTGAAAATGTCTTAGGAACTGGTACCAGATTCATATGAACCCAGGGATCATTTTTACTAGCAGCTTTCGAAGCAAAGAGGCTTAGGCTTTAGCCTCTTTGCATGTTTTAAATATGCAAACAGCATTACAATGTTGAGGAAGCTGCCTGTCCTGGCCAGTTATTGATTCCTTTTCCATTCCTCATATTACAAACACAGAATCAGAGGCTCACAGAAGACAGGACCAGAAGGGTCCTCGAGAGCCAGCTGGCACTGCCAGCACCAGGCAGCACACTGGGAGATTTACAGTGGCTGATAATATTAATCAGTGCTCTTAAACAGTTCCTTCTGTAACGTGCCCAATATATCAGGAGGGAGTTTAAGAGAGATTTGTGAGGGATTGCTCCTCCGGGAGACTGTGAGCTGAATTATGTCTCTTTGTGGATGTGCTGACCTGTAGCTGAGTATTTCTGATTTACACCCTGTAATTCTCCTTGACTCACAAGCACTCCTAGAACAAAGGTCAGTAAAAAGGACTCTGAACAATTATTTACCCTTCTGGACAGGAATAGCAATAGGCTCTTTCTGTCCCAAGGCTCTGCAGTTCCCCATCCTCGGCAGCAGCCCAGGTTACACAGCTGCTGATACTCTGCTGAAATACAGCTACATGAGTTCATATTCTGTAACTTGTGCTGATCTCCTGCTAAGCTGCCTGCTTTCTGAGTCTCTGCTCTCATCCTTTCTTAGCCCTGAGAACGACCCTTCATACTCCAGCCCCTTTTAGAGGTCATTCGTAATTTTAACTTCTGCCTGGACGGAGGAAACAATTTTTCAAAATACATGCGAAGAGACAAGATTAATCTAATACTTATTTTGATAGTGATATAAAACTAATAAATGCATGATGCAGTATAAAAGCAACTTGCCTGTGCAATTAGTTTAGTAATCAGACATTGAAAAACTATGGGAGAAGAGCAGGGCTATGGATTAAGGTACATAGCAATTTTCTTTATTTAACAGAAAAGCATACAGAATTTTAATTAAGATCAGGAGATTTTACATTTACTGCAAGTACTCGTGGATTGCTAACGTGACAACTGGGTTTTGACAAGGAAGGACCGTACAAGCCAAGACTTGAAAGCTGGCAGGTAGGAATACAATGACTATTTCATTTTGGGCCTGGCAAGAGAAGATGCATCGGAAATGAATATATGACAAGTGGGGAGTATTGGATTTCTGTATGAGGAGTTGACAAGTCAGAGAAACAGCAGCCATATATTATCTGTGATGGCAAAAAGATCACATCATTTATGACCTTTGAAGCAACAGGAAAACTGAATGCAACATCATCTTGTAATGATCTAAGAGAAAGCTGTCTTTCTTTTTTTCTTCCTGGTTATATATAGCTGTTAGAGAGGGCCCTGCTGAGCAGAAAATGGAACATATGATCAAGGGCAGTCCAGTGAGTCAATTTACTGACTAATACTGTAGATTATCATGTCAAATATATAGCAACAGCATTATGAGCAATAACAAAGCCTAGATTATTTCTTTCCCTGTAAATTGAAATGAAGATGTGATTGGAATTGTCACACCTCGGATATATGAGCCAGATTCTCTTAATCATCCAAAACAAATTGCCTTATTCTTTATATTGATGTTTATTTTAGGAGCCATTCCAAGACTGGCAAGCTGAAACCATCTATTTAAATGTGGCAAACACATTTAAAAAATATCCTCTAGACAATTGTCCCCTCAGGTGGTAGTTCAGTGGTCTTGCACTTTGAAATGCCTGCTTCCCTCGTACCCATGGAGGGGTAACTCAGTCTTTCATCTGATGGGGAAAAATCACTCAGCACAATGTCATGCAGAGATGCTGCAAATGCGCTAGCTATGGAATCTTCAGTAAATCATGCTACCACAACGCTAGTGGGGCAAGAGTCTTGTAGAAACCCCAGATGTTTGTCAAATGCAGTTTTTTTAGCCCTGCCTTCTGTCTTCCCACGCTTCAGATTTTCAGGGACCAAGCTTGAGGAGTGAGATATTGCCAATATTGTGCAGACTCCATGGTCTTGTTCTACTATTTTTGTTTCTTTCCACAGTACAGGGAGAACATACCCACATGTTTTGTAGGTTTGTTTACTGTGTTGATCAATAAGGTGGCATTTTCTGTAGCATCAAATTGAATGCCACCTGAAGAGAAAATACAGTTAACAATGAGCTTTCCTGCACAGTAGAATTTCCACAAGGTATAGGAGAGGTTCATTTAATTATATAATTTAAAATACAGCTAAAATACAGGGTTCTTCTATTGTCAGGGTGTCCAGACTCTGGGTGGAAGTCTGACCACCTTTCAGTCTCAAAATTCTCAAAATTCTACCCAGATCTGAATGAACAACAATTTAGGGAAATAATACTTGAATTGTGAGTCATTGTCACACCTTCAGGAACAAAAAAGGACAATCAATGTTAGTGATCTCTAGCCTTCTTTCTCTAAAATGAGAGCTCAGAGTAATTGGAGAGACATTTACTAACTGTTTGCTAAAGACAAACAACAAAGCCCAAATATTGCTTATCTGTTGAATATAATTTCCTGTAGGTGGTGTGTAAACTAATATAGAAATTAACACAGCACTATAAATTTAGCACGTATAAGGAAAAGCAGATGGTACTGCTGTGATTGGACACGTCATTGGAGTATTCTAGAGCATGCCAAGTCTTTAATCTGTTACTATATGCACACATTACTCCACTACTGAGCTCTCAGTAGACTGGAACATGTAAAATGCACAAATGATAACTCTCTTTGCTGGGTTTTAAACTGGGAATAAAAGAAAAATCCCACTTTAAGGTTTTGCTTTTTGCACTTATTGTGTTCATTTTCCAAAGCCTCAAAGTGGATTTGGTTGCAAGCTCTGGGCAGTCAGAACAAAGGCACAGGAGGCTCCGTGGGCCAACAACGCACTTGGCAATCTCCAGCTTTCCGCACCGGTAGCAGGGCATGCGATATATCATGAACAGTAGTACAAATGCATGGTGATACTTTTCAAAATGCTCTGTCATACTGGAAAATCTCTGAGCAATTAGGAGCTCTGTGGTTATGCAGAAGTGGAAGTAGGCTTTTCACTAAAAAATTAAACAATTCCTGATTATTCTTAAAAGGTCAAATAACACCTCTCAGATCAGAAGTGGTCTTGGCAAGGTGTAGCTCTACTTTAATGATTTGACTTCTCTTTGGAGGAAGAGAATTTAGCTGCAGGGACCAGAAAGGGGCAAGAGCAGGCAGGGGTTGAGGAAGGAGCTGAATTTTACAAGCAGAATGTGGAGGTCTTGTGTTTGGAAATGAGCAAGGGCAAAAGCATCAAAGAGGATGTACGTAAGAGCAGAACTGAGAATTAATGAGGCAAAATGCAGAGTAGAAAAAAATAAAAAAGCAATCATGAAGAAAAGAGACAGCTGTAGAAGGAAAGAGACAGCCTGAGAGTGGCTATTGAATACCATTTCCTAATTGATTTGCTTGTATTTCTCATTAGTGATTTCAAGACACCATTCATGTTTTCAGCTCAAAGGACAAGCAAATCAGGTTAAAGTCTACTTGTTGTGAATGCACAGTGTGTGGTATGCTACTATGCACTCCCAAAATAGGTTGATCCCCCAAAAAGGTTGCTCCCAAAGTCATCATGTTGCTTGATCCTGGCATAACATTTCTGCCTGTTGCTCATGAGGCTGTTGGAGGTCCAGTGAAGTAGAAATCCATGCTGCTGGGTCTCCCTTGGTCCAGGAGGGCTCCTACACCACTTCATGCTCTGACTTAGAGACACATTTGCTGAACAAAATCCTTCTCCAGATCTTAGTCCCTCCCAGAATAACACCTCAAGATCAGGTGGTCTTAGGCCCTCAAGGTGAGTCCTGATCTCCTCGGTACTCCCAAAGACAGGCTTTTCTCCAGCTTTGGGAACACTGATTTAGGACTTACAGTTCCAGAACACGTGAAAGATGAAACATGCAATATACACATTTGGGGAAGGCTACTGGAATAACAGCTTTTTGGCATAGGGTGTTCTCATGCTCTCTCCTCTAGATAAATTAATTGGATATTTCTTCTCCCATTTTTCTTAATCATCTTGAACAAGCCTTGAGATCAGATGAACATCTGATTTCCTCTCTCTAAAATGCCTCTTCCACTGCTATTGTCATTCTTCCACATTTGGTCTGCCTGCCTTTTATATTCTCTTAAATCTACTGTTTCACTTTATCTTTTAATCAGTTTTGCCAAGTAATAAAAGTCCACCACAAGGTGATCTATTGCTTAGCTACTGGTCTGGGTAGATGGTCCTTTTGGAGAGGTGCCAGCACCCCAGCAAAGAGCCTGTTCATAGGCAGAGAGGATTGGGAATGTTTAATGACTCCTGCTTGTGCATCCTGTATGCCTGCTCCTCAGAACTTCAGTCCCATCTGAAGGGGAAAAGCAAGCAGAAAAGCTAGCAAAATGGAGGTTGTAGCTTCAGAAATGCTCCAGAGAGAGCTCCAAACATTACACTGGAATACAGCAAATCTATCTCTGCATTTCTCACTAATATATGACTTGATTGAATACAAAAGGCGTTAGATTACTAAATTAAGTAGATGAACATATGCTTATATATGTACATATATCAACACGTGTGGGTGTATACAGACTATGTAAGTGTGTATATGTATCTTTGTGTTTAATACAGTAGAGAAAAAATTATCAAACTCATTTTAAATGAAATCTTATTTCATTTTTGTTGTATGCATATTTCCAATGACCTTGTAGGATTTATGGATTTATTACTTACCAGATAAAGAAAAAAAAAAAATCTGTGTAAAGATTAGACTATGAAGTTGCTATAGCATTGAGTGCCATTGATTTTTACCCCATGATTAATGTTTATTTTGCCGTGAATAAATAATATCAGACCTTTATGGAACAACCCTCATAAAAACAAATCAAGATGAAAATAAGGAAGTGGATTTGTGTAGTAAATTTCTAATATATTCAAACAGTCAAGATGTTTCTAAGAAGTCACAATTTAATTTCAGAAACCAAGTCTGAAGTGCAGATAGCTGGTAAATAGTTTGTTTAACCCAATCACACTTCAGAGCAAAGTAAAAACAGCTAGAGAAATGCAGATTGAGATCTTGGCTAACAAGAACTAAATGATATGCAAAGCCAGAAAGGATAATTTGTGTAATAGAAGATAAGAAAAGAAAACCAACCCCAAAACATTATTTATTGGGAGTCCATATTAATAACTGATAAACTGGGAAAGGAAGGCATTGATTTATCAGTTGGCTTGTCTCCTCAGGAAAAAAAAATAACAAAACTTATAAAATTTGCATGTGAATACTTCAAGATGTTGCAGATATTCCTGACTATTTTTAGCTTCACAATTTAAATTATTAATATAATTTGCAATATTTAATTTGTTTTGTGCAGTATTTGCATAAATTAAATGCATGAAGTCTGTCTGAGAAAGCTCTGGCAATCCCTTTCTGTGTTTACTGGGTTTTGTGTCAGATGCTGTTGTAGCAAAGGACTTGAAGGAAAGAATCCTTCCACAGAAAGAGAAAAAAAGCCTGGTCTTCCCCTTCCCCTTCCCCTTCCCCTTCCCCTTCCCCTTCCCCTTCCCCTTCCCCTTCCCCTTCCCCTTCCCCTTCCCCTTCCCCTTCCCCTTCCCCTTCCCCTTCCCCTTCCCCTTCCCCTTCCCCTTCCCTTTATCCCCCATGAAGGGCTGCAGAGGTGCAGGGGAAGCCTCTCTCCTCCCTTCTCCCCCCAGCTTCCCACAGATGTTCGCCACTCTCAGCATGCACTGAGTAGGATGCTACTGGTCCTCAGTGGTGGGCACGGATGTCACAGGTCACAACTCTGCATCACTAGCACCTGGCTCAGGCAGGGAGAATGATGTACTCTGTCCCTGGGCTGTCGCAGTATGGGCTACAGGGCTGGCCGCAGTTGCCTGGCCCCAAAAACTGGGGAGCTGGGGGAACTGAAACTTAAATCTGAAAAACTGGCTAGCAATGTATTGTTCTGGAGGATAATCTGCATAAATCTAATGTCGAGTGTCATTTCCGGGCTTTGTACACAGATATACATTTTTTTTTTTTTTTTAATTTTGGCTGTTTGACAAATGAGATACTCTGAGATGCTGAGGTCAGGGCACAGGGGTACTCTAAAAAAGCAATCTAAAATGATTACAGCTGAGGCAGAGAGCAGCGGAAAATTTCCCAGAGGCACAATAAAAACCATCATCTTCCCCAAAATATTTAAATCTGCTTTGATAAAAGCACCAGAGAACTTTTTGGGAAAACTCCCGAGGGGGCAGGCACTCAGGAACCCCCTCCTGCAGCGGGGGGCCGCAAGCTCATGTCTCCTGCATGCTGTGATAGAAAAGGCAGTGGCTGTTTCCCCTCCAACAGTCACACAGGGGGCCTGTTTCACAGGATGTGTCCTGGGACAGGACTTTCTGGGTGGGCAGCGGGTGTCAGGGCAAGGAGGATCTGCAGTCTGAGGATGGGATTTAGGTGCTGCCAGCTGCGAGTGGGGGAGAGTCTGCTTGTGGTGCAGCACGTCTGTCCTGAGGCAGCCGTTTTGCAGAGAGCAAGAGGAAGCAGCAAAGGTGGGGTTTAGGTAAATTTCCATTGGTGTTCCATTGGTAAAATGTCAGAATAGCCCCACGTTTCAACACTAGCTTTGCAGTTTATTCAGCTTCACATGCAGACAGGATGAAGAGAAACTAGTCACCCCGTATCCACCAGACTTCTGCAGATTATCCTTCAAATCTGGGTCATTAATGTGGATCTCTCTGATGTATAACAGACTGATGTGCCATTGCCACTGATAAACTGGCAAAATGAGTCTGTATGGCACTCGTAGATTACTGAGCCTGGGCACTGTCATTTAAAACAAATGGAAACTGAGGCACAGTTCTTCTGTGCCAGAAATAGATCTGTTCTTCTTTAGCATCTATAACTGTCTATCAGAACACTTACGGTGCTTTGCAAAACAGCATTTCATCTCTTTCTCCCTCCCTCCCCCCAAAAAATTAAAATATTAATCATATTATACATAAAACATGAAATTGAATAATAAATTTATATTAAGTGCATTTAAGAATTTGAGAGAAACAAGTCTTTCTTTACTAAAGAAGAATTTTTTCTTTCTTTCTCTCTTTCTTTTTATTTTTTTTTTCGTAATAAACCAATCACCCTTACTAACTGTATAATCTCTATTATTAAAGATTTTCTTGAAAAATTTAGGTACCACTTAAAGATATTTCAAGGCAGGAAAATATTTTTGCTTCCCAACATGTTTAAATTATGTTACTCTTTCAGTTGGATAATGCTCAATTCCTACTCAACGAGGGCAAAACCACATTAACTACCATTTCATTATTGTATTAACAACAGTTCACTTGCTGTTCTTACAGAAAGAGTAAGTAAATCAGTCATGCTTCAAAGATTCTTCTGCTGTTTATTGGAGATAGGAGGTATTATTAAACACAGCTTTCTAAAACAAGCTTAGATTTGTCCATTGGAAACCCTTACTGAAGACAGCAATGACTGATTTTTCTTCCATTAATTAAAATGTTGATGTTGTGTATAATACGAGGTCTGTTTCACTTAGATTTTATAAGGCATGGGTGTCCAAATGAGAGAAAAACAAACCTCACTGAGCAGAAAAATTTGTGGTAAGAGAGGTAGAAAAGGGACAAAACCACTGTTACACACAGAATGATGCATCCTGACAGAGCAATATCACTCAGGACGATCAGTGAAAGATTTCTTATGTTTTTGATGAAACACCTAGGTGAATATTTAGGAAAAAACAATACTTAGGGCAAGTTAGGGGCCCTTCTTGATCAATACTTTGGGACAGATTGCAGTGAGAAAGTAACAATTTTACATTATTTTCTGCTCCTGAACCTTGATTGAGGAGAGGAAATGGCATCTGGTGTAGGTGAACTAAGATCAACGTCAGGAAGGAACAAACCAGAGATCAGGTTCTTGAGATCAGGTTCAAGAAGGGAAAAAAAACAGAGAAGTCTGTTAATGACCAAATAGGTTTGCTATGTGAGAGTCATCACTTTCTGCCTCAGCTGTCTGAAGAGGAGGAAAAAAAAAAAAAAAAAAAGACACTCAAAATACTGAAAATCAGTGGAAATGCAGAGCATTACAATACTAGCTCCAGCTCCCAGCATATTACCAAGAGATGGAAGATCTTAATTCTCATAAGACATGCCATAGTGGGTGAAAAGTGGCTGGGCATGGATGTTGAGAAAAAAATTGTATTTAAAACCTCTAGGTTCCTCCAGAAGGACTTTTCTGTATTCTGAAAACAAGGAGCTAAGGGTGTACTTTTTCATGAACTAAGGTTGCACATTCAATAGCCACACATAGGTATATATTTCCTGAATCCATGCCATTGTGCTATTTTCATCTTCTAAATTGTTCTAACACAATGATTTACACAGGTAAATGAAAGATAATTTCCTCCTAAAAATAAATTTTCCTTTTCTTCCTCCTTGTGTCATTGTGTTTTATCTTATTTCCTGCATTGGAAAAAAAAATACTATAACCTATTCATTTTCCCTCCGTTAATTAATTTTCACTATGATTTTATGATATCTGTAATATTCCCCTGTCCTTCAAACACAGCTTTTCTAAGCTGAAGAGATCTCATCTACTTTGGATCCCTGCATACATAAAAAGTCTTTTATAATTGTTGTTGTTCCTCTTTGTGCTTTATATCATTCTGCTATGTCTTTCCTGACTTTGTATGACTAGAAATGTTCCTTAGGTTCAAAAACTGTTCACGCTTTAAGTGGACAAAGTGGCAGAAGGACATTTTCTGATTTGTTTGCCTGACTTCCATTCAGTAGTGAACTGATGTTTTCAGTCATCTACATGGTAATTCCCACAATTCTCACCCAAGAAAGAACACATTTGAGCCAATTACTGCCTATGTCTAATCAGGGTTACCTTTTGCAATGTGCTTTAGCTTGCATTTCACCTATTGCGATTTCATTACTCAGTCACTCAATATTTAGAGATCCTTCTGCTTGGTTGAAAGTTGTCCATTCTGGATAGCCTGTTTCTCCTGTGTACCTTCACTTGGGGAAAAGACCTTTTCCTCAGATCTCTTATAAATCTCTTCCTTGCTGCTGGTTCTAGTGATGATGCTTGGAGGATCCTCTCCAGCAAATCCCTCAGTTATAAAACAGATCTTTTATTCCTAAAATCCATTACTGTCTTTTAAACAGTTAGCCTATGAAAAGTCTATGAAAGGACCTTTTCTCTGACAATTTACCTGACAATTTAACTTTCCGAGGGCCTTCTCTGGGGAAGCAATAAGGTTTTGAAAATCCAACCATGCTTCTTGGCTGAACTACCTCCATCACTTATTCACTGACTCCTGAGAACAGAAATCATGTGAGCATGAGTGTCTTTGCAAAACCACACTGTGAATTATGTAAGGTACTGAGAGATGGGAGTTGTTTCAAAATCATAATGATTTAGGAATGAAGTCTCCGAAGTTATTTTGCTGTCTAATTCATATCGATTCCATTTTGCATTCAAGTCTAAATTTATTGTGGTTTTCTAACTTTGTGCTTATGAATGCCAAAAGGAAAATTTCCCTGATGTTCTCTACCCTATAGCTAAAATTAATTTCCTATGTCCTTGAAATTTAATTAAACTAGATAGTCTTTTAAATCGTTTGCCCACCATATGTTGGAAAAAAGAGAAGCAAAATTAAATGAATAAATCACATCAGAGAGTAAATTAAATACACCGTTTGAAGCCAGCCTCTCTCTCATTTTCCTCATTGTTAAAACTGAGTCAGTTCTGACAATAAGCATTTAAAAGTGCTCTGGACAAAGAAATGCAGAGTGCATTGTATAGAAAGCTGTGCAAGCAAGGCAGAGAATGGACTGATTTTCTAAAGTGTTTTTCCTGTTCATGGTTGCTTTGGCATGAAGTTGATAGTATGAGTTTCATTCCAAACCTGACATAGTAGAAAATAAAGCTTTTCAAAGATGGAATATGAAGAAAGAAAATCATGTCAAAAATATGATCCTTCTGATTTAGATGTTGTCTATTGTAAAGCAAGGACAAGAGAATCTAATGCCATTATTTTGTAAAGCAAATAAAATTATCGTATTCATAAAAAGGAATTAAAATTTTTTAGAAAAAAAAAAAATAAACACATCTTTCTTGATGAAAATTGGTTAAAGTCAACATCTAAATAGGTTTGGTATGACACCATACGATAATACACAAAAACCTATTTAGAAAACTATGTGGTGTTGAAAATGCATCTGCAGAAACCATTTGCCCAACTCTCAGGAAATGTATTTAGTTTTCAGTGAATAGTTCCTGTAAAATACTCAGGAGTGTGAACATCTGAGAGAAAAACAGCAAAAGAACACTTTCATCCTGCTATTTATTTCTTTTCTGGTTTTCATGCTAGCTTGTGTCTTTATCAAGGGCAGATTGAGTTATGGGGTGTGTAGTATGCAACACTAACTTTACATCCCTTTAGAAGGACAAAGTCTTTCACTTCAATGTCAGTGGATTTTGCCACTCCAGTTGATGTCCAGTGGCTTCTACCCACTCTTTGATTTTAGCTTCAAAACCTGTGAAAACAAAAAAGCGGGGATTGAAGCAAGTGAGATCCTGTCCGGTTTAAAACAAATGCAAGTCATATGTGTAATCTGATGAAAACAAAGATCAAAATGTTTGCAAAGTGGTTTGCACTATTCTACCAGTGACTAAGCTGGTGAAAAGCACTAATTGAGGACTGTCTTTGGATGAGTCTGCACTGTAGATTATGTGAGATTGTACAAACTGAATATGATGTCAGGAGTGAGGGGGAATTCTGCAGCCATGTCAGAGGGTACCCTAGGTAGTTTGCCCAGTAGTTCTTCAAGCCTCCAGGTGAAAGGAAAATCTGCACTATGTTAAGAGAAGGTACTTGAGGTGAATTTATCTCAAATACTGAAATGTGAAAAAAGGGTTCTCTTTGTCAAAGGATCTACATTTGGTATTTTATCTCCATGACTCTTCCCCAAAGTTCTTTATGTACAATAGAATGTTGAGAGATACTCTGAAACATCAAATTATGTCTTTTCAGTAACACTATGGTGTTTTAAAGAAAATCTCTTTAACCATGTCAGTATTGATAAAATAAAGAACATTGGGGATTTTATTGTTCCTAAGGCCATGAGGTGTCACCACATGGCTTATGACCACAGAGTGTAGTGCTAGGCTCCGGTGGACCAAATGTATCTTGAAGAAAGCTTGTCCATATTGTCCACACCGGAGTAAGAAAAGCAGCATGGACCCTGAAGTTCCAGATCTGGGTTCTTTTTTGTTCAACAGCAGAAAGAAAACCTTACATTCCCTTCTGTGTCATTTTGGGTGGAGCAGGTTCAAGGGCTCAGGGCACCAACAGGACACACACCTGACTGCATTCTCACTGGAAACCCATAGACATGTGGTTCTTGATCTCCACAGGGTTTTGTTTTCAGCTTTCAACCTTATTGACCTGTTTCATGAAAGACAGCAGAGACCTCACCACCCTGAGGTCTTTCAAGTGATGTCTGGTCAGGTGGGAGATCTCTGATGGTGTCAGGGCTTGCCAGTGAGACTTTAGGTGCAGGCAGTGTTTAGAGGGCTGGTGGGTGCCAGACTGCAAAGCCACTTCAACTCTTGCTGGATTTTACCACTGGAAACAATGTGGTGGAGACGGAGCTGAAAGCTATCTGTGGGTTGAAAGGACTGTGGCTTTGCTTGCTTGCAGAGGCACTTTGATCAGAGAATCACAGCATAGTCAAGGTTGGAAGGGACCTCTGGAGGTCATCTGGTCCAACCCCCTGCCAAGCAGAGCCTTAGATGATCACAACTGCAATCCTTAGGTGTCAGTAATACTGAGTTTTTGTAAGAGTGGAATATCAAGCATGGAAAAGAATAGCGTGGAGACACAGCACCATTCTCTTCATTAGTTATTAGGCTTTGAAAAGAGTTTTTCTGGTAAACTTAAGAAAAGGAAAGCTACATAAATTCTCACTTTTTGCAAACAGCAAAGAGCTCCATGTTGGAAGAGTAGGTAACAAGCCAACAAGCTGATACAAACTTTGATCAGGGAGAAGGAGATTCAAATCTACTCAAGAAGAGAAGGCAACCAAGTTCATACTCATATCCCAGAAGAATGCTGCACCTCTTGTATTCAGTGTAAACTGAATTTAGGATTGAAGTCCTAAATAAAAGATAGCATGGGAACTGGGCACACTTTCCTCTGGGTTTTGTAAAAACGAAGTGGTGCAGCCAACTGTCTGTAGGGCATAATACAGGGCTCTGAAGACTTTTGGGAAATGGGCGGTTCCTTACAGATAAGGGCTAGGTGCTGAAGGCCTGGAAGAATGCAGGTTAAAGGTCCATGTCCCTAATCTTAGGTGGCTTCCCACTGGAATTACAACAGTGTAAGTTCAGATAAAATGTTATAACATTGAAGATGAGTTGCTCAGCCCCACACAACAAAGCTGTGGCACAGCAGGGCATGGAAGTCTGGGCTTTCCAAGTCCTACACTGACATTTTATTCCACCCCTTTGCCCCCACTTCTCCCCCCAGGTCCCTCACAAGTAACCAAAATTAAACTTAAAAAAAAGAATGAAGCACATATGGTGACACAGCTGTTGAAAATCTGTTACCCTTTTTAATCACCTTTTATGTCCTGGGCAGACATTTTATCCTTCAAACTCAGTAAAAGGGAAAGTGCTGCAAGGAAAGCAGAATCCTGTATTATTGGAGGACTGTGTGATGTTAGTGAGTTATGCAAGAGAAGTCTTGCATAGGACTGCCCACAACTTAGTTCTCAATGGATTTATCTTTAAATAGTCTACATATTTATAATCATTAGGACAAGGAGAACTTTGTGTTTTTCACAGAGGAACTGCAAACTCTAAATAAATAAAATTGAAAAAAGAAAGGACCAAGCTTCTTTGCCTTAGTGATGATGAGCTTCAGAGATGGAAGGGATATAAAACGTGGAGAGGTGCTCAAACAGTCTTACAATAAAGCAATTATCCACCTATTAATGTGTACACTGTAGAATAGTCCTCAGCCTGAAGTGACAGGAGCCCTAAAGCACTGTTTATTGCCTATCCTCCTTCTATAACCACTTGTATCACCTCTGAGTGGCTATTTCTCATTTGGTAGCCTTGGATTCCACTATTGGTTATTCATATTTGTGTGTCAACTCCAAGGTAAGGAGAGAAAGCCTGGTGATATATACAATTCCAATGCTGAAGACAAGGAGAGAGCAATGTAATTATGAAAAGATTTGCTTCTGCGAAGGAGCAGTGATTTGCATCCCGACTTGGTGTAAATTGTCCTCCGTCCCCATCCCAAGTTCAGCAAACTTCAATATTCAGTATCTTGCTACTCTGATGCTTTTTCTTGTGGTCTCTGATTCTCTGTTAAAATCAGAAGGCTGTGGGTTAGCAAGAGATAAGAGGGAGTATTCCCTGTGAGTGAGTGGGCTGCTTGTGAACCCAAGAAGAGGTCATTTAAAGTCAACAATGAAGTATCTGTTGGTTAAAGAGAATGTCTTTAACTAGGGCAAGCTGCTGGAACTACATTTCATCACTGCTGGAATGAAAAAGAGTAGAATTACTTGTTTGCTGGTTTTGTATCCTTTGTGGAGGGCTGCCAGTAACTGTTAACTCATATATTACTGTGCTATCAGACAGAAGAAGTGAGAATTTGCCAGCACAAACAGACACAAACCTTTCATCACATGGTCGTGATGATAAAGTTAAGTTACTCACCTTTCCAAAAACAAGTATTACCCACTCAGACAAGAGAAAAAAAATGGATTTTTGCAAGATGGTGCTATGTTAGCTTGCAATATTGTACCTGTTACCACTAAGTCCAAATGCTCAGTGTGTTTTGAAGTATTGATTCTAGGAGTATTCCTACAAGCATAGGGGTGGGGGAGGATGTGATCAACCCTTGTTTTGCAAATCAAGGATGGGGTTGCAAGGCTGCAGCTAGACTGAGCCAAGTGTATTCTTTACCATGATCTTGGGCCCCTGGATCCCATGGTTGTTTAAATCAACATGGCCAGAGCAAACTCTCTCCTGCCAACATGACTAGGTTTCCTCCTCGCAGTAAGCCCAAGGAGAATAATAAGAGTCTTTGAAGTCATATCTCTTCCTATGGGGTAGGAAGAGATGGGCTGTATCCCTTCCTCTTCTGTGGGGATTGGGGCACTGCTGTTTCCTCTGTTGGTTTAGCCAGAGAGAAAGTAAGGTAGTCACCGAATTTCCATGTCTTTTCTTGTGAGTTTTAATTGCTCGCTTGTCTTTTAAATCTGGATTTTGTATCGTAGTTAAACAGCTAATTCACTTAGGTGGTTTGGAGGGGTGCACATCGAATATTCAGGTATATGGCATGCTCGATAGACAGGAGATTGTGTCCTATTGTCTTTGACTTATTTGTCTTATTTATCTCTCAGGAAGATGAAGTTGCTCGTGACAGTCGATTCAATTTCAGTGGCTATGGCATGGGTCACTGTCTCCAAGTGAAAGATGGCACAGCAGTCAAAGCTGCTCCACCTAACCCACCGCCGGCACCACCAAAGGATTCAGATTCCATCAAAAAGAAGTTTGTTGACCGTGCAAAAAGGATTGATACAATATCCCGTGCTGCATTCCCACTCGCCTTCCTCATTTTCAACATCTTTTACTGGATTACATACAAAATTATACGGCATGAGGACATTCACAAGAAATAGGCAACTCTGGTTTGCCAGGACTACTCAGCCAAAGTGATCCACATGTAAATAAACAGTGAAATGTCTTTCTGTCATTTGGATTAAAGGTTTCTTTTTCCCCTCAGGACTCTGAAGAGAAAATGAAAGAGAAAAAAAATTATAGAAGAAAAGTTGATTGCATGAAACAATATGCCTGAGAACAGTCAATAAGGGGACCCTTTATGTACTCTCAGTGTTCTTCTTCCAGAATCAGCATTAATCAGACATCTGTAAATGGGGCCAAATTTTACCCAACTTTATCACCAAGATATTATTGTTTGAAACATAAGAGAATCAGAAAACAATCCTCCTAAAGCATCTACCAAGAGACTGTGGTGGCTACAGTACAGTGAGTTATAAGAGGACCAAACTTTTTCAGGATAATGTTGCCTTTCTATTTGAAACAAGTCTACTGAGCTACATTCCATGACCATGTCTGTAGTTAGTGGTTTCACCAAGGAGTCCTTCTTTTGTGGGTTGTAAATTATTTCTACTGACAGGGGAGAGAAGAAAAACAAAAGAAAAGAAAAACAAAGCAAAACAAATGAACAAACAAACAAAAAAGATTTATACTTTACTATCCTCGTGGGTGTGCATTTTAATATTATCTTGCTTTACTAGAATTGTAATTTTGGGGTTGAACTTGTGTGTCGTGTGATTTATTTGATAGCTGACACTCCAAAACCAGTGAAACTGCCCAGTTTATTTTTGTTGGAATACAGTGCACTTACTTCATTTTATTTCTGCTGATTTTACATGCAACTTGAGGTGCCAAACTGTATTTTACCTATTGTGCTACCCTGTACCACACTACTTAGTAAGAACTTGTTTCCTCAAAGGTGTAGCTCAGTTTAGCATTGAGTTTCTATTATTGCTCTCATTGTAGCTGCGATCAATAGCTCTATAGGTAAACACAACTTGTTTACAGACCTCTAATTTATATCAAAGTGGCTATCATTTTAAATATCATCAATTAACCTAAGAATTTTAAAACTGTACTGTGATTTTCAGAACCTGTTACCTTTTGGTGCCGGATCTGCGTTATTCAAATCCTTGCTACATGTTTTAAAGTAGAAAATAAAATAAAAAAATAATAAAAGATGGTATTTTTGCTTACACAGAAGACAACCTGTAACATAAAATGAATCAAACATTAAAATTTTACACTTGATGTAAAAGGGTTTATTAAAAAAAAAAAAAAAAAAGGTTATTTGTTCAATTTCAATAAAGCTAAATGTGCTATTAACATTTCCTTCACTCTTTTTTTTCCTATACAGCTGGGCTGTTCACATCAAGACCCAGGTCTACCACTATGCCACTGCTCAGTCAAAAGAAAGAGGGTGAAAAGCAAACTTCTTTTGATCTGGTACACTGGTCTAACCTGCCATTTTTTTTTCTACCTATTCTATGGTAAAAGTAATGTTGCCATCCCTGGGAGTATGTCAAGCAGTATGTCAGAAATGCAGCTAGGGAGTGACATATTCCGAAAGTACTGTAGAGCTGAGCCCAAGCTTAGTGGCTTCTACCAGCTGCACCACCATGGTGCACCATCCTTTCCCATGACCAGGGAGGGAATCTAGAGATCTTGACAAGGCCAATTCCCAAGGAGTTATGTAAGTCAATGGCAGAAATCTATCTGTGTGTGTTATCTCCCCATACCCTCCTCAGATCTATAAACTCTCCTGCTACTTACCCCTGGGACTGAATTGGCAATAGTCTGCTTCATCTCTTTGAGGCTGTGGATCCAGGTGTGATTGACAGTGCCAGAGGGAGCAACCAGAAGTTAAATGGAGAACTCAAGACAACTGCTCAAACTATTAGGCTTTTCAAAATGAGCTTTTGACTCAAATGTAGTTATAGAAATATCTAATTTTCTTAATGTAAGATTTGGTTTTATTCATATTTACAACAGAACAGTATTCGATTAGTGGATAATGAAGTTGAGAAAATCCCAGTGCAATCCTAGTTCCATGAGCTCTGGTGAGGCGAAGATTCCTATCTGTCAGCTGGATTTGTATGGAAAGTTAGGAGCCTTCACTGGTGCATAACCATTCAGTGCTCATCCATCATTCTAGAAATTCTGCTTTACATTGAGGTGTAACGCCAGGATTAATGTTTATTCTCAGTGTCCAGATGTGTTGCTAATGGCAACTGGGAATGGCCACATAACATGGAAGACTTCTTGACATACCAGTCAATGGCCCTGTGCAGTGTCTCACCCAGAGAGGTTTTGATACCAGGCAGGTATCAGAGAACCTTTCCTCAAAGAACATGGCTGGCACCAGGAAGATGTATACTTGCTGAGAAACTGCCTGCAGATAAAAAGTCAAATAACAAGGGTAGCAGACCTTACAGGAGGACATAACTTTCCTAAATGAATGCTCAGTAGGGCTACCAGAGAAACAAGACTCGAAACTCAGTCACTTCACACTCAGAGAAGTAGTAGAATAAAATAGTGAAGCAGTTTCATTTCAAGACACTAATTTAAGGAGAAAAAGAATGGCTTAGAAAATAAGTCCCAGACAAATAGCCTTTGTGAAGTAGGAGACACAGTGGGATAGAAGGAAAGAGACCCAGGATTAATTCTAAAGAGCATCCAGACATATTGGAAAAACTGCAGGTTACAATTCTAGCTAGTAAGACAAAATGAAGCCCTAGGACATTTAAACTACTTGCATTTAGCTATAACGCCATTAAACTGACTTCTAATTTATCAAGAAAGCTTTAAAAGCTTTAAGCAGGTCTTTAAAGGATATAGCATCAGGTCAGTCTTTGGCATCCTGTTGTGACTGGCTGGACCTGAGTGGTTCAGTACTCAAAGAGAAAGGTTCAGTCATCTCTCACTAGATAGATGCTGTCATGCACTATGATGAAGCCAAATCAATAAAAAGGATCTTTTAGAAAAACCTTGTTGCAATAGGAGGAAAATGAGAAAAATTTGCAATATGAGATGAAGGATTTCCTTTTGTTTCTCTTATCCTGCTTCTTTTTCTCCATATTTTTTTGCAGGCCATCACTTATGATACTCTGAATCAAAGCTGATAGGTGTTATAACAATAGAGGATTTTGGAGTCTCACATGAGTTACTGACAACTCATAACTGAGGGGGGGACGGGGGGACACAGACATAAATAGCAGATGTTATGAAAAACATTCTGGAGGAACCTGAAACTAATCTTTGAAATTACTGACATGATCATTTCCTGCAGGGGGCTCTCACTGGGTTGTACTGGTGTCTTCATCTCAGCAAGAGGATCTTGCATCACCTTGAAGTCACATTTCATGAATGAAATCAAGAGATCTGACACAGTATGATGTTGACATTTCTATGTTTAGAAATATATTTCTAAATAGAGAAATAAATAATTTTAACATGTGGACATAAAGAGCATATGCACAGCTTTATAATCTTTATTCCTTTAAAATTAGAACATGGCAAGGAACAAAAAAAACAAAAGCAATAGGATGGCATCTGCATTACACAAAGTAGTATGAAATTATTTTAATGAATCTATTCCTTTTTGTTATCAATAATACAGTATCTTGAAAAATAACAGCTTCTTCCAGACTTTCAAGGTAATTTATTTTAATAGTATAGGACATAGAA